>NW_009648118.1:0-23315 GCF_000708025.1 Charadrius vociferus | reverse complement strand
GCTTGTATTTGTTAGTGGTTCAGCTTTTATGGAATCCTGGAAAACAATAGGGACCTGGGCACTGTTGCAAAAATGATTTGGATGTACTGTGCAAAGTATAGCAAGTATACTAGCAAAGGTAACCAAAAGTCACAGCGGAAAGTCACACTCATAAATGCAGTTCTCATTGTTAAAAAGACCTTTAAAAAAGAGAAAAGCCAGAAAAAACACCAAAACCCACAAAGGTAAAAATATGGAAAACACCGATCTCTTTATCCCATTTACAGTTATAAAATAGCAGCTTTTGTAGCTTCTCCACAAGCATCAAGAAGGGCACAGGTTTTGTAACATAGCATTTGAACTTCTTCCTTCTGGCAGAGACTTAATTAAGCCAATAAGGTTTATTAGACTGATTCTCAATGGTCTTGTCCTCTACTTTAAAGCAGACTTAAGTTTTGTGATGGAAAGACAAGCAAAGACCCTGGCCTTGAGAGAGAAGTCTGCATATATGCAGTATTTGAGCAATTGAGATTCCAGTATTAACGATACCGACAGGAAAGTACAAAGTAGTGAGAAGAAATCAACAGGATCTCTGGAGGAGGTGTAGATCAGGTTCTCAAGAATAAACTACCATCCCTCTCTTTAGCCTATCCTTTTTATGGATACAGTTGGACACTGGAGAGAGCCTGTTTTGATTTAGGAAAGTGTGAAATTTAGTACTGGAACTGAAATATGTATATAGTTGTATGAACTGGAGATTGCTGAGGTAGGAGAGTTTAGAAACTGTTTAGTGAGACCAACTTCAAACTCTAGAACAGAATTTTACTAAATTCGACCATTAATAAAATGGCACAGGGTTAGTTCTTGCCTGTAATGAAATCACTACATGCACCAAACTGGTCTTTAATCATATCTTGTGCTAGCTGTGAGTATACAATATCTCAGAATTGATGAGCTCCGTCATTAGAAGTGGTGGCTGTGGTCCTCGATGCTCTTAATCAGGAAGGTCGAGATGATCAGGTTTTAAGCCTGCAAGAATTCAGAACTAAAGTGACTTTCTTTTTCTCCTCTTCATTCTTAGTTTTATACTTCTTGCCACTGTTCCAAAAGGGACTATCTCAACTACTTCAATACTGTTTGTCTTTTTTTTTATGGTTTTGTCAGTCACCTTTCTTCGCTATTTGGCAGGATGTCCTGCTTCTCTACAGTCCTTTGTGCTTATCGTCTTCTCTGTCTTGAATTTTTCACTCTAATGCCTCCAAAATGCAACTACATAATTTCCTTTACACTTTTGATGGTCACGTTGCTCATAATAACATAAAATGTTTTTATTTGGGTATATCGTCAGTGTTACAAGATACTTGTGTGCCGTTTGCTATACTTTCTGTACACTTAACAATAACTTGCCTGAAACCCAAATAGTAAACGTATCCTGATTACTAACATGTATTTTACGGACATCACAGCCCTCTGCTTTTAGCTATGCAGGGAAGAACAGAAAATTTCTGTATATCAAATCTAAACATTCAGTTAATTTGAATCTCATCTTGATAGTACTCAAGATGGGCTCTTAAGATGAGATCATCATCATCATCACTTCTTCAAGATAATCCACATACCTTCATAAAATGAAGGTGAATTCAATGATGTTTTAAGGTAGTTAAATCAAAAGCTCACATGAAGAGGGAAAATTGTACAAACCATAGAAAAAGTGAAAAATATTCTCTTTACAGATTGACTAGAAAGTGTATCTTGGCTTTTGATAAATAATGACCTGAACTTGAAGTCCCTGTGTAATGCTGTGGTTAAAAGCTTCATCTACTTTTAGGTTCTGATAACAGTTGATGGGATTACTTCTGTGTATTTCAAAGACCATGGAATGCTGTGCCCAGTTGCACCTAAATTTTCTGACGGAATTGAAATGTGAAGATGAAACTAAATATGGTTTAAAAACAAAGCTTTCCCCCCAAGAAGATTAAGTACACTGCAATACAGGGAGATAAGAAAAGATAAAGCTGTGTCTTGTTCAGAGTGTGTGTAGGCTCAGAGTGTGTGTGTGTGTGTATATATATATGGGCTTTGAACCTGTACACATACCAAAATAATAAGAAAATACCTGATAGTGGTCTCCTCAAAAATACAAATATCAAATTCTCTACCATGAGGAAAGTGTGAACTCATCTTTATTAGTAGTTGTGGACCAGTTGCTTATGCAGAAGCTGCTGGTACATGAAAACTTAAACTAAAGAATAGACTAAACGATAACGGCTTTATTTAAATATATACAAATTATTTTCATAGCGACAATTATTGTTTTATATTACATATAAGGGGATAATGCACAAATTCAGTGAATTGAAGGTTAAATTCCTCTTTTCAAATATTTCAGCAGCAAGCACCTCTGCTTCCTTTCTTCTCACATAGAATTGTAAGTGAAACAGTCAGCAAAGCTGTAGGGTGTGACCAGTAGGTCGAGGGAGGTCATTCTACCCCTCTACTCAGCACTGGTGAGGCCACAACTGGAATACTGTGTCCAGTTCTGGGCTCCTGAGCTCAAGAGAGACAGGGAACTGCTGGAGCAAGTCCAGTGAAGGGCAACCAAGATGATTGAGGGATTGGAGCATCTCCCTTATGAGGAAAGGCTGAGAGAGCTGGGACTCCTTAGCCTGGAGAAGAGAAGGCTGAGGGGAGACCTTATTATTACTTACAAATATCTAAAGGGTGGGTTGAAGGAGGATGGAGCCACGCTCTTCTCGGTGGTTGCCAGTGATAGGATGAGGGGCAATGGGCACAAGTTGGAACATAGGAAGCTCCGTTCAAATATACAGAAAAACTTCTTTACGGTTCGGGTGACAGAGCACTGGCACAGGCTGCCCAGGGAGGGGGTGGAGTCCCCTTCTCTGGAGATTTTCAAGACCCGCCTGGATGCAGTCCTGAGTAATGTGCTCTGGGCAATCCTGCTTTAGCAGGGGAGTGGGACTAGATGATCTCTAGAGGTCTCTTCCAACTCTGAAAATTCTGTGATTCTGTGTCTTCATCAGAATCCTTCCTGTGCAGTTACTAGAACAGTAACCTTACGTGTTAAATATAATGAAGCTTCAAATATAATGAAACTTGAAGGCTATAATCTGCAAAAGTATGCTTCTACTTAATTTTGTGTAAATTCCATAACTGGAGGAAACAATGCTTGTATAAGCAGCTATGAGTTTAGTTATCTAATGAATTTTATCAGATAAATACTTAACAGGCACGAACATGCATATATTGTGCTGCTTTTTCTGTCCTCTTCTATACGTGCAACCTATTGGACACAATAGCTATTGGGAGAGTTTACATAAAGGTACAACAACCCCTAAGGTATCTTCCATGTGGGCAGATCAGAAGATCATTTTTATTATTGTGCTTTGGATTGCAAATGTTCAGTTAAGAACTGCATGTAGTGCTAACTGTTCAATGAGACTTTCAGAAATACCTTGATATCCTCACGCTGCTTCTCCTAGCATGTAGCAGTTCAGAACTGTGGTCCTGTGACATTAAAATCCATGACCTTACAACTATCTTGACTGCTTATAATAGACAAATCAGCTAAATTTTGTTTACTGTAATTTTTTAGGGTATTGAAGACAGAGCCATTGGGTTTTTGTTTGTTGGTTGTTTTTTTTCTTTTTAATTGATTTTTTTTTTCTGCTAGATGTTTTTACATCAAACTTGATCTTGAGAGTTTTATTTGTTCTTCACACTATTTTGGAATGCACTAATTAATGTACACTCAAATATTTCTTTGACTTATTAATCCTGTCACTTCTGAAGTGCCACCACTGTTACAGCTATTTTTCAAATTTTACTACAGTTTTTCTAGTTCAGTGTCTGGTAATCCAAGAACACCGAATATGTAAGACTATATCCTGAAAAAGGATGTAAATCAGTTTTCTTGAAAACATGATTTGTCTAATAAGCACTGGGTTTTTTTTCTACACTGCTACAAAGAATCACTTGCCAAATGTTCAGGGGCCAGCCCAGTCCAAACCACAACACCAAATCTCTTGGTCGTCGACTTTTTCCGACATTTAAACACAGCAATTCTTAATCTCTGCGATAAACTAGATTTTTATTAATGCAAGTTCTTTCTGCTTTATACAGATCAATATGATTATCTACACAACGCAAAAAAAGCCTATCTAGTTCGGCTGTTTACTCAGCAGAGCCAATAATAGAAGCATTTGCCGTGTCCTTGTTCTATCTGGGCCTTTGGAAGGCAGCCTTGCCTTATCTTGTAACGGGAATGAGGAGAATCAGCAGGATGACTAAAACAAGACAGAAATTTAAGGCCAAACAAAGAGTAAGACTTCAAACAATTCTATTTTGAAGCAGACACAGAAGGCAATGATACAGTATGTGGTAGAACAGATATTTATCAGCCAAAGACTTGGGTATAGTTTTCTTCAGTGAGGGGAAAACTACCCAGTGGAGAATTATAGAATGGTTTGGGTTGGAAGGGACCTTAAAGATCACCTAGTTTCAACCCCCCTGCCATGGGCAGGGACACCTTCCACCAGCCCAGTTTGCTCAAAGCCCCATCCAGCCTGGCCGTGAACGCTGAAGGCAGGGCCATGCTTGCTTCCCTGCAGTTCTGAGCAGGGACATATTCAAGGCTTGTAACTCTGAGGTTTTTCTGGTAGTGGAAATTTAACTAAACACAGTCAAACGATAGAACTTTTCTTATTTGTGTAGCAGCATGATAAAATATCAGGAAATGAAAGAACTGCATTCAACCTCCCCTTGCCATGGGTTGCAGTCCAGTGTGTTGTCTTACAGAATACTCTAATGACTGAGTCTTGACTGCTGCAGGATAAGTGCACCTTTCTGTCTTCCTTAAGATGGCCTTTCACATTTCGACGAGCCATCAAAGGAACAAGAGCAATGGCACTTACTCGTGAGGGCCAGTCCCAGGTTTTGGTCTGCCTGAAGGCCTATGTAGATATTGTAGCCTTTACTCCTTCAGTAAATGAATGTACTAAGCAGGAGTCTCCCCTAGTCTGTGTCTAACCATTGAGCTCTTTGATGAAAGGCCGACACCTCAGGGGGTAGAGCTGTCGTGCTGCGCTCTGGGCCTTGGATAGCTGTGTTGGGAATGCTTCAGAGTATCCTGACTGGCTCTAGCCCCACAGGGAATAAACAGAAGTACCTAGTTAATGCATCTTGACTGAACTCTGTTGTGAAGTAAATGCTATGTTGTTCAGCGGCCAAGATTTCTAATCGGTTCCAGAGGTCTATTAGGGGCCTGTGAGGGAAATTAAATTAATTAAACCACTCTTCAGTTTTCTACTCCTTTTGAGCTCATATTGCCAAATCATGTTGTCTTACTTTTTCTAGCTATTTTGTTGCATACAAATTTGTTGCCTCCAGTTTCTAAAGGCAATGATGGAATTTATTTCTTTATGCGCCAAACTTTAAAATGTGATACTACTATGGATTTTTGATGATGTGTTTAATGTATTACATTAGTACTTCATCTAAATTACATTACATGCCTCTTGGGGAAGGTATAGATCATTTGTTTTGTACAACAGTGAGCATGTAATTGGTAATCTGAATAAAGTCAAAGTTCAATAATCTTTAAGGACTTGCAGTATAGGCGTGCTGGTAAGTTCAGGCTTAAATTTTATTAGAGACCTTGTGAGGAAGACACTAAGTTGAAGCATTTATATGCAGTGATGGTCAACCATTTTTTAACTACTCATTCTAGTATATCTCAAAACAAATTTCAGATCCAGTTACACTGGTTCCTACTGGAGTCACTCTAGAGTTCTGTGAATAAAAAGAAATAATTTGAATTTACCTTCTGTATAGCAAACATGCTCAGGACAATGACAACTGCACTCTTTAAGTAGGTTCTAATTTTACCAAGTACAATTTTAAAGGTACTTATGTGTTTACAAATGTAGTTTGGTATAGATTTCTGTAACATGACCCTGCTGGTCAACTTGAGAAATTGTTTTATTTGAGCTCTAACAGAGGAGAAAAAAAAAAAAAGACAGTTGTTTCAGTGAAATACTCCCACAAAAAGGTTTGGACTAGTGAAATACTGTGACCATAGCTATTTCTTTGGAGTGTGTGTGAAAACATATTTATGGGGGAGCATTAACCTACTAATTCAAGTTATATTTGAATTTCTACTTGTCTTAAAGTCAGTCTTTTACATATGCTAAATTAAATAATTAATTACAAAACGTGTCTTAATTTTAATCAAGACTGATTAAAACAAAACAAAATTATTTTCTATTTAAACAACCTAATTTTTAGTATCTAAAATGATTGTACCAAATTTTAGTCAGTTTAAGCAGGGCTTCTTGAGAATCTTGTTTCTGTACAGCTTTCAGCACTGCATACGTTGATTAAGGTTCTGACTTACTAATTCTAACAGATATCTGCCTTTTTAAGCATTAAACTTCTTTCAGTCCTAGTGCTATAACTCTGTATTTGCAGGTAAAAAGAATACTTAAGACTGCATTCTTCAATAAAATGAAAAAATGTCTTTACTTAAAAGCCGTAACCTCAGTGGTTGCATTCCATGTTAACGTAATCTCTCCTGAAAATGCAGTTTATCAGTCCAAAAGAAGCCGACATTTAATGCTAAAATGCTAAAATGAAAAAATGCTTCAAGAACTTGAACAGCTTGGAACAATAGTACTCATCATACCCCGCCAACTACTGGGCATTTTTATGTAGCTCCCATTTTACTACAGTTCTGGGATTTATTTGGCGTCCATTTTGGTAGGTCAAACGTCATTGTATGTTTTCATAGAACTCAATATAAGAGTCTACCTTGCCATGGCTCTGTTCCCACTTCGTGATTTTTATTTGGTGTGTATTTGTGTTGGGTTCACAAGCCTGAAATCTTGCCTGACAGTTGGTTGTCCTTCAAAAAATACAAGTCAATTTTTGATGTAAAAAATTTTGTAAACTTACCACTTGGAATAGCTTTCAAAGGTATTAGTATTTCTCAAATACAATAAATCATCAGAATCTCAACTTAAAGCAGCCACTTAATTAAAGGAAAGGACTAGTAGGGACAACAGAACAAATTCCATTTTCCAATAGAGGGGTGGAATTCTGCCTGGAATTTTACATCTTTGCATTGCATATATATCTTACCTCACTGCTTTTCTTTATTTCTCTTCTTGTTTGGAGATTTTTTCATATGCTTTTTAAAATAAAAATGAGGTGTGCATTCAAGTTGCACATGAGAAAGTGACACAAACACTACTAGCTGTTTTGGAACAGCTTCCATCCATACAGAGATGGGACATTATTTTATTGTTCAGGACATTTAGTAAAGTTTTGTGCAAAGTTTGTACTCGGGTCTTTCAGGACTTTAATTTATTTATTTTTTTTTTTCCTTCTGATAGTGACATGAATTAGACTAATTACCAAAGACGTGTCACGTCACTCCTTCCTGCTCTGGTCAAGTAGAATATATTTTTATGAACTCTACTTTAAATCTAAAACATTCCTAGCCACTGGATGCTGACTTACTGGTTAACTCGCTAGCACTATGCATTTATAGTAAGTTGTAATCACCATTTACACTATCATTCAGAAAAAGCAAATGCTGCTGTGGGTTTTTTCACTCATTTCTTCACGACATACCTGTGTGGGCGAGATTCTGGAGATGCAGCGTTTCTGATGTGGCCAATCTATAGTTTGACTTAACTTACTAATTATTCTTTGTTTATTGATTACAGTGTGTCTTTATACAATTATTGTTTCTCAACTGAAGCTGAGCTCTTCGGGACATGATTTCCCACTCATTTTCCAGGAAAAATAGTCTGAATTTCTCATTTTTGCCACTGAGTAATTATGCAAAATTATTTTAACTCCCAACTGTTGTTTTCACCTAGGCTGTGCTTAAAAGAATAAGCATTTCTCAGTTCACAAACGCTGAAGTGTAACAGCCTACACATAAGCAGTAATTCCTCTGTGGATTCTGAGGTTTCTGTAAGAGTTAGGAAGGGAATACTGGTGCATGAAATGGGGAGGGCCATAAGGACTCTCATGCCTTGCAGGTTTTTTCTGTCATCGCTTTCTTCTCTTGGGCTGGCATCTCCTAATGTACGAGTTCCGATTATATCGCTTGGTTGTGACAACTGTAAAAATAGAAAAACTAAATCTGGTGAACTGTGCTAATTCTTGCAAGGCTTCTTAAGAAAATGGGAATATACCACGTCAGTTATATTCCTGCTCCTAATGAAATAAAATCATTTTTTTCAGGAATTACCAGAGGTGGGATTTTTCTATACTGATCATCTGATGGAATATAGTTATAGACTGAAGAGTTCAGTAGTACAATCTGCGTACCTTCCAGGAAAACTCGGCCTCTATGTCATAAAGCCTAAGTCCTTTAGTGACCATGCATCATGCTTTAAAAACGTAATTATCACATCTTATTTCATAGAATGGTTTAGGTTGGAAGGAACCTTAAAGATCGAGTTCCACCCCCCCTGCCATGGGCAGGGACGCCTCCCACCAGACCAGGTTGCTCCAAGCCCCATCCAGCCTGGCCTTGAACACCTCCAGGGATGGGGCAGCCACAGCTTCTCTGGGCAGTGCCTCACCACCCTCACAGTAAGGAATTTCTTCCTAATATCTAATCTAAGTCTCCGTCTCCTCTTTTAGTTTAAAACCATTACCCCTCATTCTAGTGCTCCACTCCCTGACCAAGAGTCCCTCCCCATCTTTCCTGTTGGTCCCCTTTAGGGACTGGAAGGGGCTATAAGGTCTCCCTGGACAGAGCCTTCTCTTCTCCAGGCTGAACTACTCCAACAGTCTCAGCCTGTCCTCACAGCAGAGGTGCTCCAGCCTTCTGATCATCATCACGGCTTCCTCTGGACCCTCTCCAACAGGTCCATGTCCTTCTTATGTTGGGGGCTCCACAGCTGGACGCAGTACTGCAGGTGGGGTCTCCCCAGAGTGAAGCAGAGGGACAGAATCCCCTCCCTCACCCTGCTGGACACGCTGCTGGGGATGCAGCCCAGGATGGGGTTGGCTTTCAGGGCTGTGAGCACACATTGCTGGCTTGTGTTGAGCTTCTCGTCAACCACCACACCCAAGTCGTCCTCATCAGGTCTGCTCTCAGTCCCTTCATCCTCCAGCCTGTATTTGTGCATGGGATTGCCCTGACCCAGGTGCAGGACCCTGCACTTGGCCTTGTTGAACTTCATGAGGTTCACACAGGCCCACCTCTCAAGCCTGTCCAAGTCCCTCTGGATGGCATCCTGTGCCTCCAGTGTGTCGACCACTCCACACAGCTTGGTGTCATCTGCACATCTGCTGAGGATGCGCTCAATCCCACCATCCACGTCACCAACAAAGATGTTAAATGGTGCTAGTTTCAGTATCAACCCCTGAGGAGGGGAATCTGTGTGAGCATGGCTCCCAAGTGAGGGATCCAGTGCCGTTCTGTTTACCCATCTTCCAGCACTGCCCCTATATAGGCTGTTGCGTACACTTGCTCAGGAGCACAGGAGGATATTGGCTGTACAGCCCCTACTCTTAATTGCCTGTGAGTAGGCAGGTGCTTGCTCACACGTGGATGGTACTTCCCCCGAGGAGCATCTTTACGGCTATTTGTCTGCAGTAGTAGCTTTATTTCCATAGTTCAGAGAACCTCTCGTTTCTGCCGTTTATGCTGATTAGTGTAGCTAATTGGAATTCCTGTTAGTGACTTGAGCTTAGTTTTCACCAAAAAAAACCAACCCAACCTTGATTTTCCTTTCCTCAGTTCATTAATCAGTTGTGTCAACATAGTGTTTTCACTTTTGAGCTCAAAAGCCCTAAATCAATACTTTTTGAAAGTGCATCTACATCATCAGTATGCTCGAGAGCACAATTTCTTAATAAAAATAAGGAGATACAATAATTAGTAAGCTTTTACGGGTAACAGAAGCTTTAATCGTTAAACCTGGAAAAAAGGTATTTGTCAGCTCTCTGGATCAAATGTGTAGTTTATAATACTTACTAAACTTTGAGTGGTGATTATTGCAAGATTGAGCAGTTAAATACAGGGATAGTTTAGCCCATGTTCTATGCACAAAGTAGAGGCAGGTGGAAATGTGATAATTCATGTGTACACGCACTAATGGCACACTGTTAGTTTTCTTCAGCTTAAAATGCTGCTTATGGATATATTTCAAAAGAAGTGGAATGCGTGCAGGTAGTCCATCCCCACACACTTGATCAAGGTCTAAATTAGAATATTGCCATCTGAGTTAATGGTCCTTTAGTATTTGACACAGGGCTCGATGGCATTCAGTCGTGAAAGCTAAGGAGTAACAGCAGAAAGAGGAGAAAGGGAGAAATCTCTTCAACAGAGTTGTTGTGATTTCCTTGTAATACAGCAACTGTTTGTTTTTTAACTGTAAAGATAATGAGTTTATTTTAAAACCAATTAATTTGGAAGTCAATATACACGAATTCATTTTTAAAACCTAGATATAACAAATCATATTTTTGAGAAGGGTAACATTCAGCATTTAGATGCAAAAAGCAAGTGACCTGTTTATGACTAACTAGATTAGCAAATGTTGCTGCTTTTGCGGAGGGAATTTCAAGTACCAGAGACTTTTACAATAGAGCTGTCATTTACATATTATGTAAATAAATATAAGGGCTTCTGAAGCTTTGATATTTTTAAGTATAATGTGCCTGAATTCTAGAAATGATAAACATCCGAAGACAATTCCACTGTATGATGCGGTTTTATCCATTTTGTTCATTATGTTCTATGAAGAGTCCTTTGATTATTTTTTTTAAGTCCTCTTGTTTCTAAATTCCCCAGTTTAGTGCTAACTCTGATTTTCTTCTGAAATTCAGTGTTTAGATTTTCCTTTTTCTTTTTTTTTTTTTTTAATGTTTCTGAGTTCTTATGTGTGGTGACTGTAAGAATACCAGTGTTCATTTGGAATAGAAATTTAATTTTTTCCTTTCTGTCATTTGTGGCAAAGCTTAAAATGAGACCTAGAAAATACAAAAGCTTGAGAAAGTTAATTTGGAAAAATGAGTTTTGAGCGCTGTGGCTAGAATTACTGGTAGTACAATCAGTTCCAAGGTTATACTTCCTTTTTGTTACATTTTGTTTTAATTAAAAGGAACTGGATAGCACGAGATACCAGGTACGTACTGAAGCCTTTGAACTGCTTTAAGGCTTGCTAATTCTATGTGGAGAACTGACAACAGTTGTTTGGTCTTAAGTGAATCCACTGGGCCTCTTTGATAAACAGATCACAAGTTGGAGTGATCTTTGTGCTACTTCTGGGAAGGAATCCTGGGAGAACACCTATTTCCAGGTCGGCTGTCACTCTGCGGCATACTTGCCATAGGAACTGAGTTTCTGTGTAATTTTAGATCATTAAGCTGTTGAGTGAAAGCATCTAGTTTTCCAGTGTCACGTCTTTCAGCTCAATATAGCATTTGTCACTAACTTGTGATGGATCCCAAGCTGCGCTGTTAAGGAATGACAGACACACGGTACCGACTGAAGAATGTCTTATCGGGTTGGGGAGATAAGCAGGTGAGTTTAGCACTGACTGAAGCAAACAAAACTCACTGAGACTGAATCTGATTAGCTTAGGTTCAGACTATGCCAGCACAATCACACAGCTCTTTTTCACAGCTTAACTCATAAGATGAGTAAATTTTTGCTGGTTTGGAGCATGTAATCTAAGCATATATTCTCTGCTGAATAAGGGCCAGTGGCGATTGATAGCAACAACAAATATCAGGATTTTTCACAAGGGTTAGGGATATCTCTGGTACCCGAGTACCCTGTTTTTGTGAACTCTGTTTTTAGGTGCCTTATCTGGCCTACATACTTTATAGGCTGTGTGAACAGCCAACTGATTCTAGAACATTAGGACCCTTTTGAAATTTCCAAATATTTACTTGGGTCTAGGATCTGGCAGAAAAAAACACAAGAAAAAAAATATCCTGACATTAAAAAAAAAAAAATAAAAAATCTTTTGCCTTCCAGTCATATTCCAAAGTTCTGCAGAGCTTCAACGTAGTGAAAACAAACCATTCAATATCCCTCAGGAAAAAAGCTTTGGTCTCTGGTTTCTAGAATTCAGGCGTTTTCTTTTTTTTTTTCCTCTCTGCTTTTTCTTCCCTAAATTGGGTGAAGTTAACCAGACCAAATCTTCTGTTGTGCTGGGTAGTTTTTCTCTATTGTGGCAATGCAGGAAGGGTGTAAATGATGAAGATGTTCTCAGTGCCTTATTCCCAGACTCTGGAGTCATTTATCAGGGGGACTTTAATATTAATGCGGATTCTTGGGGAGCAGTAATTGACATTTTACCAGTTTCCACTAGTGTTTGAGCATAACATATAAGCATGAAGAAAAGAATACTTTCAGGAAAGGCTACAGTTTTTAAAGGCTGTGCTCTTTATTTTTGAGTCATAGGAGTTACAAGACCTAATGAACTGTTTATCTCTGAACTGGAACTATATTCCTACAATGAAAAATTCCTCTATCGAGGAAATACCTCGGTAATTATACTGGGTGTCCATTAGCCTGCGGTTGTTCAAGTGCATTGAATATCTCTTGCTGTGCCTGCACCTAAAACTCTGCCAGTACCACTTCATCTGTCTTCCCTGGTGATGTTTATCAACAGCTTTCTGGTATAGTTGTCTAATTTGTGTCCTGTGCATTATCACAACTCAGAAACCACTTTTTATTAATCCAAGTGAAGATTCCAGTAAAGGTTGAGCTAGAAATTGGTCTCTGAACATACGGCACGAATCCCCCTTTCTTGTTCAAAACTACTTGGAATGCCTTCCTCCTGAGCAAGGGGGTGGGATGGGGCCCTGGTGCTTGTATCATGTCTTGAAGTATCCTACTGTCTCATGTGAAATTAGTTAATTTATCTTTTTAAAACTATGAAGGGCAAAAACGCGTGTTTGAATATCAAGCTTCAGCCTATGTATGTGATCACAAATTTTAAAATATTTTCTTTAGTACTTCAGGTTCAGAATTACTAAAGTAAAAGAAAAAGGTAAAGGCAGTGCTTCAATATCAGATGACCCCTTAAGGTTTGGGTTGTTTTTTTCCTTAAACACATCCTATTTGCTATGCTATGAACTGCAATAATTGTTTTTTTTTTCTTTTTTTAAAAGGCTTTTAACATACTTGTGCAAGATTAATCAAGAAGTGTTTAAAAACTTGACTTTGTGATACAAAATGTTAGCAGCACAACTGGTTAATACTGGGGTTTCTGATTTAGTAGAAAGCCAAGAGAATAATTGTCTGAAACATCCCCTAAATTTGACCTACAGTCTATTTGACAAACATTTCATTCTCTGAAAAAGGCCTATCTCTGTTTTTCTGTCCAATGTAAATAAAAATAAAAGTCTCAAAAGTGTTAGCTTCACAGGAGCGGTTTTTACTACTTAATATTGTATTAACTGACTCCACGAAAGGAAGATGTGGCTAGGACTGCTCTGGAATATGAAAGGCAATCTTACTTTTCCTACATTAGTTCTGTGGAATATATGCTTGCTTTGCCAATGAAAATAACCGCCTGCAGATCATAAACATTTGCAACATATGTAGTAAATTTGGGGTTTATATTTGTTTATTATCAGTTTGGTTAAGCTGCTCTCTGTTTCTTTAAAGACAAGGGCATTTATTCACCAGCTACATCTCAAAACAGTTGTCTTAAAATGCTTGACACTAAATAATGGGACAGTGATATTCATGTTTTGGAAAATCCAGAGTGCTGCTTCAGTGTTTACTAAGACCTGTTTGTTTATTCCTTTTTTTTTTTTTTTTCCCCCCCTGTGTAGAACATAGGTCATAAACTTTATTATTGACCAGCTGGACTTGCTTGGTTGATTGGCCAGGCTGGATGGGGCTTTGAGCAACCTGGGCTGGTGGGAGGTGTCCCTGCCCATGGCAGGGGGGTTGGAACTAGATCATTTTTAAGGTCCCTTCCAACCCAAACCATTCTACAATTGCTTCTTAAAGGAAATGGGGAATTGTTTTACTGTCAACAACACGTAGTCACTCTGCTCTTTGTCAGCCCATTAAGCAGCCCATTAAGGCTATCACTGTTGTTGGGATACCAGTCATCTAGGGCTGTCTTTACAGGACATTGGACACTCCATAGGACTTGGTTAGTACAGCAAACGCCAAAGTAACATCTGTTTCTTTTCTGTCAGTGTTACTCTCTCCAGTAACCCAACCTGAGGAATCACAGGATTGCAACATAACTGAGGTTTGAAAGGACCTCTGGAGACTGTCTAGTCCAATTCGCGCTCCTTAAAGGAGGCTCAGCTAAAGCAGATTGCTCAGAACCACTTCCAGTCAGATTTTGAGCATCTCCAAGGTTGGAGAGTCCACAACCTCTCTGAGCAACCTTCTCCAGTGTTCAGTCACAGTAAAGTTTTGTTATGTTTAAATGGAATTTCCTGTGTTTCTATGTGTATCTATTGCTTTATCATTCTTTCACTGGATACCATTGAGAAGGCAAGTCGAAGGAAGATTGAGATGTCTTTCAACCTCTGTGCTTTAACTAACCATATTCTCTGCAACCATATGCTTAACCAGGTTAGCCTCATTATTTTTCAAAACCATGCTTGTTACATTTCTGTATTTTAATGGTCACTTACAAAAGCTATCTTTAATCACACAGTGATAGGGGTTGGAAGGGACCTCTGGAGATTATCTAGTCCAGCTCCCCTGCCAAAGCAGGTTCACCTACAGCAGGTGCACAGGAACGTATCCAGGCAGGTTTTGAAAGTCTCCAGAGAAGATGACTCCACAGCCTCTCTGGGCAGCCTGTGCCAGTACTCTGCTACCCTCAAAGGAAAGAAGTTTTTCCTTATGTTCAGATGGAATTTCCTGTGTTCCAGTTTGGGCCCGTTGCCCCTTGTCCTGTCTCTGGACACCACTGTAAGAGTCTGGCCCCATCCTTTTGGCACCCACCCTTTAGATATTGATAAGCATTGATGAGATCCCCTCTCAGTCTTCTCTTCTCCAGGCTAAACAGACCCAGGTCTCTCAGCCTTTCCTCATAAGAAAGATGCTCCAGTCCCTTGATCATCTTCATAGCCCTCTGATGGACTCTCTCCAGTAGTTCCTTGTCTTTCTTGAACTGGGGAGCCCAGAACTGGGCACAGTACTCCAGATGTGGCCTCACCAGGGCAGAGTAGAGGGGGAGGATGGCCTCCCTGGACGTGCTGGCCACGCTTTTTTTAATGCACCCAAGGAGACCATTGGCCTTCTTGGCCACCAGGGTACATTGCTGGTTCGTGGTCAACTTGTTGTCCAGCAGGACTCCCGGGTCCCCCTCTGCAAAGCTGCTCTCCAGCAGGTCTACCCCTCACCTGTACCAGTGCATGGGGCTACTCCTCCCTAGGTGCAGGACTCTACACTTGCCCTTGTTGAACTTCATTAGGTTCCTCTCGGCCCAACTCTCTAGCGTGTCCAGGCTATATTAACGTCTTAAATACTTCCAGTGCAGTGCTTCCTGTCTTGTAGACTCAATTGACCGTTTGATCCCAGTGATGCAGGCTTCATCTTTATGATGAAACACCTGCTTAAATCTGGTAACTGCCTTCAGGTTTTATGAATAGCAATGCCTGTGCTGTAATGTGGATGAATTCTTTCATCCACCTTCATAGGGAAGACCATTACTATGTTTTCTAGTGCGGAGTGTAGGATGTAGATACTTTTGTATGTCATGAATCTGTGTTCTCACGGTAGGGTCCTGAACTGTAGAGTTCTTTACAGAGACTATGTCTAGCTACTTATGGGCACAATATGTAAAATAGGCTTTTATGCAAGCTTTGGCTGCATCCTGTAGCTTGTGACTTTCATTCTGGAAGAGAACACTTCACCCAAATAAACAAAGTAAATGGTGAAAACTAACATGTATTTCTAACCTTAAAATTTTCTATAGTAATAAGTACACTGAAACCAACAGATATTATAGGTGACTAATTTACATCTGTGTGCAGTATACGTTCCTTTTGTCATGTGGCTAACATCTAAGTGGCTTCGGCATATTAAGAACCAACAGTTAAATAAAATTCTAAGTGGAATACAAAATGCTATTAAGAAAGTTCCTTTTAAAATCGAAAAACTGCATTTAGCAAACTGATCTCAAATTGTGTTAGGAAGAATATTATATATACTTGGTTGTGGTAGAGCTGGCAGGCAGTTACAATGCATTCTTTTGTACTGACTTGCAAGATAGAGGCTGTAAATTTAATGTACTTTTTGAGATTAAACAGTTAGGAAGAATATTATATATACTTGGTAGAGCTGGTAGGCAGTTACAATGCATTCTTTTCTACTGACTTGCAAGATAGAGGCTGTGAATTTAATGTACTTTTTGAGATTACACACTGTATTTAAAAAAAAAAAAAAAAAAAAAAAAAAACCCACAACAGCCAAAACCTAAAAGCAAAGAGAAACCTTGTATCACCACAGGAAACCTTAGAGGTGGACCTAGCAGACCGTACAATGGTTGTGCTAGTGTATTGATGTATTTTGTCCCTGAAATCTAACTTGCTGTTGTGGTGCAAGTGAATATTGTATACCATATCCAATAATTAAGTAGAGAATTAATACTTAATATGCATGAAAGCTGAAACAAGAATGAAATTTGGCCTTCTGAAAAATGCAGTCCACTTCATCTTCCGTTATTCAAACTAACTTGGATGGATTTCTCACGTTATCACTGAAGCAATCACACATACACCGGTTTTTCAGACGTGGGTGGTGTTTTCAGGATCAGGAGTAGAGAAGTGGAGTTGCTGGCATGCCAGTGACTACCTGCTGTGAAACCTGGCATGCATTTGCCTTCGTTCTTGGAACCGCTTCTGTAAAAGCTGTGCTTCTGAGAATGGCAGGAATGAGCTGCCCAGCCAGGAATGCTGATTTGCCCAGCACAGCGATATACTCCCTAGAAAAGCTGCCTTTGTGTTTAAGGGATGCAGATTAACACAGATAACAATTCTTAGGAAGCCGTCTAATAACAGTCACTCACTTAAATATTTATCAGATGAAAATGTAACATGCTTTGCATAGTCAAAATAAAACAAAGTGTTTACGTAGTCAAAATAAAACAGAAAAGTGAAAAGAAGCTGGTGTGTCAAAAGGTCTGACGTGATTACGGACCTTTTGGACCCACTCAGTTAAATTTCAGTCCTACAAAGTTGCTGGATATTTCTCTCTACATGCTGACTTCCTCAATTCATGTTAACTTCACTAGGTGTAAAGGATATTTGTCTTAACTCAAACATCCGTGCAGCCTGATGCTTCGTAAGGCAAATTAGGCATTGTCTGTCTTCATGTGAGTCATCACTTGAAAACAACCAAATACAGATTTTAGTCCACTTAATATTTGCATTTCAGTGTTCTTAAATATATTCTTTATATTTTCTTTAAACAATACGGTTTGAATGGTACAATGTCATTGTGTGGTAGTGATTATTCAAAAGCCTTCAGGATTACCTTATTTCCACGTGCACCTCTCACACCTGGAAGCTTGCTGAGGGTGAAGCTTGTTTGTAAATGTACTTCAGAGATGAGATTAACTTTGAAATAGCAACTATGATTGACTAGAAAATGCTTCATAATAAAGTTCTTAAAACCTTAGCGTGCTCGGAGGGCAGCCACAACAATCCATCTCGACTGAGGAAACTGCTAAACACCTGTTATGTCACTATTCTGGTTTATGATGCCAAGCCATAGATAAAGGAGTCTGGGCCATGATTGATGACTATCACTGGTTAGACCTACCTGCCATAAACTATGACTTCAGTAATCTAATTATGTGAGTGGAGGTAAGAATCCATGGTCAGGGCAATTTCCCGCTGAGCAAAGGCTCTTCCAGTATTTATGGCTCTCGCCAATAAAATTTATTAATGAGAAATCATAAGTAGACATCTTTGTGATGGATTGTACCAGTGTGGCTCTATCAGTAATCATAACACTGGGAATTCTGTTGCCTTGAGTCTGCAGAAGATGGAGCTTTCTTCTCATGGGAGGGGACGTGCTCTTGCTTTATTATTTTGCACTGGCAACACAGAACTCCAGAGGGGAGTTCCCATTAACCAGAACTAAGTTTAGCTACACTCTTCAGGAGTTTTCTAGTTATGTTTTATATGTATTTTTTTAACTTTTAGATTAAGATATCTTACCTCAGATTCAAGCTTGTCTAGGTTGAAATGGTCGCTGAGGGGGTGACATACCTTTCTGCTGAAAGTTGTTCAAAGAGAAAAGATTTTTTTCCTAGTCTTTCCCAAACATCATCTGTTCCCTGAAGCACAGAAAGGTACTGTGCATATAAGAGAAATGCTACATATTAATGATGCTCGGCAAAACCATTTGTTGTGCTCTACATTGTAACAGTAAAAGCTTTGTGGCCTCTTAATTTTCTGACACTTAGCAGTTGCTGCACGAACAGAAAAAAAAGGAATTGTATTCCTAATTGTCTGTAACTTCTTCCAGCTAAACTTATTTGTCTTCTGTTAAGGCTTTGGTCCTAACTCTTGAGAGGAGCAGGAGAACAAGAAAGTGAGTTAATTGCTTCAAAGAAAAGAATTACATTCAGAGCTGAAGTCTAACATTCATTTTTAGCACATTCTGAGTGTACAAGCTCTCCTAAAAATGAGGTGGTGGTTCCTTATACAGCAGGCAAGTGATGAAAAACACAAATCCAAATTCATTCACTGATTTAAAGTGGTTAAATTAATCTGGTTTTGTGATGTCTCAGTCCATCTTATCATTACTTTATTAAAACATTTAGATTGAGTTATTTCAGATAGTCTAATGTATTCATACACTACAGAGTGCAACGGCATCCTTTTTTTACAACAAAGACAGTATGCAATTGTTATACAGGTTAAATACTCTCCCCATTTACAGTTATTCTTCAGCTACGAGTGTTGTGAGTTAATTCTTTTTTCTGCATCTTTAATCAATTGATGTATTTAACTGCATTAATACCTAGGCCAACCCCACTACTTTAAATCGTACCTCTAATTCTGTGCTATTGAGAAAAAGGGTAAATGCTTGCCCTGCTAAGGACAGTGATTTTGCACAGAGAGGAGCTGGGATGATATTTGACCTGTGGGATGTTTTCTGTGATCATGCAGATCTGTTTGACCATAACTCTAGCTTTCAATCTCAATATGACATAGGACCTAGCATTTTAGAAAACAAATGTAATGGTAAAATGTCATCCAGAATAAAAATGGAACCTTACAATATTACTTTTACGACTATTTTTGATAACTCCTGTGTGTAGAACATCACCATTATAAATGCTGGGTACCCAGTGAATGCCTTTAATTGTATTAATAATCCAGATTTTTTCAATGAAACTGTAATTGTTTCAAGTGTGTATGTAACGATATTTAAGAGAATTAAATTATCTGTTTGGAGAAAGGCAAACTTATTTCTAAGTATGTTTTAGGATTGCGTCAGCTTTCAGTCATGCCACAGCTTTTTATAGCTTGACTAGTGCTAATGATCTCATTCTCTTAACCTGATGATAATAATAATGGAATCCCTTGATTAACTTGAATGGCAGCTCATAATTGATATGGTGGTTAAAATTAACAGCAGCGCAAGAAGTTGCCACCCTGTGCTTTGTCTTACCTTATACAACCAAATAACTAGAATAGGATGATAATCTGATTTAAAAAAAAAAAAAATCATTGGAGAGTGTCATAATAAGGCTGTGTGCAACTTCTTTAGAAAAAAATCTGCTCTCTATTTTTCACAGCACTTAAAAATAAGTGAGATAGATCCAATACAGACAACGTGACCCAAAGTACTACCAGTATTTTGCCTTCTCTCCACAGACCATATATAGTGCAGGCAAGGGAAGCACTACTGCTTTCAAGGATAGCAGAGCTCCTCTGAGAGGGAAAAGACTGGACAAATTTATTTGTAAAGGGAAATTTTAGAATTGGCACACGGAGATCTGGATAACTCCTTTAAAGCAGGTAAATGACTTTAGAGATCTTAGAAGTACTGTCTCTCTGGCTGACTGCTGTTACCTTAGTTTAAGCTAACATCGACAGGGAAGAGTTAGCGTGCTGTTACCGGGTCTTCAGGTTGACTGCCGCTCTGAAGTCCGTCCTGTCCTGTTTCATTCATGCCTTGCCCCAGCCAAGAGAAACCAGCAGGCAAGACTTGTCAAATTGGTAAGGTATCTGCTTATATTTCTGTATTTGCTTCAAGCTTTGAGATGCTGAAAATGTTAAGTGTGAGAATATAACTTTATAGACAGTTTATTAGGACAGAACCAAATTCTTGTTAAAACAGACAAGGCACAATGAGAATATTTTGTTATGGCTAAGCTTCTTTTTTAAAGTGCTTTTCTGCACTTGGATTTACTTTTGACCATCAATTCACTATAGGAAGATGCAATTAAGGAGAGCAGAGACTCTTCAGTAGCTGGCAGAAGGGATTAACAGCATTATCAGCTGTTCAGCTATAGGCTGAGCATCCTTTTAGTGATATGTAAATCAGCATGAAATAATGAAAAGCAGATATGATGGTACCCTTTTACAGTAACTGGAAGACTTACAGGTGAGAGTAAAAGGAGACGCTGATTTCTTTTCCTGAAATGGTGCGAGAGGAATTTTGTGAGAGGTTAATGATAAACATCAGTTAACACAATTCTGAAGTGTGTGAAACTTGAAGGTACTAAAACTAGCGCAAGGCTTTTGCAGAAATTCAGAATAGGTCCTTTTGAGTTTAGCACATCAAACACTGACTTCTCGTCATTGAGTTTTCTATACACTGATGTAGCTACTTACCCAGTTAGGGCTCCTACCTACCACTTAACCAACTGTCAGTGCTAATTCTGGCATCTCCTGTAGGTGGGAGCCCTAGCAGTAGAAGAGGCTGAGTTGTTCTTCTGTTCTCCTCCAAAGTGTGCTCTTAGCAAGCCAGTCTTTCGACAGACTATATATAAATCAAGCTGATGAGTCTCAGAAAATGTACATATCACTTTGCCTATGGACCTTCAATGAATGCTAAATCATTGACAAAGTGTGAAACGGTAACTTTTCATCTAAAAAACTGGGAGTCTGCTCATTCGTTTGGAATGTACAGTATGCGGTTACATAACTCGCTGAACAGGTGACATCACTGGTGACCAATCAAAAAAACTACGCTTCTGACTATGATTTCTATTTGTAGTATTTCAAATGTTGAAGATGAGACTATACATTTGGCTTAGTGTTTTTATGATAGTATTATCAACCTCAACTGTCTTAGTGGTTCTGAATACTTCTGATTCTGGCAGCAAAAGTGCTATAAAGTTTTTACTCTAAGTTCTGACTGCAGGAGAATTTCAAGAGGAAAAAGTAGGAAAACCTTTCAAGAAGCAGCTATTCCCTAAAGCCTGTGTGCTTGAGAGCAGTGTTGTACTTTAGCTCAGCTGATGGAATGGACACATGTTCCTCAAGATGTGGCTACTCATGAATGGATGCTTTTCTTAAACAGCGAGTGTTCTAGAAGAACATCAGTGTGGGGCAAGCTACAGTAAGTGACAAGAAAATAAATTATTCAGTAAGGCTAGCTCTTCAAAAGCTTGGAATTTTATCTGACAGACTTTGGCTTCCATGAAAATTCCTTATGTTCATCAATAAATGGCATGCTGCTGTCATTTAACCTTCTAAACACTAGAGCTTTCCATTTGTTCAAGGACCACAGCAATGGATTCAGAGTTCCTTACAAGGAGGGCATACATTATCACTTAGACTTTATTCCCTCATTGTAGCATGCCCGTTGGAGTCCTTAAGCCAAGAAACCAGCTCTGAATATTTGCCAGCTCTCACTGGAAGTGTTAGAAGGGCAGCTGGGTGCTGTGTTCCTGCAAGTTTCTGACTCCCAGCAGTGTTCTCGAACTGTCTACGTTACTGCTGTGTAAATCTTCAAGCTCTCAAAGCAGATGCTTATAGGCAGGTTTGCTCATTGGGGTCCTGCTGGTGGGACCTGGGGCACAATTGTGTTACTAAAGAGTAGAGATGCAATGGCTATATTCACGCTCCGTACATGTGCAGGGACTGCTAGCTGTTCACCTGTTCACTTACTAACTGTCGCCACTTCTTCGGAAAATAAGTGTCTATGAAGTAGTAAATGGGTTTGCTGTTTAAAATTTAGCTAAGTGATTACTGAACATTGTCTTGAGGTGTCTTGGCATGTACATGTGCAGGGACTGCTAGCTGTTCCTATTCAGGGAATAAGGGGCAAAGAGCTCATGTTAAGAAACGCGGTGATTTCCCTGGCCTTCCTAGGAGTGCATGTGAGACAAAAATCTTTCTCTTTTTCCAACAGAATTTATGTTCAACTTAATCTAGTTGTTTGGTACGTGATCTTTGTGCTGTCATTCACCTGTCCCATGTTATAGGATATGGTTAATCCATAGACAACAAACCCTTTTGATGTGGCTTTATCCGTCACGATGTACATAGACTCATAGTATCGTTTAGGTTGGAAAAGACCTTAAGTTCATCAAGTCCAATGTGCTTCAGGGTGGCAGTGAAAGAGTCCTGATGACTGTAGAGGATCCTCTGGCAAAACGCTTGCAACTGCCTCAAAGATAGTCAGCTCTCCTATAAACTTAGCTTTTCAATTACTGCACAAGAGATAAGTGCAAATTCTCAGCATTTGGAAAATTATCTTGCATCAGTATGGAATGCTAGACCAAGTTTTATTTGGAGCCTGGGAACACACATATGACCCACCTAGTATTCCCTTGAAAGGTGTTAACTGTCCAGAATCAGAGTAACTGCTCTGTTCAGAGTTGTTCTCAGTAATTCAATTGTAGCTGCTAATTACGAGTAAGGATTTTTCTCGTGAGCTATGAAAGTTCACACCGGTACTCCAGCTGAACAGTGGTCGCGCTTATGCTACTCTTGGAACACAAATCCTGATGCCTTATGAAAATATCTGCAATGCATAAGGTCTTGACTTTTCAGATAAGACTATTAGTGTAACTTTTGTCTCTATCACTTCACCTGTTTCTGCTGCCAGCTCTCATTAATAAAGGTATATAAAATGTAAAGCAAAATATAAAAAACTGGAGAAGAATCCTGAAAATCATGGCCTCTTCTAAATTACTTAAACTTCACATATCTCTTTATAGTCAGACATATATGTTCACCTGTTCACTTACTAACTGTCGCCACTTCTTCAGAAAATAAGTGTCTATGAAGTAGTAAACGAGTTTGCTATTTAAAATTTAGCTGTGATTACTGAACGTTGTCTTGAGGTGTCTTGGCACTTTGAAAATTAATTTTATTATTATTCA
>NW_009648117.1:0-570 GCF_000708025.1 Charadrius vociferus | reverse complement strand
TGGGGACAGCACTGGGAGCGGGAACGGGAACCAGGATGGGAACGGCACTGGGAGCAGGAACGGCAACGGGAACCAGAACGGGGATGGTACTGGGAACCGGGATGAGGATGGGGAACGGGGACAGGGACGGCACCGGAAACTTGGGAACGGGATGGGGATGGCACCGGGAACCGGGAACCGGGACTGGGATGGCACCAGAACTGGGATTGGGATGGGGAACGGGGATGAGGACGGCATCGGGAACGGGAACCGGCACAGGGACGGCACCGGGAACTGGGGACAGGAATGGGGACAGGGACGGGGGTGGCACTGGGAACCGGGAGTGGGAACCGGGATGGGGATGGGGAACGGGGAATGGGATCAGGGACAGGGACGGGGACGGGAACAGGGACAGGAGGGGCATCGGGAACCGGGAGTGGGAACCGGGATGGGGATGGGGACGGCACTGGGAATGGGAACCGGGAGCAGGAACCGGGACGGGGACGGCACTGGGGACGGGGACGGGAACCGGGAGCGGGAACTGGGATGGGGATGGGGAACGGGACCAGGGATGGGGATGGGGACGGGGAT
>NW_009648116.1:0-946 GCF_000708025.1 Charadrius vociferus | reverse complement strand
AGGTAAAAGATTCTGAGTCTGGTTATGTGTTCACGAAATATCCAAAAAATGAGGACCTGTACATACCAAATAAGTTACTGCTGATAATAAGGATAATGAAAGACAGAGATAGATGGTCTGAATTTCCTTAGTATCACAGGAGCTTTATATTGTAGACCTCTTGGTAATTTACCTCTCATTCATACTGGTGTAAACAAGAGGAGAAATACAATCCATGCATATATACAGTATTAGTATTTTGAGTGTATTCATGTCTTTGGATTTGCATGTGAATATGAAATAATTCTATGCAAGTATGGGAAGGGGTTTCATTGTTTTCTCAATGTATCCTTATCTTTCCGGAAGCAGTTCAGACCATCAGAGTTCTTGCTGATGAACTCACTAATTAGTTTCCAATACTTAACTCCATTTGCCAATCCTCCCGAAAACTGCTGACAATCTGAGCATGTGGAAACTATTCCACGGGCGTCAGCATTCATCAATCCAAACTGACGCTGCAATACCTTTGCTGATTTATGAAAAAACTCATGTGACTGCTTAGCTTGGGTAAAGCGATCCACTGATGGTGCAGCCCATAATGGTGCCACAAGCATATCTGCCCTCCGATTACCTTCTGCCAAACCCTCCAGCAAACCTGTGTGACTCCGAATGTGAAAAAAAATATGCATATGGTCTCTCATTTAACAACAGCCATAATTCTCGAAAGAGCTGATATAGTCGTTCATCTCTTATTTCTTTTAACAACGCACGTTCCATCCACTGTACTACCCCTACTACATACAATGAGTCACACACAACGTTTACTGGAGTCGCCTTCCATAAACGGAATGCTTCCACTACCGCACGCAATTCTAGTTGCTGTGTTGAGCCATAACAATCTGTTATAAAAATGTCTTCCCATTCTCCATTCTCCTGCCAAGTCAATGCTGCTTTTTGGGATCTTCCT
>NW_009648115.1:0-523 GCF_000708025.1 Charadrius vociferus | reverse complement strand
GCAGGCAGGGCTGGCGAGGGCCGGGGAGGGGGGAAAGGGGGAGACAGAAGGAGGGAGAGAAAAGAGAAGAGGCAGAAATAACAGCATCTGAAACTCTGCCTGCTGGAGGCTAATTGGTTCCGGCACAGCCTGGTTTGTTTGGCAATGTTTCCTCTAATCCTTCAGGCTCCCAGCTCCCAACCCCAGGGACATGGGGGGACATCTCGCCGCCCGGCACCGACGCTCAGCCACGGCACCGCTGCGGCATTCCCGGCTCGGATGCGTGTGTCCGTCCCTTCCTCCCCCCCCCACCACCACCACCCCCCCAACCTTGGGATGCAACTGGGTGATGCTGGGACGGGTTCTGCCCACTCTGGGGGTTCCCCCCCGCCTTGCTGGCGCTGCGCGGCCCCCCGCCACGGCCACATCCCGGGGATGGCGGTGCCTTATGCGGCGCCGGGTGCGAGGATGCTCGGAGGACCCGGGGCGACGGAGGGAAGGGAGGGGAAGGGAAGAAGGGAAAGGGGGGGGCCCCCCCAACCCG
>NW_009648114.1:0-472 GCF_000708025.1 Charadrius vociferus | reverse complement strand
AGAAAGTAGTAGAACGTATTGAAGAGTTTTGGGCTTCACTGAAGCTCAGGGCAGGAAAAGGCAAAGTTGTGATTTGTGCAGTATTAGGTGCCTGTTTATCTTGTGCACAAGAAGCTAAGCAAGCCCGTGCTCTTAACCCAGTTTCTGCTGCAGAATATACAGCTATGAAATCAGAAAATGAAGTGCTGAAGTCATCATTAGCTCTTCAGAAGGAGACAGGAGAAAAACTAAGAACTCACACTGATAAACTCATGAGTGAAAATGAGAAATTAGGAAACCAAAATGTTCAACTTGGGAGTGAAAACTTCCAACTTAAAATGTTATTAGAAAGAGTGACTGGGCTCTTAGATAAAATGCAGCCCTTAACCCAAGTCCAACAAATTCATAAAGTAATATGTTGTCCAAATTCCGAAACCCGGACCAGAGATTTCTGGTCTAACGGTGATGATGATGAGGAAGACGAAGTCGAAGA
>NW_009648113.1:87279-87671 GCF_000708025.1 Charadrius vociferus | reverse complement strand
CGCCAAACCCGGCGGCGGACGGTGCCAGAGGGGAGTGGGGAAACTGAGGCACGGCTTCCCCGAAGGGCAGAGCATCGAACGAACCTCGCGTGCATCCCCGCCTCCCTCAAACTCTCACCCCAAACCCACCGCCGCGTTTTCGGGGCGGTGTATCGGCCCCATCGCCTTCTCCTTACCTTCGTCTTCCCCGTCATCCTCTTGATGAAGCTGAGGGTCCGGCCCAGGGGGGTCTCTTCCCAGCTCGGGCTCCCCGCTTCCCCCGCCAGCTGCCCGCAGCTCCCAGCGCCGAATCTGCAGGAGATGGAGGATCCAGTCTGGACAATCCCCCTCTGTCCTCGGCCTCTGCGGGGCCGGGAAATAGGGAGGAGCGAGTCCGGCTGCCGCCGGCCCCC
>NW_009648113.1:83960-85322 GCF_000708025.1 Charadrius vociferus | reverse complement strand
GTGGGCGGGTGGCGCAGGGCCCCTGCCGGTCCCCAGGGTGGTGTACCGGGGATCGCACCGGTGCCGGATGGTCCCCAGGCTGGTGGGCCATCTATCTTCCCCCATCCATTGATTCCCCAAAACGAAGCTGCTCCCGGAGGGTAACACAGCTCGGGTGGGAGCAGCCCGGTCCCGGGATGATGGCAAAGCCACCCGGGATGTCCTGGGGACCTATCATATTCACCTCTCCCGGGGTCCCCTACTGTCACCCAGTCCCAGGATGATGGCAAAGCCAACCAGGACAATGGCAAAGCCAACCAGGATGATGGCAAAGCCAACCGGGACGATGGCAAAGCCACCCAGGATGGGGTTTTCCTGGGAACTTATCATATTCGCCTCTCCCGGGGTCCCCTACTGTCACCCGCTCCCAGGACGATGGCAAAGCCACCCAGGATGATGGCAAAGCCAACCGGGACGATGGCAAAGCCACCCAGGATGATGGCAAAGCCAACCAGGACAATGGCAAAGACACCCGGGATGATGGCAAAGCCACCCGGGATGGGGTTTTCCTGGGAACTTATCATATTCGCCTCTCCCGGGGTCCCCTACTGTCACCCGCTCCCAGGACGATGGCAAAGCCACCCAGGATGATGGCAAAGCCAACCGGGACGATGGCAAAGCCACCCAGGATGATGGCAAAGCCAACCAGGACAATGGCAAAGACACCCGGGATGATGGCAAAGCCACCCGGGATGGGGTTTTCCTGGGAACTTATCATATTCGCCTCTCCCGGGGTCCCCTACTGTCACCCGGTCCCAGGACGATGGCAAAGCCACCCAGGATGATGGCAAAGCCAACCGGGACAATGGCAAAGCCACCCGGGATGGGGCTTTCCTGGGGACCCATCACAAATCCCTCTCCCAGGGTCCCCTACCTTCACCTGGTCCCAGTACGATGGCAAAGCCACCCGGGATGATGGCAAAGCCACTCAGGATGGGGTTTTCCCAGGAACCCATCATGTTCACCTCTCCCGGCATCCCCTACCCTCACGTGGTCCTGGGATGATGGCAAAGCCACTCGGGATGATGGCAAAGCCACCCGGCATGAAGCTTTCCTGGGGACCCATCACGACCCCCTCTCCCGGGGTCCCCTACCCTCCCCCAAGCTCAGCCCCCGAATCCGTCCCGCGGCCGCAGGAGGGTATTGGGTGACAGGAGGAGGAGGAAGAGGAGGAGGGGGCTCCTACCTGCGCCCGCTGCACATCGGCCTCGTCCTCCTCGTCCTGGGAGAGCAGGGACTCCAGGTCGTCGTTGCTGTGGAGGAGGGGGGCTCTCCGGGGGTCCCGCCGGGGCCGCCCCCGCCCCTCCCACTGCTCGGCGGTGG
>NW_009648113.1:83169-83775 GCF_000708025.1 Charadrius vociferus | reverse complement strand
CGGAGGCCCCCGACCCCCGAGTTTGGGGGGCTCGGGAGCAGCGGTGCGAGGGGCACGGAAGAGGGGACGGCTGCAGGGCTGGGGACACGGGGGACACCGGTCACCGCTACCTGAGCTGGTCGTAGCCGGGGACCCCGCGCAGCTCCTTGCCCGGCTCCCAGCTGTGCCGACGGAAGGGGTCCCGGGAGCGCATGGAGGTGCGGAGGGCACAGGCTCGCCGTAACGGCACCCCCCGAAAGCGGTCTTCATCCTCATCGTCCTCCTCCCAGCCGGCCTGGGTGCCGGGGACGGTGACGGGCTCCAGCGCCGACATGCAGCGACGTTTCTGACCCGGGACCCCGCAGAGGGCACCTTCGCAGGGACCCAGGAAGATTTCGGGACCGTCCATGCTGCGCTCGGGGCCGGACACTGCGGGAAGGAGGAGCGCAGGCGTCGGTGGGCAACCCAGCCTTGGCGAGGGGCATGGAACGAGTTGGGGGGGTCTCAGCTGAACTCCGCAGAACCCCCCCCAGCTCCCCCAGGCGGGTTTTACGGCCCCTCGCAGAGCTCTAAACGACCAGTAAAGCTGATGACGGCCATAAAGACGAACTGCCCTTCCCCACTGCG
>NW_009648113.1:82198-82752 GCF_000708025.1 Charadrius vociferus | reverse complement strand
GGGACCCGGGGAGGTTTCGGGGTGGGACCCGGGGAGGTTTTAGCCTGGCTGCGTCCCCCCCAAACCCCTGCGAAAGGACACAGAAGGCTGAGGAAGCCCCCGAGCATCCTGACGCCCCCTGAGCATCCCGACACCCCCTAAGCATCCCGACACCTCCCGAGCATCCCGATGCCTTCCCGAGGATCCCGACGCCTTCCCGAGGATCCCGACACCCCCCGAGCATCCTGACACCCCGAGAGACGTGGGCCGCCGGCACCAAGCGATCCCAAAAGCCCTTACAGAATGGCGACTGTGGGGTGCAGCTTTTACCCGCCCCCCCCAAACCGGGCTCCCCATCATACCCAGTCCCTCGGTCTCGCAGCAGCATCAATGCAGCGTTGCTGTTCCTGTCTGGACCACGTTATAACCCACCCTTCCCGCTCCCCGTTAAGCAAAGACCCCTTCTCCTGCCATCAGCGGGACGGAGCCAGAGCTGCAGCCCCCAGCAGAGCACCCCGATCCCGGCGAGGCAGCCCATCGCTCCCGTCCCCGCTGCCCCCACCTGCCCAGAATCC
>NW_009648113.1:79773-82124 GCF_000708025.1 Charadrius vociferus | reverse complement strand
CCGCCCCGCCTCCCCCCGCGGCGCCCGAGCCCCGTGGGCAGCTCGCCCCTCTCCCCCCCCGGCCAGCCCCACTTGGGACAGGGAGGGAAACGGGATGAGCTCAGCCGCTTTCCTGTTTTTACATTCCCAGCCCAGTCAGCTGATAAAAAACACACTTTCCTCCGCGTCTGCCCATCATCTGCCCGGGACCGGACCAGAACAAGTGAGTGGCTTTGCTGTAAATACAGGAGAATAAATAAATAGCAACGATAGTGTCCGGCGCTCGGCGGCACTCCCGCCACCGATAAGCGCAGCTCTGCCCAAAGGCACGCAAGGCGATCCGGTGATTTAAGGGCTCATAGAGATGCCAGTGCCCAAAAAAGCAGCCTGGACACCCAGAAACTCCCTAGTTTAGTGCCAGAATACCGGAATCTCGGGCTGTGAACCCAACCTCCCGAGCAGGGCGCCGGCAGGACAAGGGACGGGATCCTGGAGCCACGCTGCGGCTGAGGAGCATCCCCCAAAACAAATCCTGACCCTGCGGGTGATTCCTCAGCCCCCAGCGGTCCCTGCCATCGCTTGCCCCCCTCCAGTCTGTCCCAGTGCCCCGGGGTGCGCCGCTCCACTCCAACGAGGCACACCAACCCTCTTTACCGCCCGTCGGCACTGGGATGCCGGCAGCAGCTTCCCACCGGCACGGGCACTGGGAGTCCGTCAGCAGCTTCCCACCGGCACGGCTCTCCCCGGCACGGCACTGCGGCGTTGCCCACCGGGTGCCCAGACACATCGACGAGAGATGGGCTCCTCCGGCCAGGAGTCACCGACTCGACGCAGCCCTGAACGCCGGGCGCCGAGCCGGCCTCAAGCTACGTGTTTGTATTTCAACCCCCCCAAAAATGCCGTCGGGCACCAGCTGGAGAGCAGCGAGGAGGAGGAGGAGGAGGCCGGGGATTGTGTTACCCACGGGCTGTGCTCACCGATGGGCTTCGGGGACTGCGGGGACAGGAGGGACTTGGGGAAGGTGCCCCCACCCAGGGCTGAGAACGGCCAACGCTCATCACTGGAGTGGATGGATAGGGGTCGAGGCCGCACAGGGCTCCTCCAGCCCCACCGCCCACTCCAGGCCAGCGCCGGGCCCCGGGGACGTGTCCCCAGACACCGTGGGTGCCAGGCGGGAGGGAGGGCAACGGGTGCCACAGCGCACCCAGTGCCGCGCTTGCAGCAGCTCCACCGGCACTTTGGACCCAGACGGAGCAGCGAGTGCCCGGTCGGCGTTACGGCTTCCAGGGGGGAGAAGGAAAAAGCAGCGTTTTCCTCCAAAAAGCCACTCCGACCCGATGCCACAGCAGCATCCATCCTCTGCGAACCCTTCCCTGCACCGGGCAGGACACGGGTGTCAGCACATTGTCCCCAATTTCTCTCCAGGCAGAGCCGGATTCCGGCACTGGTGAGGATTAACCGCCGGCCACCGGATTTCTGGGTGGCTGGAGGATGCTCGTACTGGCCACCACCGCTAGACAGGGAAACTGAGGGCCAGAGGGACGAGCGACGGGTTGGAGGGTCACGACACCCACTTTTAGGTCAAACCCCATCAGCACCAGGGAGGGGGGACGCGGCTGTCCCGTCCCCGCGGTGCCACGGGCGCAGCCGTGGCGAGGGCAAAGGGCAGGGGAAGGTGTGGGTGAGCGGCGCGGTGGGACAAAGCGGTGGCGGTGGGTGAGACAAGACGGACCGGTGGCTCAGGTCACCCCCGGGCTGACAGGGACGTACCTGTCGGGGATGCGGGACCCCCGTCCCGGCGGCGATGCCCGGTGGGTACCAGCCCTGTGCCGGGGCGCTCCCCTCCTCCCTTCCCTCCCTCCCTCTTCCACACACAAAATGCACCAGGAACCACTTGGCAAATCACCTCCTTTTCCCTGTTAACCCTTCACCACCGCGAATCCTCCACACCCATCCCTGCCAGCGCACGGACGGACAGACGGACGGACGCATAACCCCCCCACGGGGCACCCCAAATTCAGCCTCGCTCCCCGTCCTCTCTCCCATTAACCCATCAGCCGCAGCTCCGCGCTGGGCTGCGGGCGCCTGTGCGCAGCGCATCCCTCTTATTTCCCACCCCGACGGATTTTAGGGTTCACAAACAGCCCTGGGGACCCCCTCGGGCTCTGAACTGCCCCTTCCCGGCTCCCGGGAGTCCTTCCCGGGGCGGTTACGGGTAACCCATCGCAGGCCATAGCGCCGGGCAGGAGCTGGGCAACCCCGAAGCACTTTAGGGCAAGGAGCGTTCCCCCGTGCCTCAGTTTCCCCATCTCCTGGGGGTGGGGATTTCCTCGCCCCCGGGCACGGTCATGGAGAGGGTGCGGAGCCGGGGG
>NW_009648113.1:74962-79044 GCF_000708025.1 Charadrius vociferus | reverse complement strand
CCGCGGCGGCCGGGGCTGCCAAACCACTTCCAAAGTTTTTTTCCGGAAACCAACAGGATTTTAGTCGGACCGGTGTCCCGAAGGAACAAGCTCACCCACCACTTTGGGGCTGCACCGGGGCTCCGCAGCCATTTCGGCTCCCCGTTTTTGAGCACCTGAGGCTCCGCAGGCAAGAAACACCCGAGACGTCAAAATACTATATAAATACTTCCAAGGGTTTTCTAGAACTGACCCCTCTTCACCAAGGTGCCGGGGCACAGCGGGACGGGGCACGAGCACCCTGGTAGATGCTCCGGTGCCGGTTCACGGCTCTGTGCCGTTAACGCGCCGACATCACCTCTGTCCGCGATGGGTATTTCCAGCGCCGGCACAACGCGAGGCTCAAAGAAGAGCACTACTGTTCGAGACACAGCGCAAACAGTTTACATCGGTCTCCCATCAGCGTCCGCCCTCAAAAGCCCAAACCGGCGCGCTGTCGGTGACCCGGTAAAGGCCTTCGTTACCTTCGTTACCCTTTTGTGCCTGCAGATGCCGAGGGCGCAGCCGGGGCGGCTGCCAAGAGGCAGGAGCCGTTTCGGAGCGGGAGCAGCCTTACCTCTCAGCCCCGGGAGGGAATCTCCGCTGCCGGGAACATCCCAGCGCGCCGCACCGGTCAGACCTGTCAGCGCAAAGCCCCCGCGCCCTTCGGAGAGAGTTTCGTGAGCATCAAACGGCGACCGTCGCCCTAATCGCGCCGCTTGCGACGCTCGCCAGGCGAAACAAAGGGCGCAACCGGTGGCAGCGAAGGTTGGGGCGAGGGGGAGAGGAATCCTGGCTTGGAAACATTGTGCTGGTAACAAAAGGCGCAGTGTTCGCGCCGGCCGGGCTCGGGATTTCTATCCACCAACACGAAATTCTCGGCTGCCACCGCCGTGCCGGAGAGAGGGCTCCAACGCGCGGCCAGAGCGAGCTGTACGGGGCCACGAGCCGCCACGGAGCCCCGGCCCGAATCTCGGGGTAGAAACCAACCACCTCTCGCCACGTGCGGGTCACCGCTGCGCCACTGCCTCCTCCAGAGAAAAAGCACAAATCCATGCCCGACACGCAGCCACGGCATGATTTATTTATGGTGGCGAAGAGAAACCTTATACCGGCGCTTGGGGCTGTCAGGAAAGCCGGTGCGAGGTACCGGCCCTCGGAGAACAGAGGAATGAACCCAATAAAGCAATTTCTGCTTCGCGCATCTTCCCTCCGCTCTCACTCTTCCATTTATTTTACTGATGGAGTAACTTACTGATTTATTTTCCCGACTGTACGCCCTTTAGCCGCTTCTGGAGGCGGCCAGGTGCCTCCAGGACGCCCTGATAAAAGCAAAGCAGGCTTCTTGCGCGGTGTTTGTTTTATTACAAAGCCTTCAGTTCCTCAACACACCTCAACAGAGCAACCAGGAAAAAACAAACAAAACAAAACAAAACAAAAAAACAAACCAACCCAAACCCAACCCAACCAACCAGACACACGGACGGCAATTAAACCTCTCCCTGAAATACAACGGGGCTTCCCGTGCCGCAGCTAGCACGGAAGGAGCTCCACCAAGCCCCTGTCCCAAGGAGGTCTGTTATCAGCAGGAGGCTCCCGCTCCTTCCCACAGGAGTTTCGGCGAGGTGTGCACCTCCTGGAGGAGGGGACACCCCCCCCAAAATTTCCAGGGTTGGAGAAGACGGCAACGGGCAGAGGCCCAGCGGGCTGGAGGGAGCCCGGGAGGCAGCACAGATGCCAGAAATGCTGCAGGGCTGCACCCCCACAAATAAGCTCCGCTGAGTCTTAACACCTTCGTGACACAGCTTCAGCGGCAACAGTGAGGGGACGCTGCTCTGCGTGGACAAGGTGGGGGGGGTTGGGGGCTTTTTGGGGTTTTTTTCTTCTTTTTTTTTTTTAAAGGGGAAAGGCACTGCCACTGAGGCGAGAGGGCTGAAGCATAGCCCAGGCAGCGCTTTTGCAGACTGTCACTGATCCCAACGCACCCGCAGTCCCGGGTGGGGGAACGTTTGCTCTCTCCTGAGCTCTGGAGTGCCGGTGGCATTTGGCTCTGCTCATTTCTTTTCAGTCTTGAGGGTGTCGTTATTTTCTCTTGCTCGAGTATCGCCGCAGCAGCAGCATCCCGATGGAGGGCAGGGTCATCACGCCCAAAGCCGCCCACTCCAGCTGGAAGGAGAAATTGTTAGAAAGAATTTGGAACAAATCACATGCAGCTGAGTGATAACCATCAGATTTGCACCCGCAAAGCTTCCGGCCCAAATCCCACAGCACCAGCTCCTTCACAGGGGCCGCTGGGATGGAAACTGCTATTTCTGTGACTTTTTCCTCTGGACAATGGACACAGGTTGACTACAATCCACGTTGGAGCTCCTTAGGTGACTACTGCAACCCCAACATGCCACAAACGGGCACTGTGCTGGGCTGCACGATCGCTGCAGTGTAATTTCAATTATTAATTGAAAGATATGTACAAAGCGAGGCGAGAACCGCCCGTCAAACTCACGCTGAGCTGGACTCCTCCCTGCCCAGCAGCACTATTAAACCGACTTAAGAAAGGAGAGGAGGAGGAGGACAGAGTTTGCCACTTCTCCTTCTTGCCCTGCAGCACGTGCGGTGTAAGAGCGCAGGGACGCGCAGCATCCCCTAACAAGCTCAAGGAGCAGTGTCAGGCATACCTGATGTACTGCATGGGCTAAAATTGCACCAAAAGGCCAAATAAAGTCACTCACCATCACCTGTCCACCCTCCTGCGCCCGGTAAGTGATGGTAGCGGAGGTGAAGTTGAAGTAAGCAGCTTGGAGAGGTGACAGAACCACAGCTGAGATTAATTACTGAGTACTGAGATCACTCACTCCGAGATCTGAAACTTAAGGAAAATAGTTGCATTTCATCAAAGGAAGGAAAATAAGGAGACACGTAGAGGAGAATGGAACCAGGCGGCAAAGTCAGTCCTGCCCACAGACCGCAGTCCTCCGTAGTTACAGACATCCCCGACCCACCCAAGGCGGATCCAGCCGCTCCTCCTTCCCCACAACTCGGTGCTGGAATCTCAGTGACAATGAACGAAGCCAGCAGAGCTACAGGACGCTTACGGGTAAGAACGTACGTCAGGAGGGGAGAAATTTCAAAACGTGAGAAGATACTGAGCAGCCACTTGACATTGGACATCGAAGAGACAATCAAAGTACTCCGGCGGGAAAAGAATCACCTGAAAGCTCCATATTTAAGGGAAACAAAGAAAGGGACAGGAAGAAAGTATTCTACTTACTGGGGACTGCGCTGGAGAGGGACAGCAGCTCCCTACTGACAATTAACAGCTGGAAGAACTGACTTTTGAAACATGAAAAGGCACTGAGATGGGGAGGAGAGTCAAGGTGTACTACGAGGAGATTGCAGGAAGAGGAAGGCAAAGCTGGCAGGAGCTGCAAAACTCAGGAAACTGGATATCAGAAAAGCTCACAAAGCCAAGAAAGAGCGTCTGTGTGCACGGGGAGAACATCACAAGACAAAACACGAGTAACTGCGCCGTGCAGCTAGAGCAGCCACGAGGAGAAAGCAGGAAACAGCGAAAGCAGGGACAAAGGGACAGGAAGGAAAAAGCAAATCGCAGGGTTGGACCTTCCAGCACCGGTGGTGAGTTCAGAGTTAGCGGGGCAAAGACAACAGTGCACCACGGAGCCTAGAAACAGCCTCAAACCCTGCACGCACAGAGATCTGCTCCTGGGGAGTATCCAAAGTCCAGCCGAGGCTTACCTGGAGCCAGCGGTGTTGGTGTTGTACTGCAGAGTCAAGATATCCACAGCAGATCTGTTTAGTAGTGATTCAGAGGTGAGGAGCCCGGCCCCTTGCTCCCCGCCGGCCACGCAGAACGGGGCAAACGCAGCAAGACTCAGGAGCCTCATCTAGAAGCCAAAAGAAAGTGGAATATCATTGGCGATTTTATTGCAAAGAGAGTGTGAACGGGATAACTAAATGAGACAACTCAGGGCTTCCCGTGCAGCAAGACACAAACAGCTACCTACCCCCCAGACCCCCCAGCTCTCCCCTTCCACGGGCCCTGCCCT
>NW_009648113.1:73102-73641 GCF_000708025.1 Charadrius vociferus | reverse complement strand
TCCCCGGGGGTGTGCCCGCCGCCGCTCGGGGCCCTCTTGGTTCCGGGCTCTGGTCTGGACTTGGGTGAAGAGTTCTAGAGGGGCTCGAAGGGCAAACCGGGGGTCCCGGAGAGAGGAGAAGGCCCACAGAGCTCTCTGGGGCCCGAGGAAGGCCGGAGGATGAGGTGCGAAGGACCCCGGAGGGTCCCAAGGGCGCTGCAGAGGCAAAGCGGAGCTCTGGGGAGAGCTCAGTGGGCTCTGAGCAGGGAACGGCAGTGCCAGGGGCTGACTAGAGGCATCCTAATGAGCACAGAGGGCAAAAAGGCGGCTCCGGGAGGCAGAGGAAGCCTGAGGCCGGAGGATGAGGTGCGAAGGACCCCGGAGGGTCCCAAGGGCGCTGCAGAGGCAAAGCGGAGCTCTGGGGAGAGCTCAGTGGGCTCTGAGCAGGGAACGGCAGTGCCAGGGGCTGACTAGAGGCATCCTAATGAGCACAGAGGGCAAAAAGGCGGCTCCGGGAGGCAGAGGAAGCCTGAGGAGGGACACACACAGCCCCCTCCAGT
>NW_009648113.1:68510-71922 GCF_000708025.1 Charadrius vociferus | reverse complement strand
GTACCCTCCCAGTCCCCCCAGTCTGCCACAGAGACACCCAGGACCCTCCAGCTGCCTCCAGCACCCTCACCAGAGCCACTCAGTATCCTCCCAGAGCATCCCAGTACCCACCAGAGCCCCCCCAATACCTCCCAATATCCCCAACACACTCCCAGACCACCCCCAAGATCCTCCAAAGCCCTCAAGGACCCTCCAAGCGCCCCTGGTACACCCTCAGAGCAGCCCCAAGCCCCAAGAACACCCCCCCTGAGCTCCCAAGGCCATCCCAGAACCTCCCAGTAACACTGCTGAACACCCAGTACACCCTAAAGCTCCTCAGGACCCCCAAGAGCTGCTCAAGACCCTCCCAGTGCCACCTGTACCCACCCAGTACCTGTGAGAACCCTCCCCGTGCCCCCAGTACCCTCCCAGAGCCCCCCAGTTTGTACGTGTTAAGTCAAAATATTTTTTTCCCTTCGTTGCGGGAGGCTCTTGGCCCATCAGCTCTCCGCTGGATGATGGTTTTGCTGAAGATCTGATGGTTTTGGGTCCCTTTCCAAGGACAGAGCTGGAGCTGGAGGTGCTCAGTGCTCTACGGAGATCCTCACGCTTGGAAAGGAGATGCGTTCAGTTTAAAAAGTTTTAAGGGTGAGCAACGCTTTGGCAAAAGGGTTTAAAAACCCCAACAATAACCTGTCTGGTTGGCTGCAAAGGCCAAAAATAGGCGGTAATTTTCCTGGGTGATGTGGGTATTCTCAAATATCACCTCACAGATGGAGACTTGTTCAATTCCCCCACCTCCCCCAAGGTGGCAGTGGCACCTCAGGCCAGCGCAGCGCCCAACCAAACATAAAAGTGATTAAGAGTTAAGTTTTTCACTGAAACAAACCATCAGATGGTTTCAAAGCCTATCGTAAATACATAAATGTAAAGAAAAAAGGTTGGTGAACTTGCAGTCCCAACCAAAAGTTTTCACATGAAAACCTTCTTCCTTCAGAATCGGTTTTCCCATCCCTGTCGGCAACGGGCGCCGTGTTCGGTGATGGGCTGCGATGTGTGGGTGCGATGGAGCTGAAGCAGCAGCGGCAGCAGTTCTATTTCAATCTCATCACCATGAGAACTTACTTCAACGTGTAAGTTGCCCCCTCCCCCCCCTCAGAGCAGCTACTTTCTCTGCCCACACTTTCGGCAGCGGTGCAAAGGTCCATATCCTCCATTCCCGAATCATAGACGTCATTTGGGGAGAAACCCCATTTGCGGAGAGGTTTGGTGAGAGGTGCGTACACGGGGCAGCGCTGCCAGGTGCGAATGTACCAGCTGGAATTCCCTCTGCCACCCACTCCTGCCTCCAGAGACCAAAGATCGGGTTTTTGGGCAGTGAAACTAATCTTTTATTTTTCAAAGAAATTCTGCAATTTCATCAACATCACGCAGCGATAAAATGTTGTCTGTGTCATCGTAGCGGTACTCAGTGCTGAACTGGAGCGAGGGAAACACGATCTCCGTTATAACTGTAGGTATCACAGTTTTACTCTGGAAAAAAACCAACTTTTTCCGCCCCCAAAAGACGTCACTAGGTACCTGTAAATCATATCCTATAATCCTCCCTCGCAAAGGCCTCCCTCCCAGCCTGCAAGACGGGCTGGTCTGACAGAAAGACGTCGCCCACAGAGCCAGAAAATGATTCGTGAAGTCAGTAGATCCATGCAAGCGTCGCACCAGTGGTTTAACTGAAGCCTCAAGGGTCTGCTCTGAAGCACAGGGTCCGTCTATATCAGCGGGTAAGAGGCATAACTGGCGATCCCGCAATGGTTCGCGTGGTTTCTTGACATGCGGATGTAGCCCTCGTCACCAAAACGCACGCCCCAACTTTTGGGACGGGAAACAGACGGACAGACAGGCAGACAGACAGACGGGAGAAAAATTAAATCCCTTTTTTCTGGAAGCGAAGCGGCCGCTTTATCAACGTCACAGCATCAAAGGGTTTTCATTAACCGCTTCATGGGATTTCTAATGCTGTATTATGGCAAGACTCACCACCGTAAAAGGAACATAAAGCACGTGTAAGTGTATTTGAAGTGCATTTAAAGTTCCTTCACACTTCACAGGATGATATAAAGGTGTTTTGTCATGGCTAGGTGTGAATCCCTAGATTTAAGGGCCGATACCAACTTCCAACTCTGTAACATTGCACAAGCACCCAACTGATCTCCCATCTGTATGAATATTGGTCATTATAAAATTGTGGGGGTGTCGGGTCGAGCAGTGGGAGGTTCTCCAGGAGAAGCCTCTCCCTGTAGACCGTGAGCACACGGAGAACAAGAGTTCAGTGATGTACGGTTGTGCCTTTACCTGTTTTTCACGAGCCAGTAATCCTTATCATTTAGAGTGCCGTAGCCGATGACGAGTACTCCGTGATTCACCTCCTGTGTGCACCGGGGGTCATCGTACACACCTGGGAAAAAAGGAGTTTGGAAGCATGTCACCACACCACAAGACCTCGTCTTTGAGTCAAAGTCAACCTTCAGCCCAAACCACGACAGTCACTAACGCTGCTATCTTAGGTTCTGTCATACTGATACCTTCATCCGGGATTTAAGCCCCAACTTGCCAAATTCCACCAAATTTCATAAGCTTTACGTGCAAGAAAGACACAGAAGACTGTGAAGAAGATCTCCAGGTTGAAAGGACATACCTGACCTGTACAAGAAGAAGGTGGGCTGGGTGGCATCAATGGCGACAGAGACCGGTCCGATGTTGGCTACAGCATCCTTCAGGGCTGCTTCGTCGGCGTGTGGAAGCTCAACGTACTTGGAACAAGTGGCGGCTCGCGTGGAAGCATTGTATTTACATGTCCCATTCTGGTAGGAACAAGAGGAAGTTGAGGAGGAGTGTGAAGAATCCACCAGAAACATCTCCAGACTTTCAGAGAGGAGTTTTCTCTCAGCCCTCTTTCACCCTGTGCTACCCCGTTCTTCACTTGTTTTTTGAGCGCCGTTTTTCTATACGCGGGATTACAGCAAAGACAGCTGGAAGGACCTGAAGAGATCATCTTGTCCGTCTCACTTCCCCACACCAAGAGCAGCCAAACCGTTTCAACAGAATTCTCTGCCTTTTTTTCCAGAAACCTGCGATGACAAGACTTCTACCACGTCCCTAGAGAAGCTGTCCTTGCTTCCTTGTCCTTCCCATCAGAAGGCTCCTCCTCATGTTTAACCTAAATTTCTTCTATTGTAAATGAAGCCCACGGCTTCTCGCTCTCCCTCTGGACGCAGAACAGCGTCTTTTGTCTCTGTAGCTGCCCTGTGTGTGTTTGAAGACCTGTATTCCACTTTTCTGTCTTGGACTGAGCTGCTGTTATTTTGACCTGTTTCCAAAGACTTTGTTTTCAAGACACCAGGTCATTTCAGGGCGTCTCTGGCCATCAAGACTC
>NW_009648113.1:61759-68460 GCF_000708025.1 Charadrius vociferus | reverse complement strand
TGCAGCGTCCGTTACAGGCAACTTGTAACAAAACAATTGTATGAACGTTGTTCACCGGAAACCTCTGCCCACTCAAATGGCAGAAATATCGATATCCCATTTTCAACTACAGAAGATGGAATAATGCAGAGAGCTGAGAACAGGACCCAGGACTCCTGTCCCATTTTTCCCTTCCACGTAGGATGTTGCCTAATAATTTATGTCGGACAGAAATAACCATGTAGACATTCTGGCTCCCAGTGCAATCATCCAACTATGAGAAAGAAAAGTTTACAGGTCCCTTCCCCGGGTCTGAAAGAATCAGCTGCAAAGGCTGAGAAGATGACACCAGACTGGTAGAAAGCGAGACAGAGGGAAATCAGTGGGAGAGGAGGAGAAGGGTGTCTACGCCGGAGGGCAGCACGACTGGCCGTGTTGCTTCCACGCTCACATGTTTCTCTGCAGACTTCACGTGCTGTCCGGGTCTGATGCCTACCTGAGCCGTGTAGGGGTAGGAATCATCCGAGTCAATGCCTTCGTTGTCGATGATGTACTGGAAAGCACTGGTCATGAAACCTCCACTGCAGCCTTTGTTCCCGTACATCATGGAGCAGTCAACGAGGTTCTGGGCGCTCAGGGACACCAGCTTCCCCGTCTTCAGCATCACCTGGGCTTCCAGGGCTCCCACGGCACTGAACGCCCAACACGACCCACAGGGGCCCTGTGAAAGCCCCAGAGATGCTCAGACACTGCCCCACGGGACCAAGACACGAAGAAGCACAAAGAGGGCTTCACACCTGGTTCTTGACGTCCGTGACGCATCCCTTCTCCCTCCAGTCCACCGTGTCCGGGACCTTGCTGCCAGGCTGCGGCCGGTAGGTGGAGGTCCGGTTTGACCGAGGAGCGACGCGCAGCCCAGTTAACAAAGCCGCCACTTCCTCGCTGGTCTGGTGGGAAAAGAAAAGACCGGCTCGTGATCTCCTTGTCTCTGGAAAGTCCTATGCTGGATGTGTTGGAGGTGGAGGGGGATTTCCCTTGAACAGTCTGAGCTGCAAGAGTTAGCAGGTTTGGGGAGTCCTTGGCTTTTGATTTTTTACATTTAATTTCTAGCCGTTCATTGGAAAGGGCAAGAAAAAGAAAACTCAAAGCTTAACTCCAGCACTGAAACTCCCTAGAATCTGTCATGGTTCATTAAATAACACTCCAACCTTGGGACGTTGAAGAGGGATGATTTGCAAATATATATAATGACCAGGACCAGGTCCGCGCACCCCAAAAGCTGCATTAAGGAGTTATTTCCTCACACCAGATTGCCTCATGCCGGTAGGTTGAGCGCAGGAACGTCCGAGCAGTTTGTCCACGGCTGCTGGAGTCCATGAGAAGAGGATGGGCTGAGAAGGCTTGTTGGGAGATTTTCCACCCCTGACCCACTTATATTCTTTATTAAATCAACCTCGTGTGTACTCAGAGACAAAGACGACCCCCTTCTCGGCAGCACGGCCGGCACCTACCATGTCCCCCAGGTGGTTCATGCCCAGCTCGTAGGAGTGCAGCCCCAGGGAGTGCTCCAGATTATGAAGCGTCACCAGTCGCAGGTTCCTCTCCCACGTCGTGCGCCGGTCCCCTTCCTCTTTCTGAAATCGAGCGCAGCCCCGTGACGTCCGGCAACGGCCCCCGCAGCCATTTCACCCCGTTTTGTCCCACAGAAGGTTGTCGGGAGCCCCTGCCAAACCACCCCTGGGAACCAGCAGGGCTTCCAAGCCCTGTCGGCTCTTCTCCCCGCCGTGGGATGCGGCGGATGGTCACCCCGGAGCAGCACTCACCACATCGGCACCCCAACACTCCTCCACGCCCCCCGCAAGATGCCCGTACCTCGTGGCGGTACTCCTTGCCATAAGTTTTCTTCCAGAGCTGCCAGTGCCAGTCCAGCGCGGGGTCGTGGTGTCCCAGTGCCACCGCAAGCGTGGCCAGGAAGGCGATGGACGCCAACATCTTCATCCCGCTCGGCTGGGACCGGGGAGCCGGAGCGACACGGGCACACACGCTGGGAGGCGAGGGCTCAGAGCTGGAGCCGTGCTTGACCCCTTAGTGACAAATCCGGTTTGGTGAGGGCGGCAGACGGGTGATGACATCCCTGACCTGCACTCCCTGGCATGCCCTTCGTGGGGTTTCTACACCAGGTGATGCCACCACCTCCCGTCCTGCCTGCCCGGACAAGCACCCCGCAGCAGCGCTGCCTGCCCCGCTCGCCTGCTGCGTACCCCCAGCCCCTGCGAGATGGGAAGAGAAATCCCATCCAGGACTCAGAAACTTCCCTCGGGACGGGGAAAAGCCTGCTGGCCCCAAGCCCTGCCCGTGCGGACACCGACACGCAGGGACACGTCCAGACACACGCCTCGTCGCACGATTCCACCCTGACCAAGAAACCCTCCCCGAAGGAGGCTGACACATCGCCCGGTCAAGCAGCTGTTTTGACAAAACTGCATTTTCCCGCACCTTAAAAAGCTAAAAAAAATAAAAATTATCCCATTTTCATCCATCTGCTGTCCACCAGCTCCTGAGGATGGGCTACCACGGAGGATTCAACTACCCAGAGAAGGCTCGGAGGAGAAGAGAGATAAGATGGAGCCAGAGTCAACATAAAAATATTGTTCCTTCAGTTTGACTTCCTCAAAGCTCAGTCCTCCCAGAGGGGTGTTAAAATACAAAAGCACCCAATGTACCTGAAAAGGCTTCTTCTGGTGGTGGGTACCGACCCTCAGCTCGCCGGCAGCGCGCGTGTATGGAGTAGGGGGACAAATCCAGCGCGTCCCCACTGCCAGGACGCCCAGGACCTTCGGCACACGGTGGCTGCAAGTCGTCGGACAAATCACGAGTCAGGAAATGAGGAAATGCTCTGATTTCATTTTCACTTAGCTGGGAACTGGGCTTGCCTTGCCGGTCACGGGGCTGTTTGGAGCAGGACCCTCGATACCATCAGAAAATGATCACAGCTGAGAAAGTTTCCTTTTTCCAGCACCCCAAAAATTAACGGCAAGGCTCTCCCAGTGGTTTCTGTGGCTTTTGGGGCCAGTGGGCAGGAGCAGGGGCCACACTTCCCTGATAAGATCTTTGTATTTTCGTGACTTGGTGCTGAGCTAAAAGACAAGATGAGGTCAAGCGCAGAGCCTTGCTACTGGTTTGGACTGGGTAGACCTGAGCTCCCATCTCACCTCAGCAGTGTACCAACCAGACCAAAGCCGGCTTTTAGAAAAAAAAAAAAAAAAGAAAAATCACATTTATTCACTTTTCTGTGGGGTAGCACAGAGGGGAAGACACGGATCACATACGGTCATGGGCTGGAGCTGAGCTGGGCAGCCTCAGCGCTGCGTGGACAGCCCGAGACGCATTTAATGCACATTACGTTGCGGTCAGGCTGAAAAACGCGGTCAGCAAAGTCTCCGGCCGCCTGGAAATCACGCTCCCGCCTCTTCTGCGGGTTTCCACGAAGGACAGCCGGGCAGGAGAGTGCGTTTCTCACCACTACAAAGCATCACGGGACATAAAATGGCTGCAAGAAACCATCTTCTGAGAGAGAAGGAGGAAGCAAAACAGTGTCTCAAGAGCTTTGAAGATGCAGCTGAGTCATTTTCTAAAAAGCTGCCGGAGATTGCGAGAGGCGGCAGTGACAACAGAGAGCCCTCCACCTAAATAACTGAAATAACTCCCAAGAGATGATCCCTTATTAGTGGATAAGTTCCTGAGGATGGGGAACGAGATGGCCGTACTTGACGAGACGCTTGGCCAAGCCAACCGCGATGGCTCCTAATTCCTCCTGCTTCGCTGTCAAAATGGGACGGGATTCCTCCAGGAGGGAAGCCTGGATAGAGCGGGGCAGGCTCCAGGTCAGCGGGGTGAGCGGTGGCGTCTCGAGAGCTCGTCCTGAAGCGGGGAAAACCCCCCCTAGATCTGGGGGTAAGCGCCGTAGCTGGCAATGCCGCAGTGGTTGCCACGGTTCCTCGCCATCCGGATGTAGCCCTGGTCACCAAAATGCACCCCCCAACTTTTGGAAGAAGAAAGAAGCAAAAGTTAGACAACGAGGCGGGGGGGTAACCGCCTCCTTCCGCACCACTCCTGCCCCCCACTTTCTTCTCTCCCCATCCCTTAAGTCTTTTTCCAACTCGTGCTTCCTCCCCAGTGGCCACAGGAATGGCCAAATAGCCACAGGAATGGCCAAATTCGCATCTTTTGGCCAAAAAGGCTGAACCTCCTGACTGCTTCCCTGCCAGGTTTCGCTGCCGCTAACTCTTCTAAAGGGGGAGGCAGAGGAAAATCACTTATTTGCTCTGTGCTGGAGTGAGTCAGAATCACCAGATAAAGGTAGATGAATTGGTTTTGTATATTAAAAATACATATTTTTTTAAAAAAAATCCTACCAAGGCCAGGGATGAGAGACAGAGGAGGAAACTGGTGGGTTTTAGCCCAGCCCCGACGTGAGGATAAAGGAGCTTTGTTGACAGAACTGCCCACAGTTGGGTTTTTCTGTTGTTTTTAAAAAAGATAATGGTTTCAGTTACTGAACGTAGCTTTGCTGACATCGCAGGTTTGGGGTTTATTTTTCCCGAGATGCGTCTGTCCGAGCAGGACTCTCATTTCAACACTTTGTTTCTTCTCGTTCTGCATTTTGAGCAGTGAAAAACATGTTTGTGAGTACATTTTTCATGCGAGGGGCCATGCGGTGGCAATGACCCTGGAGGCTGCGCCTCCGAGTTGGCCGAGGGAGGGCGTTCGCCAGCGCGTCCCCAAACCAAACCAGCGCGGTTTCTCAGCCAAGAACCACCAGCCTTTTGCGCTGACTCAGCATCCAGGAACTCTGGAAACCCTGGAGTTTTCCCCAGAGCACAAATCCCATTTTTTTGGAGCCAGCCCCGAGGAGTCAGGCGGGAGCGTCTGGGGTGCCGTACGTCGATTCGGGTTTGTAGGGCTTCACGAAGGGCCCTTTACACCGGGGTTGCGATGGAGCTGAGCCCGAAACAGACCCAAAGAAAGCTGATGGGCACCAAAAAGCGCTTTGCTGGTGCGTCTTTGGAACCTGCAGGGTGCCCCCGGCGCGGAGGCTGGAAGGAAGAGCTGCTCGGTGACTGGGTTGGCCGTACCTGTTTTTCACGAGCCAGTAATCCTCCCCGTGCGATGAGCCGTAGCCGATGACGAGCACGGCGTGATTCACCACCTGAGAGCAGCTCGGGTCATAGTAGATACCTGGAAGGCATTTGGAAACAGCCTTTGGACAACTGGCCCTAAGTCACCGCCCAAACTGGAACTAAATTCACTCCTGGGGAGGCGTCACTGATGCCTGTCGCCAGGAACGGGGGCAACACGAGCAAAACGTGAGTCAAAGCTGAAATAATTTGTATTTGCGGAAGTTTGGGCACGGGAAGGGAAGCGCGGCCCTTTCTCGTGATCCCCCAGAAGACCCACCAGCTTTGTACAGGAAGAAGGTGGGCCGACTGGCGTCGATGCTGACAGAGACGGGCCCCACGCTGGCGACGGCATCCTTCAGCGCGGCTTCGTCGCTATACGGCAGCTCGACGTACCGGGAACACGTGGCTGCCCGTGCTGCCGGCTTGTACTGGCACGTGCCGTCCTGGCAAACGAAGGTCAGGGGGAGAACGCATCACATCTCGCACGGAGTCCTGCTCTGCGTTACGTGAGTCAGAACCGATGCTCACGGCATTAAATACGGACCACTCCATGGTTTTCCAAAGTGGATTTCCTCTAAAGAGCAACAGGACTTAATTTCCTCCATCCTACGCTGAGCCAGCCCCCGCGTTGCCCAGGTGCGACGCCTACCTTAGCCGTGTAGGGGTACGACGCGTCCGAGTCGATCCCTCGGTTGTCGATGATGTACTGGAACGCTTTGTTTTTCCATCCGCCACCGCAGCCTTTGTTCCCGTAGCTCCTGGTGCAGTCAACGAGGTTCTGGGCGCTCAGGGACACCAGCTTCCCCGTCTTCAGCATCACCTGGGCTTCCAGGGCTCCCACGGCACTGAACGCCCAACACGACCCACAGGGGCCCTGCGAAAGCCCCAGAGATGCTCAGACACTGCCCCACGGGACCAAGACACGAAGAAGCACAAAGAGGGCTTCACACCTGGTTCTTGACGTCCGTGACGCATCCCTTCTCCCTCCAGTCCACCGTGTCCGGGACCTTGCTGCCAGGCTGCGGCCGGTAGGTGGAGGTCCGGTTTGACCGAGGAGCGACGCGCAGCCCAGTTAACAAAGCCACCACTTCCTCGCTGGTCTGGTGGGAAGGAGCACAGAGGCATTCGTGACGTGTTGAGGTTTATTTTCTACAACAGGAGAGCGGATCCATCCGTGCATCCCACCCCACCGAAAGGACCAGGTTTGTCCTTGCAGCCTCCAGGGACGTGGTTGTGGCATCACCAACACAGCGCGTTTCATCCCCCTTGACCAAACACACAACTCCATGCTTGAGCCTCGCGGCGCGGCCGGCACCTACCATGTCCCCCAGGTGGTTCATGCCCAGCTCGTAGGAGTGCAGCCCCAGGGAGTGCTCCAGATTATGAAGCGTCACCAGTCGCAGGTTCCTCTCCCACGTCGCGCGCCGGTCCCCTTCCTCTTTCTGAAATCGAGCGCAGCCCCGTGACGTCCGGCAACGGCCCCCGCAGCCATTTCACCCCGTTTTGTCCCACAGAAGGTTGTCGGGAGCCCCTGCCAAACCC
>NW_009648113.1:58350-61611 GCF_000708025.1 Charadrius vociferus | reverse complement strand
CCCAACATCCTCCTCCCGCCCGGCTGGAACCGGGGAGGCAGTGCCAGAGCCCATCCTGGGGGTTTCTCTTCCCCACCGATTCCCAATCCCACCCCCAGCCCCTCGGTGCCCTTTTCCTCGGGCAGGAGCTGTCTCTGCTCACGCAGCGGTGCTCCACGGCCCAAGTGCAACCACGACACGGGGCCAGACCCTTCCCGCACACACACCGCCGTGCCACCCCCCCAAGAAAGTGTCTTCTAAGGAAACTTTGTGCATCCCCAACTATTTCCTCTGCCTACTTTCCGTCTGCATCGCTGCGGCAGCTCTGGAGGAAAAGGAGCAGTCGAGGGGGGGACACAAGGAGGTCGGGATGAACTCTGTCCCCCCAGGGGAGCACCGAGGGACGGTTTCTCCATGTTCTCCAGCCAAAAATCACCCGGGGAGATGTCTCACCTGCCGGCACGGCTGCGGTGCAGCTTCCCACGGAGCCCAGCTCGGCCTCGGGACAGGCACAGGGGTGCGAGGAGGTCCCTCCGCTTGCTGCAGCCGGGAGCCGGTGAACGAGGAAATGCTGTGATTTCACTTTCTTTTCACAGAATTCTGGTTTCAAACAGCCCTGACGGCGCATCGCGGCTGCCCCCGATGAATTAACCAGCAGCCGTCATCCTCTCCGTCTCCCGGCCATATCACCTTTCTTTCCTGTTAGGGCTCGCCCTGAGCTTTGCTGCAGTCAGTTCTCAATTTGTTGCGTTAAACAAGCACTGGGATTCGGGTTTTTGGGGTGACAGGGGATTTTGGGCTGCAAAACACCACCCAGCCCTGGCACAAACGTTTGCCCCGAGGGCACGGCGCTGCAGCCCACACCACCTCTTTATTTATTGCTCCGCTTTCTTCTTCCTTCATCCCCCCATATGCCTTCAACCTGTTTCAGGGGTCCTGTGAAACCAGCCGGGGCTTTGCGGAAAGACCCAGCAGCATCTTCCCTCCCCGCTCTGCCGCAGCGTCGGCCCTTTGTTTCCGTCCGCTCCTGCCCTTTTGAGAAAGGGAAGGACTTTTTCCCACCACGGAGCCGGCGCAGCACAGAGCAAAGCAGCCCCAGCGTTTATTCCCAACAGTGTTTATTTTAAAAATAAAGTCGTATCGTTCTCCGCAGCCCCCGCTGGGATCCGGGCTGGGGGGAGACAGATCCGTGCTCTCCGTGGCGGATATTCCACCTGCATGGGGTTTCCCCCCGTATCCGCGTTCCCGGAGGCAGAGGCCGGCGTGGGACATGTTTGCACAAGCATCTCCGTACGGATCAGACTCTCTGGAGCCGGACAAGCCCAGGCCCTGAGCATCTGCGGCCACGGGAAGGCAGAACCCAACACACGCGGTGCCGGCACGGCAAAGGAGTCCCGGGAAAACAGAGTTGGGGGGATCTCCGCACCGTTCATCTGCAGCCGGGGGGTCTCTCTCCTCTCCCAGGGGAGATTCCTCATGGAGAGGCAGAGATTCCCCCCCGGCGCAACGTCAGCTTCGGAGACGGGGAGCGAAAAGGCCGAGTTTGGACACAGGGAAGCGGGGAGGGCAGCCGGCGCGGCGTGGGAAAGGAGCACGCCGGCAGCGCTCACATCTTGGGGAAGCTGGCGAGGTTGGCGATGCCGCAGGCGTTGTTCATGTTGCGCGCCAGGAGGACGTAGGCCTTGTTGCCCCACTCCTCGCCCCAGCTGTGGGGAGCAACGGCAGCGCCTGAGCCACCGACAGAGCCGCCGGCGAACCCCGACCCGGTGAAAAGCAGCCGTGCCGCCCTGCCGTACCTGTTCTTGATGATCCAGGGCTTGGTGCCCTTCTGCGTGCCGTAGCCCACCGCCAGCACCGCGTGGTTGATGTTTTCGGCATTGCAGCTCTCGTCGTAGTACACACCTGGGCGACAGGACTGACGGTTACACTCCGGATAAAGCACCCAGCCGTGCCTCAGTTTCCCCGAGCTGCCCAGTGGGCACTAGAAGGGGTTCCCCTCCCCTCCCCGCAGCTCCTCACCGCGGCTGTAGAACTGGAAGGAGGGCAGGCTGGCGTCGATGCCCACGGAGATGGGTCCGATCCTGGCCACTGCCCGCTTCAAAGCTTTCTCGTTCCCTTCGGGGATTTCCCGGTAGCCGCGGCACTTGGCCGCCTTCCCGGTGGGGCTGTACATGCAGCTCTCATCCTGCGTGTGACCAGCAAGGTCGAGGTGAGATGGGGATGGGAAGGCAGTCGGCGGGGACCTGGCCCCCCCCCCCAGCCCCGGACCTGGCCGATGTAGGGGTAGGAATCCTCCGAGTCGATGCCGCGGTTCTGCCGGACGTACTCGAAGGCGTTGGTCATGTAGCCGCCGCCGCAGCCGTCGTTGTTGGCCACGCAGTCCACCAGGTTTTGGGGGCTGAGGGAGAGCAGCTTCCCCGTCTTCCGCTTCAGCTGCCCCTCCAGCGCGCCCACCGAGCTGAAAGCCCAGCACGAGCCACACTGGCCCTGTGGGGACACGATGGGTGACACCGGGGTGACACCCCGCTCCGGGCACCCCCGGGAGCACCCTGCTTACCTGGTTCTTGACAGGCGTCACGTAGCCTTTCTTCCTCCAGTCCACGGCAGCCGGGGCTCTCTCGGTCCAGTCGGGGACGTAGAGCGTCTCGTTGTGACGTGGGCGGCCACGGGGCACCTTCAAGCCCGTCATCATCCTCACCACCTCCTCGCTGGTCTGGGGAAGGAGCCCGGGGTGGATGGGTGCAGCCCTGGGGCTGCTGGGCAGAGCAGCACCCAAGGGTGCTCGGTCCCCTCTCTCCCACCCCATCGCTGTCCCCGGTGACACTCACCATGTCACCCAGGTGGTTCATGGCCAGCTCGAAGGTGTGGACGCCCAGCGCGTGCTCCAGGTTGTGGGTGTTGATGTACTTGAGGTTCTTCTCCCAGATCAGCCTCCGCGTCACCTCGTCTGCCTGCACGGCGGGGTGAGACGGCGCTGGACGGAGGGGGCCTTCCCACGGCCACCACCACCACCGTGGGGACACCAGTGCCATGGGGACATCACCAGGGTGGTCCCCAGCTCCCCCCAGCAATCCCCCTGGGGGCGGTCCCCTCCCGCGGGGCTGTGCCGTACCTCGCCGTTGTACTGCTTGCGATGGGTTTTCTTCCAGAGGTCCCACTGGGCGTCCAGCTCCCGCTCGGGGTGCAGCTGGGCCACCGCCGCGGGGACCAGCAGGGCCAGCAGCGCGGGCCACCACATCCTGGGGAACGGGGACAGAGACTGAGCCCGGGAGGGCCGGCTGG
>NW_009648113.1:57443-58271 GCF_000708025.1 Charadrius vociferus | reverse complement strand
TTGGGGGCCGGGACCCCGCCGCGGGCAGCGCTGGCTGGGTGCAGGCATCACATGAGCCGGGACAGCTGGTTCCCATCACCGCGCCGCTGGCGCCGTTCCGGCAGCCCCGGGCCATGGGGAAAGCGAGCTTTGGGGGCGCAGGGGGGGATTCGAGGGGGGGGACTCAGGCATCCTGCCCCCTCCCTCGCTTTACCCACTCACTCCCCGGCACCCACTTTCTCACCAGACCCCCGGGGCAGAGCAGGGATGGGGACACCAGCCCGACCCGCAGCCCCGCACGATGCTCTGTGCCTCAATTTCCCCTTTCACATCTCTGACGGTCCCAGTGCTGCCACATGGGACCCTCTTCCCCCCCATCACTCCCACTGGGGTCCAGTTCCCCGGGGCAAAAGCCACCCGAGTGCCCCAGTACAGCCTCGTCGGGTCTCCTGACCACCCAGGGGACCCCTCTCCCACCCCGCTTACCCCAGCATGGTGCCGTCGGTGGGGCACGGGTGCAGGTTGGGACCGGGGGATGCGGGTGCCGCGTCCGCAGCTCTTTTATGCTGCTGGATTGAGGAAGTGAAGAGGCAGCTGGAAAATGTTGGCCGTCGTTCGGGGCCTTCACAGGGCTGGAGGGGAGGAGGAGACGGGGGGGACGCAGCAGCGGGTCCCTCCCGGCTTCACGTGATGCTGTGGGGCTGAGCTGACTCAGCCCCGGCGCTGGATCCTGCCCCGGGGACGCCCTCCTGCCCCAGGCATGTCCTCCTGCCCCGGCATCCCCCCCCAGGGACACCCTCCTGCCCCGGCATCCCCCCCCAAGGGACTTCCTTCTGCCCCAGGGATATC
>NW_009648113.1:55995-56723 GCF_000708025.1 Charadrius vociferus | reverse complement strand
CTTCGGCAGAGGGGTTACACCCCCTCCCGCAGCGCAGGGTCCTTGTGTGACATCTGGAGCGGAGGACAGGACCCAATCTCTGTCCCTCATGTCCCCAACCCAGGACTGCCTCCTCCCGCCCGGTGCCCCGCTGTGGGGTCACAGGTATGGCCGGGGGAGAGCGGGCTTATCCCGGACCCCCGGCAGCAGCACCAGGGGAAGCGGGGCCAGACGGTGCTTTCTGCGGTGACTGGCGCTGCGTCACGCGGCTGCCACCGGGACAACTCAGAAAAACCTTGTTCACTGCCCGGAAGGTCCCGATGGCATTAGTCCTCCGTCCGGGGCACACCGCGCTGGAGACATCATCACCATCACGAGCCCTGGGTAGGAGGGAGTGTCGTGGGGAGCAGAGCACAGAGCCCAGGGGACAGGAGCAGCGCCTCAGCAATACACCCGTGTCACCCCCCCAGGGCAGGGGTCCCCGAGCAGAGGGACCTGCGCCCCACGCATGAGCTCACCCTCCCCGGGGGTGTCTGACTCAGCCCGGGGCTCCGCCGCGGACTCATCGCCCTGAGCACGGGGCCCTGACTCGGCCCCGCATGACCCAGCGGCAAAGCGGGGGGCGTGGGAAACCGAGCGTTTTAGGGGGCCACACTCCTGGAGAGATCAGAGGTGGGGGGAGATGAGGCTGGACTGGGGGCACTGGGCCGAGTCCCTCTGCGGCCGCCGGGGCCGGGGGGGAAACGACG
>NW_009648113.1:27653-55827 GCF_000708025.1 Charadrius vociferus | reverse complement strand
AAATTCTCTGCTACATATAATCGTCTGTAACTCCCGCACCAAGAGGGAGCTCTGGGCCCAAAACGAGCCCTCCCCTCCCCGAGGAGGAGGTTTGGTTCCCGCCCACCCCAAGCAATTGTACGATAAAATAACCCCCCTCACATTGAAAAATAATACAATTATCAAAATGGGATGTGACAGACTCTGTCCCGTGTCCCCCACAGCCCCCGGGGAGGTGGGGGGATGGCAGATGCTGGGACCCCACCAACCCCTCACCAGTCCTCATCCCCCACGGCTGCCGCCGTCTCCCAACAGCTCGCTCCGGCACTTGCCGGCTGCTCCAGATGGTTTCTTTTCTCCCACAACTGGAATCGTCCATGGCCGGACCCCAAAACTGGGGGGGGGGCTACAGCAGCGTCACCCACGAGGGCTGAGGGGGAGGCGTGCTCTGGCCGGGGGACACGCAGACCTGACGTCGTTGCTTTTCGTCCACGCAGGTCCCGGTGTTTCGAAGCCCCACAGCCAAGTCCACTCCCACTGCTGCCCCCAGACAGAGCTGAAGGACGTCGCTCCAGAAAGCGGCAGAGCCAGAGAGCCGCTTCCCCACCGCTCCATCTCTGTAGAAACGGGAATTTCCCTCCTCTCCTTTGGGGGCTCAGCACCGCTCCATCCTCCGGCCGGGGGGGGGGGGGCGCAGCTCTCAGCGCCAGTCCTTCACGTGCCCCCTTCGTCCTGCGAGCAGGCGGTGGGAGCCACAGTGTGAAGAGCTGGCATGGTTCGCACCTCGCTGCTTTACAAAACAGAGCTCCGCTGAGGCCGAGAAAAGGTGGCAGTCTGGCCGCGGGGAGGGCACGGGCCGCGAGGGGCCGATCGTGGTTATTGCTGGGAGCGTCTTCCCTGGGTTAGAAGGATGGGGGTGGATCACGGGTCCTTTCCAAACTCCCTGATGGGAGGTTCCCACCTTTCCACGAGTAAATTTGGAAGTGGTGTTTGAAGTGAGGAAAAAAAACCTTCAAAGCAGAGTTTTCCAACAAAAGCAGGAGAGGAAAAAAAAAAAAAAATAAAAAAAAATGAAAGCTTTCTGCTCCGCTACCAAGCGGAACCTCTCTGCGTCTCTGCAAGCACTGAAACTTGACAGTCAGCAACACAAACGACTCGAAGCCTTCCCCGCACGGACGCCATCTGCCAGGTACGTCTCCAGAATCCACTCTTTGGAGCATCTCCCCATGGTGGCAGCACCAAGACCCGTCAGTCCAAGCGCCACGTCCCCTCCGTGCCCCACGCCGGCAGAGAGGGCGCTCCCGGCCAGCCCGGGGCTCTGAGCACGCGGAGGAGGGAGAAATGCCCAGATTTCATCCAAAACAAAACCAGGCTTCCAGGAAAGCTTCGCATTCTTCCCCCGCTGCAGCTGTGCCAAGTTTCCTTCCAAGTCAAACTCTGCACCGAACACATTTTCCTTGCATTTAAATCTCACAAGGAGCACCTCGGTTGTCTTTTTCTTGCAAGTTGCCCTGTGGTCTTTTTGTGTCTACAGACTGCCCTGTCCAAAAATAGCTTTTCTTATGGCTTCCTACAAAGAATACAAGTTCAAAAAAAAAAAAAAATATATATATATAAAAAAATTATTCTGTTCCCCATCTTCCCCCGCTCTCCTCCATTTTGCGATTTGGCAACAGGGTCATCACATGGCATGAAGTTTTCTTTAAGGAGACGGTGAGCGTACGAGCAAACACCGCCGTTCAGAGCACGCAGTGAAAAAAAAAACGAAAACGCAACTCCTCAGCGAGTGCCTGAACCAATCCAGAGCCGCTCTGTGCGGGGAGCCGGACGCCCAGCTCCAAAGCGAAGGTGAGGAACTCGATTTAGACGTGGTAAAATTGCATGGACAGTGCAGAGCAGGTTTTTTCCCCCCCGGTGTGAGCTGACAAAAAGCCTGTTGAAATGTTGGTTGATGGCAGCACAGAAACCAGCGGCTGCGAGACGGACGCAGTGAGAACAAAGCTACATAGATAATATTTTTATGGCTCATAACTATCCCGTCGTTCTGATGAAGGACTGGGCCCCGAGGGAGTTTACAGGTCACACTGACTACAGAGGCCCGTATTCATTGCACAGTTCACAGAAGAGACGGCATCCAAACACACACCAGTGTGTCTGCCAACACGGGAGTCTCCCAGTAAAGCACCGGCACTGGAGACGCAGTAACAACCCTCTGAAGGTGGCCGAGCTCCCTCCGAGGAGAGGGCCGGCTTACGGCACGGATTCTTACGCAAGCATCCTCCAGAATTGCGTTATACAGGGTTAACGCTTGGAAGAGTTTCTTCCAATATTTAAAAAGTTACAATACTTTTGTGTTTTATAGAAAAAGAGTCCCGGTATAGAAGATTGAAATAAAAACAGTAAAAGCCACCTTATGAGTTCGGAGGGGCTGTCTGTGATCCAGACAGGAATCCCTCCGACCGGCCCAGCGTGCAGAAGGAAAACCGCCCGCGAGCGGCTGCGGAAACACAGGGCCTTCGGTCAGCGAGCGCAGCGGCTCCGCAGCACTCCAGTCCTGAAGCCTCCGGGCAAACAGTCCCTCGCCAGCAGCACCGCGCAGAGGAGGTGCCCAAACCCACATCGTCTTCCTCTGGCACAGCCATCCATCCGCCAGGCCGGCGGGCAGAGTTTCGCCTCCAGAAGGTAGGAAGTGTTTAGAAAGTTCAGCAGTCTTTGAAAAAAAGACTCGGGTGTTTTCCTTTACACATGGATATTATATATAGCTATAGTTTGCTTCCCCTAGGGCTTTTTTTTATTCTGAAAAAGAAGGGAATATATTCAACTCTGGGAACTCTTCATTGTTGTAGTTGGGTCCTTGGTCTCCCAGCATCGTCAGCATGTCCTGCGAGGATACAAGGAGAGAGTCATTACCCGGACTGGAATATCACGTTGGAAGTTTAGTCACGTGGAGTCTGCCAGAGCGGGCACTGCGCAGCGGGACGGCCCCGTCCCTCCCGGGGGCACACGGGGTTTGTCCCCAAGGCTGCAGCAGAGCCCTGAATTTAAGTCATGAGCAGTGACTGCAGTGGCTCCTTAGAAAGCAGGGGGCAGCAAACCCAAGAAGAATACAAAGTCTGGAGAGTTTCCAGAGTTATCTGTACTTTATCGGATTGGATGGGGGGTGTTTGGCTCTTTTGTTATTGTTTTTAATTAAGAGCCAGAAGGGTTAATTCAACCGCAGAGCTGGTAGTGTTTCACACTGATCCTGCAACGCACCAAGACGCAATACCAGCGCAGCTGTGGCCTTTCTCATTTCAGCTCCATCAGGTTACTCACGTGTTTGAGACCTCACCAGACACCATCAACTAAGGGGACACGCTCTCGGCGCGTCAGCCGGCTGCCCGCGCTTGGGAAGCAAAGACCATTCGTTCCCACAAGATTGGCCCACACCAGTCCTCACTCGGGAGGTTAAAAAAAGCACCGTCTTACTGAGAAGACCTCAGGCTGGCTTGGCTGCGGCTGCTGCACGTGTTGCTCCCCGGAGGCTGCGCCGTGGTGCTGTCCTTGCCACTGCGGCCACATCCCCACACCTTCGGTTGCCCGCGTCTGGAACGGGGCCGGGGTCTGCGCTGCCTCCGCGGCTGTTTAACAGAGAACAAGTCAGCAAGCGATTCCTGGCACAGGGCTGCGGCTTCTACGATCCTTTAACGGGACTGGGAAGTGCACAACTCATTGTGTGGTGCCTACTGGGAACAGGGCAAGATCTCCCCTCCAGGAAAAGCCACTCAACTGTCCTGTGCATTAAGGCCTTTGTCAGTACCCATCTGTGGGGCAGAACAAGAACAAGTGCAGGGGAGGTCCCAGAGGGGTTTGTTTCCTCCCAGTCAGCCTTAAAATGGTTCAAAATTTATCTGCTCTGGAGCCTCGCACTGGGACGATGGCTAAAGGTGGTCAGGGCAGTGTCAGCCACAGCAGGGGTTTAGCCGTGCTCGCCACATTTGGGCATTCCCAACATGCACAAGAAAACGATAGAGATCATATCCCGCCAAGGCTGTATCTGGCTGACGCTCCCAGCTTTCCTCCGAAGGGATTTTGTTGTCACCCCAAACCCCCCCAGTGCCCCAAGCCACACTCACTGAAGCCCGTGCCACGGCTGGCAAGGTTCGGGTAAGCAGCCCCGGTAGGAGAAGCCGTAGAGCCGGGGGCTGTCATGGGGCTGAAGGAGGACGGGGTGCCTTGGAAAGTCCCCATGCTGAAGGAAGGGGGTCGGGTCTTCACTGTCTGGGACGCCACTTGCTGTAAGAGAGCAAGAAACGGGAGAGGAAGAGGAGAGATGCGTTTATTCTGAACTTCGCCTTCACTAGGGTGAGAAGCTGCTGGGCTGGCGCCAAAGCAAAAAGCACACGGGCGCACCGCACCGCTCCATCACTCAGCCAGAGTCAGAGGGTCTGTAGCACAGCGGGGACTCGGGGTCTGCACCACCGAGGGTTCAGGCTTTGCTACCTGGGGTGTGAACGCTGGCCGTGTCCCTGGAGCCCAGTTGGTTCCACTGGCCTGAGCCGGGTTGGAGTGGCGTGAAATCTGTGCTAAGATGCGGCCCGCTGATGAGGGCTGCTGCTGAATAATGTTCACAGGAGGTACCATGCTGCCGCTCCTGGAAGGCAGAAGAGGCACTCTTAGGACACTAGGTATCACATACAGGACAGAGAGGGACAAACACCATCTGTGCAAGTTCTTAGGGCGAGGGAATGAGCCCAGAAACATGGGGTAACTTTGCTCACGTGCCAGCGCCCACCACTCTGCCCTGCTGCGGACACAACTGGCAGGAGCTGCTCGGGTTGCGAGCAAGGCTACCCTCACCCAGCTCAGTTCTTGGGCTTCAGGGTAAGCATGTCTGAGGCACAGCTACCCCACAGATGAGCTTCGGCAAGCGAGAGAGCAGAGGGCTATCGGGGAATGGAGGCAGAAGCTGGGGAGGGGAAGATGAGGGTGAGGACAGGCACAGCAGAGGAAGGGCCGTGCCGACTCTGCGCAGCCTCAAAGCTCCTGCACATCTGACCAGGAGCAAAGCAGCAGCAGGCAGGAGAGCAGGGGTGCAGGAGCCCTTCTCGCCCCCATCCCTCAAAGAAACCGATGCCTGGATGGGCTCCCCCTGTATTTTCTGTGCACACTATGCAGGAACACATTTACAGACAATCACTGCCGCGCAGACAGAGGCTGGGAACACTCAGCTGTTGCAGAAGGACACACACACAGAACAGGAACAACTGCAGGAGAACGTCAAATTAACATGAGGCCATTCAAAGCACAGCACAGGAAACCTCACCTGAAGTTCTCAGCCGGTCGCGATGGGGTGAAAGTGTTTCCCTGCGTAAAGAGGGGCTGGTTGGCAGGCACTGTGCTGGCAGGAATGGCTTTGTTCTGGTCTGTGGAGAGAGGCTGATTCACTTTAGGGCTGAGGATGTCTCAGCAGCAGGAACAGGGACAGAGAACCAGTTGCAAGAGACATGCTCATGTGAAGGAAGACTGTTTTGAGCCAAAGCACCAAACATGACTGTCCTTTATCCAGACAGATTCCAGATGTTTTTGTAAAGCCTGTTTAATTTGATTTACCTCTCCATTTTCTAATAAACTTTACATTAAGGCCCTCTGGGGTTAGAGCATCCACTACATTCTGTGCCCAGACTGGGAACAGAGAGAACTGCTCTCTGGGGACCAACACGAAGGATCAGAGTAAGGCAGGCAGTACCACACAGAGCAAGGGACGCCTCATCACCCACTGCCTCCTCACACCTCTCCAGCATAGCGCTGGCTACGCCACAACAGCCTATCGGCACAGACAGTAATTATCCACCCAGGATCAAAAGCAGCACCATTCTGCAAGACCCGGGCTGCCACACCACAGTCACGCTGAGCCTCCGCACCCAGAACTGCTCCGAGTGACTTGGGAAAGAGCAAAAAGCACTTGGATTGAAGCTGAGATCAGCTAAAGATGCGATGCGCCCCTGGGCACGCCTCACAGCCCCGCACTCCTCACCTGTATTGATACCGCTGTAGATTTCGCTGAACCTTGAGTCCCGCTCCTGATTAAAAAGGCTCTCTGTCTTCTCCAAGGGCTTGCTGTGCTCGGGGCCGGCAGCAGTCACAGGCTGAACGGGCACCTGGGAGCAGGTATAGAGGTGAGCTGCCAGCACCGCAAGCACAACAGAAGTCAGCGATATCACAGGCAGCACGGCGAACAGCTGAGGGCTTTGCAGGCAAAGACCTCGCACGCAAGAGGCCGGGCTGCTCTCTGGACTCCTGTGTGTTTTATCGGGACAGTGTGGCCGTTCAGGGCCAGCAGCACGGACACGGGCGTCCTGGGGAGGGTGCCACAGGGGCAGCTCAGAATCAAGCAAGCAGATCCAGCAAAACCCATGCCACAACACCTTCCTCTCCAAACTCTCGGCAGCCTCAAGTCAATCTCACGCAGCCACCTTTAAAGCCCCAGCGAAAGAGAATGTAAATAATGCAGAACAACAAATGCAAGGCGTAACCGAAACCCCTCTTGATTTACCTGTGAGTGGTTGTAACCAGACATGCTCTCTCTTCCCGGGACCACTTCCAGCTCTGTCTGTTGTGGCGGCTGCTGCTGCCTAAAATAGAAAATCTCTGTAACAGGAGAACACCGGCTGCTAAAAACGATTGCCAAGGGAACAGATACTCTGTGGTTACACCAATGATTCATTAGCCCAGAGGAGTTCACTGCTGCAGAGAGGAAAGTTTGGGTAGGAAGGCTATTTGACAGGAGGGCAGAACCAGCAAGAGAGGCACGGTAAAAGGAGCTGAGCACCTCCTGACCTTGAGGGCAGCTGTGCCGTGCCCATCTCCAGGGGAAGGCTGACACTCTGCCCCAGCTGGGGCCTCTGCATTGAGTTTGACAGGGCAGGCCGAGACTCTTGGCTCGAGTTCCTTTAAAGCAAAGAAAAAAGAAAAAAGAAGTATTTAAAAAATACCAAATGAAAGCAAGCAGTTGGCTACTGGGTGTAGGAGAGTGCGCCTGTCTCGGACAAGATTGGAAGCTTTGCTTTTGCAAAATCTGTTTGAGTGAAGGATCCTTCCACTTGGTTCCCGTGGTCTCTGAAAGGGGGGGTGTCACGTAATGTAACGCTAACGGCTGTGAGCCAAAGGGCTCTGCCCCCTCCCGCTCAGTCACTGAGCAGGGGAGCGATTAATAACCTACACCAGGAGCATGGCCAGATCTGCATCATCCTTAAAGCACAAGCAAAGGTTGCAGGAGCCTAAAAACCCCCAAGGTTTTCCGTTCAGCTCTGTGTCAGACACTCCAGAGCTGGAGCCTGCAGAGACCACCAGCAGTTTTAGGTTTCAAGCCCAAGACATTGGTGGAGTTCGTTATGCTCTTCTGTTAACCGTTATAAGTCAGTTAATGTTTAACGCCCACACGAAAGGAATAAAAATCCGGCGTTTTCTCAACAGTTCTTTTGCAAGCTGCCGCTTCAGTAGTACCTGATCTCAAAGATGAAACAATACAGATAACCTAGCAAAGATGCACACAGATAAAACACACCTCAAACACAATCAGACACAGATCGCTGCTTCTCTGGTCTGAGTTTATGCAGTGCTTTTCGAATGCGTAGTATGGATGCGAGATGGATGCGTGTGGAATGAATGAGTTCAAAGAGATATCTCTAACAGCAGGACAGGAATTAAGGCCTGTATCGGATCTGCATCAGATTTCAGCCCTGCACTCACACCACTGCTCTCTAAAGCCAGAGGGATTTGCCACTGCTCAACTCTTAATACTTCCTCATCAGAAAGCATCAGCTTGCCAGCTGCAGGAAGGGAAGAAGTGCTACCTGCAGTCTAGGACCTTGGCTCATTTAAAAAAAAATATCCTGGCTTTTCACCTGCCCACAAGCAATCTAGCCTTCGGTCTGCCTGGCTGGAGAGACTCCTTTCGCTGCACCCCCCAAGCCTGCACTTAGCAGTCACATGCAAGGACGTCTTCTGTCTTTATTTCAGTTGCTGCTCTTCTGTAACGGTCCTGGAGCTCGCTCATGGGAAGAGAGAGCAGCTCTGATCACTCTCAACGGAGACACACCAACCCACTACAGTGGTCAAGAGAGAGAAAAGACGAGAGCAGCAATGAAAGCAGTCTCCCCACTGGAGCTCGTTTCCGAATCCAAGGACAAAACTACAGCAGCAGAGACAGATAAGCATTTACTTTCTACCATGATCTGCAGACCATCCTGCTCATGTGAAAAGCCGCTCTCCAGACCAGCTGCCTCCCCGGACTGTCACAGGAGCCCAAGAGCTACAGTCAAAGGCACACTTCCCTAATAATAGCTCTGAAGTCAAACACACAGACAGGAGATTTGCTCCAGTAACCAGAGTTAAAAAAAGGCACTGCTGGACCTGAACTCTGCCAGCCTGCTAAACCACACAACCGAGACTGCCAAAGGAATTAAATTTCTTGCACTTTATAGTCCTCCCGTGCCTGCCACGGCCCAGGAAAAGAGCGCTCACGGGACTTAGCAGCTTCTCCAGGGCCTACGCGCATTGACGGGAAGCTTGGCAAGGGGGAGAGGCCAAAGCTCCCGCCGTTCTGTGCTGCTGGTTATTCTGGGACAAGATCCCATCAGGTTCGTGTGCTATCACTGGTGGTTGGCAAGTCATTTCCATGTACATACTTGACGTTGGTGTTGGTACAGATGATGTACTCAATTTCATCCGAGTAGGGGTTCTGGAAGGTAAAGGAGCTGGTTCTCATCCAGAGCCATTCCCGGTTTTTGGATCGGAATCGGAACATGACTGACAGAACCTGGCCTTTTAACTTCACCACCTAAAAAAACGTAATGCCATCAGTAGTACCTGATAAAAGAAGGTGTTGAAGAGCAACCTGCTTCTGAGCACAAGCCACCCCCCACTAAAACCCTGCGATGGCCCTTTGCCTCGAAGCCTACAAGACCGTATCTTGGTCTTCCCCAACTAAATGGCACCGCCACTATTCCCTTACGCTGTTTTGATTCCTGAATGGTATGGGAGGGGAATCCAATATCCCCCTTTTGGCTTCCACTTTTCTTATCTCTTTGCACTGGTGAGATGTATGGAAAAGCCTCCAGTAAATGAAGCACATGCTGTTGCTTCTGATTCCAACTATTTGGACAAATGGATATGAGCAGCTACTTTTTGGAGTCATGAAAGCACAGGGGCAGTCTTACCTGCCCTGCCACAAGTCCAACGCCCTCAGAAATAAGAGTAACGACAACAGGGCAAGCAAACCACATCCATTTCGAGTTCTGCAGCACTGGGCTGGGCCCTAGAGATGAACCAGTGTTTCAGCCACAGAAGCATGGCATTCAAGTAGGCACTTTGTAGCCACGTCTCTGGCCCTAAAAGCAGACTGGACTAGCAGCCAGAGGATGAATTCAAGAGTTAGACATCAGGTGCTTCTGATTTGTTTTGCACATTTACCATTATGTGACTATATCTGTAACTGTTTGCCATTGGACACAGGAGAAATATCTAAGGTTTATTTTTCTCTTGGTTTTCCAATTAGTTTCATCGCTTCGCAAGCACCAAGACAGATTCCAACCTGAATACCATACTATGTGCAAAGTGGTAGCTGAAGTGTTTTACCTGCTGAAAGCTGTCTCGCAAAAGCTGCTGGTCTTCCGGGTGGCAGAAATCCACAATGTCTTTCCCCAGAAGTTCCTAATTTTAAAGGAATTGGGAGAGAGATGCAGTCAGTTCATCTGGCAGGCAGACTCCCTCTTTCAGGTCTGCCTCATTAATTCCACTTTGGACAGGTAGTTACTGCTCCCCCCACCACCACACAAGCCAAGTACAGGAACTGGTGTGCTGCATTTTAAAGAGAACCACAACAGCAGTTGACTTAATGTTTGATCTTTCACTCGAATGGAGGCAAAACTGATCTTAATTGACATTAGACATAATCCAGAGCCACCCATCCTTCCAATGATCAAAGTACTCAGAAAATCACATGAAAAAGCAACTGGTGGAGAAGAAACACATCTGGTTCAGGCCCTGGGCATTGTTTTATCAGATCTGTTAGACAAGAAGAGCCACGATGTGCAAGAGAGAGAGGAGGGAAAAGTAAGCTTCAACAGCAGTTCTTTCTTAGAAAGCTCCTCCTGTTTTCTCACCTGTGGCTGGTAGCCAACAGTAGCCACACAGCGGTGATCTATGAAGGTGAAAATGCCTTCGGTGTTGTGTCGGGAGATGAACTCTGTCGGCTGACAAACATTGTTCATGTCTGTGCAGTTGGGTGAGCTAGTGACCTGCAAGGCAAGACGGGTACAGTGGTATCGAATCTTGCGAGAGCTGCTTTCTCCTGACCAGCCAGCCCTGCAGCCGGATCGGGGGCAATCAGGGAACATCTTCAGACAGAACAGTTTAACTCTGCGGGCTTTTAGCACAAGGCAATGTTGAACCACGAAAAGGTGCTACACACCTGGAGCCTGCCAATAGCCACCAGGCAAAACTTGCTGCCCTGGCCAGCGTCTGGGTCATCATCAGGCAGTGAAACACCTGAGAGGAGCGTAAAAAAATTCCAGCAAGGTTAATACAGGAAAAATCATGAGTTTCAGAGGAAAAAGACATGCAGTTCTGGCTTCAGTATATCTCTCTGCCCTGTTTTGTAAGTCAACATCCTTTCCTGTGAAGGAATTTGGTAAATAAAATTGCCTCCCCCTCCCTTTTTTCGCCAGAAGGGTTAAAGATCCCTGACTTTCAGCACAAGCTAACACAGCAGACACTGGAATATTATTTTCATCCTCTACAGTATCTCTACTGTTCAGAGACAGAGCTGTGATCCAGCACCCGCAAAAATTAGTTCAATCCTAAAATAAGAAAAAGCATTAAGATACATTTGGAAAGCATTTGCTGGCACATTCAGCTCAGAGAATGGACAACTTCAGACCATATGCTCTTAAAACCAGCTACAACCGAACACTTCAGCTCATTACCTGCGGGGGGCCAGGCCTTTATGTAACCCGTGCAGTGCACCACAACGTAGTGAGGTTCGCCATCCTTTGCAGCACCTAAGCCATTCCTTGGGAGAGAGAAAGTCTGATTGTGCTACATAATACACCGGCGTAAGATCATGCAGGATTTCTACTTGTATTTTTAAAAAGCTTCCACAGAACATCTTCAGGGTTAAAAAAAAGAACAAAGACTGAACGTAAATGCAAGAGGTTCAAGAACAGAACAGGCTGGAATCTATCTCAATTTCAAATTAAAAAGGGACAATACACACCAGAGCCCAACAACAACAGTGTGAAGAACATGTCGAGTTCAATTGACTTAAAATCCAATCTTGGAATAAAGAAAGATTAATCTTCCCCAGGATTATCTTCCTCAATGTAGTGGTACTTTCGTTCCTCTACCCACAGCTCTATCTAAACTCCTCTATGAGCTGTACTGGTTTACCCTACACATGCTCACCACAGTGTGTCCCCACCACTCTGATGACGGAGCTGTAGCTCTTTTTGCTCCTAGCAATGCAGCACGCTCCCCCCTAACTCTTGTACTATTTACCTGCAGCGATTCCTCATAAAGCTGAGACGATTTACAGAGACTGGATCCACTGAGCTGTTGCCACACCTGTACCAGAAGCGGAAATGCAAGGGGAAAGGCTTTTATCTTTCTTGGTCCACATCAAAACGATTTGACAATCTTGAATAAGAGGAAGTACTCTGTAAATAGGGATGAACCTTTCTTTGAACCTCCATCACACAAGTGAACAGCCCTCATGCTACAGATTAAGGCAGGTGACACATAGGGTCAAAACAAATTGTTACTTGAAACTGGATCTTCTACAACAGTCTTGAGAGTTACCTTAACATAGGACAAAGAAAAAAATCTTAAGAACTCAACTGTTAGCTTTGTGTGGACAGCTCAGCCATGTTATACCATGTCTATGTCAGAACAAGCAAGAACAGCTGAAGTAAAAGCATGATGGGGCCAGGGAGCAAGTTCAGCTTCAAGCTCAAATGAGATTACCCCAAGGAATCTCTTCATTACCTCATTCGGCAGATGAAAGATCTTCGCGAACCCATACACATCCTCATGGACTGCTGGCCTTCCTTCTTGACAGTCCCCGTCTTCAAATCTAGAATGCGACCTGAAGAAAGAAGAAAAAAAAACCAGATGCTGCTGCAACGGGAGTCCTTTCACCAACACAGGCACCAGGTAACGTATTCGGACACTAGCGAGACACAAGTGTCACCAATGGTACCTTTAGATGCATTCTCGGGGGGGGCTGCAGGATCCTTGTTAGAAAGGCACCAGGGTTTGGTTCCTTCTACAAAGGGAAGGTTTTAATCCAAGTCCTCTGCAGGCTGTCACGCTACCCGCCCCCAACAATCCCTTCCCGGGCTGCTTTACCTGTCAGAGCGTTCTCCGATGTGGAGAGCTGCTCCCTCAGCTTGCCCACGTCGTCCGGGTGCACCTGGTCATACAGGGTGCTGCCAAACCACTCCGACTGGGGCTGGTTCAGGACAGGAGTCACGGAATCGGAGACGTAGACCACCCTCCCGGTCTCACAGGACACTATGAACAGAAAGCCATCGGCGGCCTCTAGGATCAGGTGTTTGAGTTCCTGTGTTCACAGACAGACAGACACGCTCTTAACTCCAGAGCCAAGCAGCTTACACCCTCTAAACCCACCCTGGGTGTGTATCTCCCCCCAGCCCACAATTTAATTCTCCCCCACCACTACCCCATGACTGCAGTATTTCCCGCAAAGCAGCATCAAGCCAAGACCTGGTCAGTGAGAAAGGAGGGTTTGTAGGTGCCGTCAGTGGAGGTATTGCCTGTGCCACGCAGAGACTTCATGTGAGAGACAGCCATGCGCAAGATGGTGAGCTTGTCTGGTTTGCGGGCCAGGGCACTGCAGGTGGGCACCATATCTGACAGCTCTGTGATGTAGGCCGTCATCTTGTTCCTTCGCCTACGTTCAATCTCGCTGTGATTTTCCCTGCAAAAGGCCAGGGAGGAGAGGAGGAAGACGAAGTTACCAACGGGCCAGAAGCCTCAGCCGTTTCCCCACGTCAACGCTTCCACAAGGCCAGAGTGCAAAACACAGAGATGCATCGGGGTCATCAGGAGTTAGAAGGACTACAAGCGCCTCACATGCTGGGTGTGCACAAAGGAACGCAGAAACAAGTGCAAGGAGGAGAGTCTACAGTTGGACCTTCTTTGCTGCGGACAAGAGCCTCCCTTTAAATCCCTTCGGTTCCCTGTATCTGGTGAAGGCAGCGAGCTATTTTAGCAGAGAAAGACACCTCCCCATCAATTCCACAACACCGCAGCAAGCCAAAGGATTTCTCCCTTTACTGTGGCCTCTGCTCTCAAAGCGGGGGGTCACCTCACTCTACTGAGGAAATCTGCTTTTAAACAGCACTGGCACAGACAGCCTATGAAGACTCATCCCCCCACTGTTTGTCCGGGGATGAATCAAACCCCCTCCACCACCACCTTGCAGACAGCCATGCGTCTCCAATAACCAGACACGGAGGCCAGGGCTGCGGCTAGGACTAGGGCACCTAAATGACGGCAGATGAGTCTCACCTTGCAGGGCCCTTATGGAGACACTTCTCAGTTACATCCAGAGCCTTTTACAGTATCACAGCAGGAGGGAAAGCTTTAGAGCAGATATACACCTGATTTCTCTACAAACCAAGGCCAACGTGGATGGACTATCTACCAGGTACACATCTGGGTGGTGCACGCAGACCTCTAAAGAGGCACCATGACAAAAGCTGCCCACTTACAGTCCTTAAAGAGGTTCTTCACGTGCATTTTGCAAGTCTGCTCACAGGGCACAGCCCCCATCAACCCCCGGAGATCAGAACGTAACCTGTTTAGACTTGGTTCTCTTTATCCAGTACATGTAGTTTAAATGGGTTACTAAGGTGGGTTTTTCAAAACAGAACTTAAAAGCCAGGTTTCCTATACGGAAGGATGGATCAGATGCAAGGAAGCACATGGTGGGAAATGAAAGAAGATGAAAGTGTTGGACGGAACACAGACAGCCAAGTGAGTTAAAGAGGATAAATACAAAAATGGAGCATTTATCACTACCAGGTGTGTGCAATCATTCAACGACCTTGCTTCTTGCTGCAAGAGACTGATATTCAGAAAAATCAGTGCTTCAATTATCACACTCACCTTTAATTGAGTTTCTCCAAACTCACATGCTCGTGTGAAAATGAAGCTACCTTCACTACAAAAGCTACCAGGAAACCCCCAGACATTTTACGTGCCCTACTGCCAAATATTCTTTACTACAGGGTCCTGCACGACAGCAACAACTGACTACTGCGGAGAGCAGAAAGGGTCACTACTTCACTGGAGGAGAAACTCCTGAAAAGCACTGCTGTTTGCTGTATTCACAGGCCCCACCTCTAGGATTTCCTTATCTCCTCAAATATTTAAGCTATGCAAGACTGCAGTGAGGAAAGGCTGTGTCTGGGGGGTTATTTTTTGTTTTAAAACCAGCCAGCAGGCAATAAACTGACCAGAATTGTGGCATTCTCAGCACCCAAGACAGTCTTTTTAGTCCTGTGCATTGCTTAAGAACAAGTCTAGGGTGGAACGGTCCTAAGAAGTTACAGGGTAAGTCTGCAAGATGGCAAGCCACAAAAGAAGCCATTCTTCACAAATTACCAGCCCTCAGCTCTGCAGCAGTAACGAGCTGTGGGTGGCAACAGAAACTTTGATGGCGATTTAAGCAGTTTTTATTTTGCAGCTGAGAATGGGGAAGGGTACATTTAGAGCTGGTGTTCTGCTGGAGAAAGGCAGTCCTGACAATACACCATCTCAACCAGCCGCAGCTGCGCGCACGCGTTCTCGGGGTACATTTCTGTATCAATGGGACAGCATTCAAAACAACTGCTTCGTCATTTCAGCCACAGCCCCTCATTAGTTACAAACAGAAACTTTGGGGGGGGGGAAATAATCTTGTTTTCAGTAAGCCTAAATCACTGTAATGCACAGGACACCACCTCTCCGGGAAGGTTTTAAGGAGTAGAAAACCCTGAACTAATACACTTTTTAATGTCTGCTTTGACAGTGCAACATCATTCCTGTGATAAAGCCTTACCAAGGTGAGAAGAGGACATTTGGCACCTTGATCCAGCACAAGAGAAACCATATTTAGCTCAGGTTAGCAAAGCTACAGTTCTCAGTGAAAGCACTGGCCCAACCACACTCTACCCTGTGCTCTTTGGCAAACAAATCCTTTTGTGTATTCCCCAAAGACATTCTCACACGGGGACTAAATGCCTTTTCCCTCCTAATTCCAATTACACAGCGATTTCCAGAAGTCTGTTCAGTTTCAAGTCCTCTACTGCAGCAGATGAGGAAAGGAGGGAGGGGAAAAAAGAGAAGGGACGCCTAGAGAAACATTAAGGAAAGGAAATACTCTGCTTGTCCATGCTTGAAATCTCCATTCTCCTACCTGGCAAGTCTCTCCTTATCCGCTGAACTCTGTTCATCATCAGACCTAAAAATAAAATCAGCCATCTAAGCTAAAATGGAAAAAGTTTAAAGAAATGAAAAATGGGAAGATGTACTAGGAAACCCAGCCTACAGACACGTCTGTTTTGCAGAGGAGCAATTCCATAAAACAAAGCAGTCATTAGTTTGCAACATTACACATTAAACAGGTGCCCACTACCTGCGTTGCTTTGGAGTTTTAAGACGCCTACCAAAACTGCAAAACAGGCACGGGGTAGCTCTGGTTTACGTATAACAGATGCAGATTATTCTGCTCGAGATTAGAAGGTTAATGGCAACAGTAGGAACTAGGCTGCCAGTCACATTAAACTATTCTTTCTTTAAAGAAAAAAAAGAAATCAATAGCCTCTTTGATAGTATTAACAAATCAGAAAAGCAGATTAAAAAAACCCCAAATCCACAAACAGTGTAAGATTCACAGCTAACAACACACATTTTCGCAATGCTGCTACATGAACACCATTCAGGACAACACAGTCGAGATGGCTACACGACAAATAGCACAGAGGGGTTATGCGCATCACCTACAAAAGGCACACGGACATCCCCACCAACCTGCATGCACTTTCAGTTCTCAGGGAAGAGGAATCTGCAAACCTTGTTTTACAGAGGCTGATGGTAAGTTTTCCTCCAGGTTTGGCTGCCTTGGAAAACAAATAATCCCCCAAAAGCTACCGCCAGGAGAGGAGAAGGTACCACATGTGTTCAGCAAGGCAGGCATGCAATCTCTCAAAGGCTGAGCGTCTAAAACATACACTGGGGATTTATGGAGTACAGGAGGCGGTTATAGCATTAGTCCGCTGTGGTACCCTTCCACTTCAAACAGGTTTTAGTACAGTACTTAAGAAAAAAAAAAGTAGTCATGTTCACTTTCCTGAGCTGTTTTGCCTCGCATCATCTGAGGAGGGAAGAACGTACTGGAAAACGAGGGCTGCCAGAGCTGGGAGGAGCACGATACGAGCAGTCCCGGCAGACAGATCTGAGCGCTACGGGCAGGCCAAGGGGCACGAGAGGAGCGGTGCCACTTCTCTCACAGCTGCATTCGGGACATCAGCACACCAACAGCACCACTGACTGTCCCCGCTCTTCACCGCCTGCCACTGTCCTTGTTGCCTGAGCCAGTAATTGCAAGCGATAATTTGGAGATTCAAGTGCATAGGTACTGCTGACGCCCCACCAGAGACGGGCTCTGGGCCTTCGCAATTCAGAAGGGACATTCAGTTGTTCTGTTTCTTTGTTTAAGCCTTTCTCGCCAACCGTGCGTGTACTAACCCGGGCGATCAAAGGCCACACCACAACAGGGTCACAGGGAGCCAGGGTCCCGCTCCAGCCATGGCACGGCACAGTTAGGCAGGAAAATGTTTAACTTTAAAGGCCGTGAAGTTGTCCAGCACTGCAGTGCTTGCTTGTGCCTTTTTTTTTTTTGTATTTTGCATTACCTTAGCACTTAAATGTACTATCAGGGTCTGCTACATCTTAAGTTCTCAGAGCTTACAACATGCACTAGGGAACAAAGTTATTCAATGAGGGTTGGGAAACACATTTCTAATTTGTTTTATTTCAGAACAAGTCAAACCACTTAAAAAGCTGGAAAACCCCAGCTTAGAAGTCGCTGCTAGCCCTTTGCCAAATAACAGCATGACGGCCACCTGAAATTTTGGCTTTGCAACTTTTTTGCTTCTCTGCATTGAGACTCTGACACGGGTTTATAGCCCTGGCTGAAACGTTACAGAATAGACATTTTGCAAAGCCTTTATTTCTCGTTTCAGTGCACAACCTCAGCGAAATCACAGGGAAAGGACCCTGCACCCAACACCATTCCTGGCTCACCCTGCGACGTGATCCACCCTGCCAACCCTCAGGCTTCCTGACACAACATGCTGGACGGTCCTTTCCCCAATGTCCTCAATCACTTGAATTTTAACTCCAACTTCAGGAATTTCTAAAGTCAGACCCCTCCTTAAGACAAGGCGCTAAGCATAGCATCTTGGCTGTTATTCTGTATTTCCTCATTTTATCTCTTAGCAAGACATAGCATGATGTGCCTTTGTGCTGAGGGGACACCCTGGAATTTAGGGCACTTCAAATACATGCAAAAGAACTTCACTTTGGCAAAAGCATTACACATCAACACAAAATAAACCCATGAAATATTTAAATTGAGTTCCACGGCCTTCCGAAAGCTGTGAAAATACCATGAGGTCAGTCCCAGTACGAGATGGTACACAGCTACTCTCAGACACCAACAAGTAGACAATCAGAGCCAAAATACTGCCCATAATGTCACTGTACACCCCGATCTCTAGGAAATCCCCCACATAAAGAGAGAGCTTCTGCTAACTCCCCCACAAAACACACAAACCACATTTGCCAGGAAACCCTGTTCAAGTAAAACTTGAACTAAGCACGAAACTTGTCTCTCTGCAAGTTTCTTGAGCAGGAGAAAAGAACGAGAGTCCAAGGCAACAGCTGAAAGCGATGTTGAAAAAGAGGAACACAATTTCATCACGCTCATAAAGAACTGGTCCAAATAAACATCAAGGAAAGTGTGTGGATCCTTTGGTGCACTTTCCTTCAAAGAGAGAAACTCTAACAGAGTTAGAGGGTTAGAGTTAGAAGGGTGCTGCAGGATCTCTCTTACGTTAAGGTGGTTTGGGACCAAAAGCTTCAAAAACTGCATCACAGCAGATTCTTACCTGGCAAATCTCTCCTTATCGTTGGGCATTGGGTCATCGTCACATCTAGAAGAAGGGGGAGAGGAAGGAGAGTTCTTAAAGTGTTTACACTTACTTCCTTCCCAAAGACACCAAGAGAAGAACAAGGTTTAATAAATCACACAAAAAAGGTCTGGTGTTAAAAAGGCAAACTCTGCTGCGCGCAGGCAATCCAGAACCACGCTCTTCATTTATCTAGTTAAAAGACTACAGTTTAATCATTTTTATCACCTTGATGATGTTTTCCACATCACATTCGTATCAAGGACAGTGGCACCACACTCAGTAATTTAAGCACAGTCACAAAGCAATAGGTTAAATTGAACTTTGAAGATACACTTAGCCCAAATCAAGACCCTCATCCAAAGGGTCTCAGTCAGTAAAGCCTACGTTCATCAGGACCATTATCATCTCAAAGCCACCCCGCAGTCATCTTTAAAAGCCTGTAACATATGGACTTCCAGTATCATTAGAGTTGTCCAATCCTAAACCATGTAGTATGACTACAAATAAATGACATGAGATCTTCCAACTCTTCTGCGTTCCATATGCACCATGAGAGGAGATACTTGCAGCCTCGCCAGCTCCTCGGGAGTAAGGATGTCTCTGTAATTGAAGCACCCTCACAACAGATGAGAATTAAATAACACGTGTCTGAGGCACTAACAAAAGCTCAGCATCTCCCTGCTGTGCCGATAAGCCATTTGGCAGAGGATTCTTCTCTACAAAAAGCAGGGGCTTGGCCCGCAGCAGTGCTCCTATAGCGCTGCGCTTGGAACAACCAGCAGATTGCTGGAACCATTCACGGAAACTAGTTAATCTTTTGAGATGCTGGTATCGAACGCAGCAACATCATCACGGAGTTCTGCAACACCGCTTCAACCCAGGGCTCGCAAAGCTTCAGCTGACCACATCTCGCTCTGGAGCCTTCCAGGGAGAACTGAGATGGAGACCGCATCCAAAGCGGTGACGGGATCCCCTCCCATCACAGCCCCCTCTCTGGACTCGCAGACCCCATGTGCGCAGCAGCTTTGCTTTGGCATCGGCGGCTAAAATGGAGGAATACTGCTGACTAGGAGAAAGGGAAGAGTTGAAGGAAGTGGAGCAACTGCCTCCTTCAGACTCCCCCCGCGTTGCTGGAGAGGAAAAGCCACACGAGCAGCAAGCTCCTGCTCTGGGGGAAATGCACAGACATACCTAGACCACACAACAGAAACTTCTGGATGCAATGTTCTCCCTCACCTGAGGAATTTACTGTTCCCTTCTCCATCATCATCAAAATCAAGCCTGAAAAATATAAGCAAGAAGGTAATTACTAACCAAGCAGTTTCTCCTTTACAGGTTACTCTTCCATCTGTCCCTGATGATGCAGTTGAATATGATTTAAGGAATCCCAAGTGCTAACATGAAACAACCCACAAAGTTCAGAAGGGGGCTTCCTTTACACGCCTATCAGAAACAGAGCGAGGGAACAGTTCAGAAGAGAGCCAGCCCGCTCGGAGCACCCACTGCATCACAACCTCCTGTTCCAAATGCTCTGGCTCTCCTAGCAGCGACCTGAAGCCCAACAGGCTGCCGCAACCCCTTCTCTCTGCCCAGGGGACTGATCAACAGCCTGCCAGTGGAGCACTCCCAACTCAAAAGCTTAGATCGATTGCATTAAAAAAAAAAACCACAAAGGAGGGCAAAATACTTCAAGAGTTAAAGTTCAGCCTGGTGACCCGCATATTTATCCTCCTTAGTTCAACAGCAGACAACGTCACTGTGTTTGCTGTAACGGGGTCAAAAAAACATTTCCAACAAGCGCATGTGGGAGGACCGAGGAAATGCTTTTCACTGCACTTCCTTTCAGGATGGAAAACTGGCGTGTAAATGCAGCACGGCAGCATGCGTGTTTGTAAATGAAGTGCGAGGAACAAGGAGCAGACAGCGTGGGAGGAGCTGCAGGGGAGCAGGAGCCCCAGCAAATGGAGGTGAAGGAAAGCATTTGAGTGACTGGGGGAGGGCAGGGAGAGATTTTAATTAGCTTGAAAATTAAGAGGAAATTTCTTGTGCCAGGAATTTAAGAGCAGCCACTCAATATCCTTTTAATTTGCAAAGGCATTTTTAGCAAACAAAAAGCCTACCACAAGCGCACTGCGGCTTCCCCCCACCCTCTCCCAGAGGGGGCAGTTGCAAAGGTTTGAGTAAGGCCCTCAACATTCACATGCTCTGCTCCTCTCCCTCTCCTGCAGCAACAGGCTTGTCTCGCTGCTTCGGTGACTCCTGTTTCACTCAGTCCTTGGTGAGCAACCCTCTCCTGCGTGGTGCAACTCAACTTTTTAATCCCTTCTTTTTATATATAATAAAGAACGTGGCTGTAACGGGTATGACCAGCATAAAGCGTAGCACTGCGAAGTGAAAGGACTGGATACAGCACATCTGATGGAACCAGGCAACTCTTCTTTGCTCAGCAGCAGACAAGTCTCCCCATCACAAGGCTGACAACTCTTTCAAGAGAGCAACGCTTCCTCAAAAATGCACTTCACACACCTCCCCAGGAAAATTAAAAACCGCTCACCCCCCGAGCACACACTCACCCAGGACGCCTCTTGTTGGCTCTCTGAACGATGGCTCCTCCAGCTTGCGCACCCGGTCCAGGGTTCCCAGAGCTGACAGCTGCACCCAGCGAGGAAACATCTGATGCCATTTCTAAACAGGAGAGTGGAAAAAAAGAAAATAAACCAGTGTGACGTCAAATCCCCCTCTACTTCAGAGGGTGGAGTATTCTCCACATACAGCTCCCATTAAAAGCGATTGCATTTCAGCATCTGATGTGGATAGATTTTGTGCAATGTGCATTTCTAGTCCTTTCATCTACCGCCTCTCCAGAGCCTGCACTAAGGGTCCATTCCAAGCATTGAGCACATGCTGTTTTCATAAGCACCAAAGCTTAGATCACTAAACTGAAAGATGTGGTCTCCTTTTTAAACAGAGGAGGAGTCTGACGCGATCGCGGGCAGGGGCTGAACCCATTCTCATATGCTCGCTACATGAGTATGCAGAAGGGGAGGAGAAGAGTTGCGTGTTTGTCTCATAACTTTAACACCGCCTCTTCAAGAGGGTTTATTTCCCAATCTAAGAGACAAAGAATTAACCAAGATGTTTGTAAGGCACCTTGAAAACCACAAAGATCTTTCAGACAGTCATTTCTATTCTTCGGCAATACAGACCTGCAGGCACCACAGGCACAATTACCAGCCTCTGCCTACGCTCCTCCGCAACTGGTCACACACCCAGAGCAGAAGAACATCAATTCTTCCCCAAAGTGACGCTACCTCCATTAGGCACAATGGCAGCCTTGCTCGGAGCTAAAACCCTTGGTGTTTTACGTGTAGAAAGGTTGCATAAGCAGCAAGGAACCTAATCGATGCTTTTAAGAGATGAAGCAGGCAGGTAATGCTCTCAAGAAGCGCGGAATTGCAAAGCCTTCCAGTTAATGGTTGGACTTGATGATCTTAAAGGTCCCTTTCAACCTCAGCAATTCTACGATTCTATGATTCGGAGATCACGCCACGCAACATTGCAGTACTGCTTCTACAAGAGGTTCCACATAGACACAACATTCGAGAAAATAAAAAGACTACTTCGAGATGTGAAAATAAGCCCCTTTTTGTGCATGGGAAAGAAAGAAGTGTCTAAGTGGAGAGCTTGAACGCGCTGCCCTCACAAGTCGGATGGCAGGCCCAAGCCTGTTACGCATTATGGGTTTTTTCCACAATGAAAGCGAAGTGCCTCGGCTCCACGCAACCGCACACACACTGCGCCACTTCCCCAGCAGGGCTCCGAACCCCTGCCCACGGGCAGGCACTGTGGGTGCCCCTTCTCTTCCCCACACGCTTCACCAGCAGCTCCCAGATCTTACCAAGGCGAGCAAGGATTTCTCCTTCCCTGCAAGCCGGGACACTACCACTGAAAGCAGTCGTTGACAGCAGACACTGAGCTTTACTTCTTTGATCCTCAAATAGGGCTTTTTCCTAATCCCAGTTGTTTGGGAGCACACACAACAGGCTCTGTAGTTGTTCAAGGCTTGTTCAGCATGGCTTAAGCTGAAACCATGTCGTAAGGTTCCCACGAGAGCTGCGTTCAACGTTCCTCTATGTTAACACAGTCCGACCTGCACCAGAGTTTTTAAACAAGTTATAAGGCATTTTTTCACGTTTCTGAAATAAGTCAGCTCGGTACTTATTTTAATGGTTGTGGTTTTTTAAGTTTGCTGCTAACCAACTGCCAGACTGCAACCAAGACAGTCGCTCCAGCCAGAGAATCTCCACCACAATCTTTGCAAACCGAGCTGTGCACGGCGCCTTGAAGGTAGAAAACCCGCTTCTGCTTTTTCAAAGTGGAGGGGCCCAAAAAACACCAACCCAACACACACGAGAAAAAAAAAGCCTATTGCTGGGGTTCCCAAACCACAGCAAAGCAGTACACCAACACCGAGAGCTGCTTACGCATGATATGCTGCGAGAGTTGGTGGGACAAAGCAAAGAGCCAAAGTCAGGTTTAACAAACATGGTGACAAACCGGGGCTTAAGCTGTGGGGCCGTCAAACCTCAGCTCAGCCAAGACCACGAGGGTATTGCTGGAGGAATAAAGGAGAGCTATAGTACAGCAAATTCCTGTGCAACAGTGCCCATTTGTACTTCTCACCTCATCAAACGTAAAACACAGCCCTATGTATTCCCACGTGTGGAAAGGAAAGGGAAAAAAAACACCTATTTTCAACATCATAGATACATCTGGGTTTAACAAGTGTTTTTACAGTTCCTGAAGCCAGATTTCGATCCGGCAGCAGTTTAAGCTAAGCAGTACTTCCAGAGTTGGCCGGCGGTTCGCTCGCAGCGCAACAGCCCAACCACCTCCACGGTGTGGCTGCACCATGGAGCTGGCTCGCAGCGACAGCCCCAGCTCTCACAAAACACGCTCCAGAACTTCTGGTAGTTCTTCCAAAAAAACCAATAAATACCTTTCACCACAGTAGCATTGCTAGCTTCTATTACTGCCCGATTTGTTTCCCTCCCAGCAGCTGGCACTGCTGAAAAAGTTTCTTTCTTGCCAGTCCATAGGATTTCCCAGGGGTGACTAAAATATGGAATAAGCATCCAGCGCGGGGCTCGGCAGTTGAAGGGGCCAACAACAACAGTCCCAAACAACAGCACGAGCGAGCACGCCCAATTTCAACACGAACTACAGCAACAAAACACAAGGACTTCTCTGAGGTTTCCAAAAAGAACTGAGACCGAAGTATCAGGTATGGAAACACAGATTATTATTTATTTTTTTTTTAAAGACAGAAGATTATTTGAGGTTAGTGGTTTTCAGCATGTGAATACGTAAGGTCTCTGCCAGGAAATTGGTCCCTGTGTGATAAAGTCGAGTCAGCTGATGTGATGAACTTAAAATAAACGGAGGTTGGCCTTCCTCACACTCCATCTCCCACGCTGGGACCACAGACCTTCCCCATCTCCTCTCGAGTTCGGATCAGAACTTATTCCCTTATTTCTAAGTGAAGAACCCTTCTAAGTGATCAGAACCCTTCCCTTATTTCTAAGCGAAGTCCCAAGATGCAGAAAGGGCTGATATCAAAGGTCTCTGCTTCGTGGATCACAGCCCCATGAGCAAGTAAACCAGGTCAGATGGTTTATTCCTTTTCCCAAGGAGCCTGGGGCTTTTCGACACACGTATTTAAACACCACGGTCTGAACAGAAATAAAGTTTCTGCAGCATGGCAGATAATCATTTTATTAAGGAGAGAGGAATTTCCGCTTTCGGGCAGGGGAAGGAAGTGACACTGTGCTGTTCCTCTGCAAATCAACTTTTAAATAGGGTTAAGGGGGAGGGAGGGCGTCTTTGTTTGTTTTTAAAGGCCTCATCTGAGCCTTTGCTGTTTCTAAGGAGCCTACTGCGTGGACTCGCAGCTCACGATGAAACCGCTTTACCTCGGGCTTCAGCTTCCCACTCGAAACATTTCCCTCCCATGGTACAATGTGCCCTTTCACAAGTGGAAGAAAGTAAAATATCTTGAGATTTGGTAAGGTAAATTGGTAATAATTTGCTCTGCATACTGAGGGAGAGCATCAAAATGGTTCTGCACTCTTTCACATGACCCATTGGCCTCTCCACCACATCCTTACCCCAAAAATCAGGAGGTCATGGGGCTGGTGGATGGAATGGGAAGTGTTCTAGCCTCTTCAGCCTCCACAATTTCTAGGGCGCTCACACAAATGCAAAGTTTCCTTTCAAAACCCCCATTTTTCCCCCAATCCAAACACAAGCTATATGGCAATTTTACACTGAGGTCAACATGGAACTGATGGAACCCAACCTATCAACGCAAGCTCCGAAGGCTCCACACATGACAGCTGGGGGGTGGCGAGGGTCTCTCATGCCCACACATACTCCATAAACCCACTGGCGCAGATGCCCACCATGAGAACAGCAGTCACTTCACAGAAATCCACCTGAAAGCCACCAGCTCCAAGTGTAAAAGGCAAGACGTGAGTGGTCAGAGGCAACCAGAGCCAAAGACCCAGCTAATGGGGTCAAATGATTCTAGGAAAGCCTGGTACATTATAACTTATGAAACAATCTTCTTCAAAAGTCAGATGTGTCACCAAACGTCCCGGTCGACCTTTCTCAGAAGGCAGAGTGGGTTTCGCCGAGTCACCGCTGTGACAAGCGATATCCTTGCTCAGTCTTTGTTCCAGAATCAATCGCCACTTGCCTTTACTGTGTGTTAAATCTAATTAAGGCCAGAAGAGATAAGCAGAGGCAGCGCGGAGAAATTATGGATCCTCATTTGTAACTGAATATAAATCTGCAAGTACAACCACAATTCAGCCAGCAGTTCGACCCAGAATAGAATAGGCTGGAAGATCGCTAAGGGAATGTCATCTCGAGAGCCAGACTTCCAGCCCTGCTCTCCTGGGAAGGGCTCTGTCGCAACTACTGGCATCTCAACAGTGAAAAAGCTTCAGAAATAAAAGTCACAGAAAACATCCAAAACTGATTTACGAGATGGGCCTGCCATAGCTCTTAAATGCATTTTTATTGTACCACTTAGCCTACTCCAGCCAGGCCCCGCACAAAGCACAGCACGAGCACTGGTTCCTGCTGTGGAGTTTCAGCATATGGTCCTTCACCAGGCTCAGTATCAGCCAGCACATTTCAGCCCAACAAGATTTAGCTTAAACTTAACCATCAGCAAGCTCCCCAAAAAGCCAAGGAAGCCAAGAGCAGGCCTGTGAGCAGATAAACAGCTACTCCGATAAACCAGCATACTACTTTAACGAACGCTTACATTTCACTCGCAACTACAAGGCTTCGGCCCGAACAACGCACGAGGCTTTTTACAAAGAGCCTCAATTTCTGTGTCTCTGGTACCTTAAAGAGACTTATTTTTTAAGTAGGTGGGGTTTTTTTAGGTTGTTTGAACTGCCCGTGCAATGACAGCTCAACGCTTTCATCCCCAGGGGAACCTTCTCCGAGACACAGTACAGAAATTAACTCAAAAAACATAGAAAACAATGCATCTTCCATTTTCAAGCGTCTGAAATCATGCATTCATAGAAGTAAATGTCTGAAGTGAAGCTGATCAATCATACATTCATCCAGCCAGCACTAAAAGCATCCTAATAATCCAAGTTATATTAAAACCTGTAAAGCAACACAAGTAAGGCAAGCCACTTCTCTTTCTTTAATCCATCCTCATATTTCCTCCTGGTTAGTGAATGCTCTTCACTTTACACTCCTAACCAGGAGATTTTAACAACATAAGCACAACTGGAAGCTTTCAATCCAGCACTCTTCACAATTTAAGTCTTTTTCAGTTAAAAAAGACCAATAAACTGTGTGGTGGCTCATCTCACCCTCAGAGAGATGAGGGAGCAGAAAGGTTTTGAAGATTTTTTTTTTTTTTGGTAAGTTTATCTGAAAACAGAGAAGTGCTTTATCCACCTCTCTCACAGGTTTCTGAGGTGACATGCTTTGCCCGTGTGGCATTTTGAGGGAGCACAGAAGGCCCAGGGTGGCAGGACACAATGCAAGCTGCAGTTTGAACACTTAAATAAGTTCTTTTTCCAGTAAGCTCGAACACACAAAGAAGTTCCAACTTATTTCTGTGGTCAGTTTTCCCATCTTTTGCCATGGCCTGCCCAAGCTGTGACGACATTCAGCATATTTGGGGACATTACCCAGTATTCACTGGAGCCCTGCAGTTCATTTTTCAACATCAAGGAAAAGAGGACCCAGCTTCTAAAGAACAATTTTCACAAGTGATTTATTTTACTAATAATCTCTGCGTATATAATGCTCATGCAGACTGTAAGTATTTTTCCCCCTGAGCTTAAAAGAGTGAAGCTAATGTTGGTCGGTCAGTCTGCCCATCGTTAGAAATATTAAACACAGATGTTGAAAGTTCTTTCTTTTTTCCTTGTGAATTTGTTTAAAACTTTCTTGTTATGCAAAATACCATGTAGCTCCAAAGACTACACTCACATAAACAGCATGCAATACACTTTAAAAACAGTTTAAATCCACGAGTATCTTCCTTTCTCATTCACTGGATTCTTGCAGACCTGGCCCATAACATCCATTTTCCATTCTTACCCCAAGCAACAGCATATTTTTATTTTTTTTGCTTTACATTTAGCTACACATCCTTCATCTGCCAAACTGCAAAACCTTGATCTCGCACTGCGCTGGCAGGAGAAGTGAACTTCCTGATCAAGCCCACAACACCACCAATACACATGACTTAAGATTTTACTACTTGGAACGATCTCCCTGTTTCATGGGATATTGCCGTGAGCCAAACGCATATTTTGCTGCAGGACGGGATTACAACTTTGACAGTTTCCATTTCAGATACAGTTTTGCTCAGCTGAATCAGGATTTTCTGTTTTTTCTAACATGGTATCTCTCACTTCTGATTGCTGAAGAATTTCAGATCGTTATGTGAAACCACAACCACGTATTTCCAGACGCCAGTTCTGCACCCTTGCCTCAGAATCACCGCGAATGACCCAATACGTTTTCTCAATATTTTAAAGCCACAAAAGCTTCCTATATTGTTAGAATGAAAAAAAAAATCCTTTAGAAGTTACATCGAACAGTCCTCGATAAACCTGAACATGTCACACAACCCAAGCCCTCGCCAGCCTCAAGCCACAAGCAAGAATAGTCAGAAACCACAAGCCAAAAAAAAAAAACCAACCCCAAAAACACAGAAGCTCAAATTCTGATTTCAGTCACCACGCTGTAAATCCATTACAACTTCACAGGCACTGGATTATTCCAGATCCAGACTAATTTCAGACCAATTTAGCTAGGAGTCTGACAAAGCCTGAAAGATTCAATGTTATTCCGCATCACATATCACCAACTTTCAGATTCCTCCAAACAGGGAGTCACCTCTTGGCTATCAACCGGAGAGACCAAAAGTTGAAAGAACACTGTGCTCTCTGCTGACAGGCACTCACACCCCTGGTTATGCACCAGCTTTTCAGCTCAGCAGTTTAAAAAAGAGGTGGAGAGGAGATTTGTAAAGATCCTTTTCAAAACAGCACATCAGGTATTGGTTGTTGCTAATTAAGAAAACCCCAAGGAAACATACAGAAAAAAAATGGATCTAAACCCAAGGTAAGGCATTAAGGACAGTGAAGGCAAATGAGCCCCAGCAGCGCTCGCTCCCTCCCGGGGGGGCGATGATGGAAACCAGCCCCCAGCAGCGGGTGCACCAGGGCCCACACCACCCGCTGAACCTCAGGGAGCGGAGATGCTGACAAACGCCTTTCCGAAATTCCCTGCCACTCAACGAAGTCTCTCCTGTAAAAGTTTCTGCCGCCTGACAACCGCCCCGGCTCTCCAACCCCTCCCGGAGCAGCCCAAGCCGGCTCCCCCTGCCCCCCTTCCCCACCCCG
>NW_009648113.1:25996-27101 GCF_000708025.1 Charadrius vociferus | reverse complement strand
GGGGTGTGTGGGGCGGGATGCGCGCGTGGGGCGAGCGAAAGGTCGGGGTGGGTGACGTCACGTGTCGGGTTTTTTTGGTCGGAGGACAGGAATCCTGCTGGGATCGGGACTGGGAGCGGAATTAGGGGTGGGACTGGGAGTGAGGTTGGAGATTGGGACTGGGATTAAGGGTCAGACTGGGATTGGGAATGGGATTAGGGTTGGGAATAGGAACGGGAATGGGATCAGGGTCGGGACTGGGAATAGGACTGGGATGAAGGGTCAGAATGGGATGGGAACTGGGATTAGGGTTGAGACTGGGATGGAGTTTGGGGTGGGAACTGGGAGTGGGGCTTCAGACTGGGCATGGGACTTGGGCAGCAATTGGGACTGGGACAGGAACGGGGCGTTGGGTCGAGATTAGGCTCGGCAGGGGGGTGGGGGGAACAGGAAAGCATTAATTAGGGTTGATTGGGGGTCGCAGGGCTCACCCCCGCCCACCCCATGGTCCCAGCACGGGCCGAGAAGGCGCGCGGGGCCACTGCTGCTCCCTGGGACGGGGTAACCCCGCACGCAGTGTCCCCCTTATCCCCCCTTCCCCCCCCCCCGGGCGCCAGCAGGACCTCAAAACTCAGCTTTTGGGGGGAAAAAGTCACCAATAAAACCAGCCCGCACCAGCATGGGGGCACTCACAGGGGAGGCACAACTGCGCCGTAAAATAATCCTGTTTCTCCAAGTGAGCCTTTTTCCTCTTGGGGGGGAATAAAGAAGCCCGAGGGGGGGGGTCTGCGGTGTTTAACCTGTTTTGGGGCTTGTTGCCAGGCTGTTTCGCAAGAGCCAAACAGCGGCTCAGTTCAAAGCCCAAAACCTCGCAGTTTCAAAGAGTTTTCCCCGGTTTGGTCTGAAATGAGCCAAGGACCAGCTCTCCATGACCTCGCAGGCTGGGGAGGACCTGGTTCCCGCTGGAATTTGGGGATAAATCCTCCTCGACGCTCCCCAAGTCACCCCATGGCCCTGCAAGACCCGCGAAGGGACCCCGAAGGGGGTGCTGGAAATAGCGGGTGAGAATTTAATCCGCCAGATTGTTTCTCCCTGTTACTGGGAGCGTCTGAAAGGCGACGCCGCC
>NW_009648113.1:25435-25955 GCF_000708025.1 Charadrius vociferus | reverse complement strand
CCATAGCCCAGCCGGGGACAGCGGGGCAGGGAGAGGGGCACAGCGTCCGTCTGTCCGTCCGTCCGTCCGCAGGGAGGTAAGGAGCTGCCCCCATCGGCGCACACGGGATGGGGCTCAGACCTGGGGGCTTCCCGCAATCTCTGGGCGCTGCAGGACTTGGTCCTGTTGATTTATCTGCCGCCCTTGGCATAGTTAGGGCTGCGGTCATCTGCTCCTGGAGCATGTGTGAGCTTTACAAACACAATAAAAATAAAATTTTATATATATATATATAGGCCTACGCCTATATACACACAGCTCGGCCCACGTGGCTCTCCTGGTGCCACTCAACAAGCCTCCACCTCTTCTCCAACCTTGTACAAATCTAATTATCCATCAGCTGCCACAGATGTCTCTCTTCAGCAAGGAGAAATCCCCTCCTTTTCCACCCCCGTTTGCTTACCGGCAGTGTGTCCTTCTGTCCCGCTCCTAACCCCAGCCAGCGTCCGTTTCCCTGGGGGTCAGCCAAGGCCCGGCGCGC
>NW_009648113.1:5895-22724 GCF_000708025.1 Charadrius vociferus | reverse complement strand
AGCAGAGATCAGAAGAGATGTCAGGAATCCCTGGTTGTCCTGGGAGCCTCTGGCTCCACAGCGTGCTTGTGCTTCGGTTATTTTAGGCTCCTTGTGATGTTATCCTAACAACATATACAACATTTTTTCCTGACTAGCTTTCAAAAGTTTAAGCTTCTGTTCTTGCAAGCACTGTGCCTCAGGGGGGATGTGCTACAGCGGTAGGGTTTCACCGGCCTTTTCTCACCTCTCTGTGGTGTCAGGTGCAGCAGAAATGGATTCCCAGGAGATCAAAGAGCTGCAGCAAGAAGTGATGGAAGAGCTGGGAATCTCCATGGAGGAGCTCCAGGATATCATTGACAAAGAGCTGGAGAAGTTTGAGTGCGTGAAGCAGAGGAAGCAGCAGCTGGAGGAGCTGGAGAAGTGCGTGAAACAGAAGGAAGAAGAAGTGGCTCGCGTTGACCGTCTCTTTGATGACGCTTCGAGGTGGGCGCACTTGGAATCGCAGCCACGTGTCAGTGTTGGGCCTCAGGGCAGAGGAGAGGGAGATCATTTGATGAGTGCTGCCCATTTCCCTTCAGTGTAGACTGGCGCTGTGATTCTGCATTGGTTCATTTGTGTGTGGTTATTGAGGGATAATTAAAATGATTCCCCTGTGGCTTTAAATCCTTCATGTGAATACTCTTCCCTCACCTCATCATGGTTGTATCTAATTAGCAGCGCCCCAGCGGTCAGTTCCTATTTCTTTCTGGAGTACTGCGGGAGGTACAGCTGGGCTCACCTTGTCTTCTCCTGTCTCTGCCCTTCTCTTTTTCCACAGAGCTATTGATAAATGCGAGATACTGGTGAAGGATCTGTACTCCAAACTGGGCCTCCAGTACCGTGAGAGCAGTTCTGAAGACGAGGACTTGGCTGCCAAGCCCATGGAAGTGATTGAGATCCCAGATGAGGATGATGATGATGTCATGAGTATCGATTCGGGCTGGAAGCACAGTTCAGTATCTCGTTGTGCCAGCTGCAACCGAGGGGAGGGATGGAAATCTGAGCGTGTCCTGGAGGAGGGTGGGAATGAGAGGGATCAGAGTAAGGATATCATCAAGTTGGCCATAAGCCGCGCTGGTCTGTAAGCAGGAGAGGATCAGGTAGGAAATGCTGTTAGCTGGTGAGGAACATCACTGCTTGCGTGCTGTGCTGGGGCCTGTAACTGTTCCGTGGTTCCTAGAGTCCCAGACTGGGACTTCCTTTGCCCACCTGCCTGACTGTTGTCCCCATCAAACGCTGCCCCTGCTCTGGGGAAGCTGCCTGTGCAGCATGTCGTGTGTCTAGAAAATGTGGCTTAGTGAAAGTCTTGCTCGGGTACGTTTCTTAACAGGGACAGAGAAGGCTTTTGAATGGATGCTTTTCCCTTTTCCCTCTTCTTTCAGTAACTAGGATGGATTTTTTTTGCTCCCCAAGACATTTTAAACCACTTTTTTCTCTTTAAACACAGGCAACAGTAGTCCCAGAATCGCAAAGGATCAGACTCTGGTGAGTTGGAAAAGACTGTAGTCTACTTCTGCAGCAGGGTTTTGCTGGAACACTTAGGACATCACTGTATTTTGTGGGGAAAAAAGGAAAGGTTCTTCATATTTCCTTTCTCTTTCCTTCCCTTCAGCTGCGGGAAGCCATGGCTGCAATGAGAAAGTCTGCCCAGGATGTTCAGAGATTTATGGATGCCGTGAACAAAAAAACAAATGCCCAGGATGCACAAAAAGGTCAGTGTCTGAGAGCTTCCTGGGGCTGGCACCCCTGTGTGCCCTTACCCCCGTCCTGTCTGAGTCCTACAGCTGTCAATTTTCTTTCTGAAACAGAAAATAACTATTTCCCCACTGGAAAGATGCATTAGGACATAATTGATTCCAAGTTCCTGTTTTTCTGTAAGACTTTTCCAAAAGCAAATACAGGTAGTGCAGTTTCTATAACATGAAAACATTTTAATGATGTTAAAACCTCCCTCACTGGTTACGCCATCCAGTAAAACTGAGGCACTTAGGCTGACTAAGGTAAAGGAAAGCTGAAGAACGCCTGTTGTCTCAGGTCTGACACGTTCTTCCAATTGCGTATGTAAGAGTAGGAGCCTTTGGGCAGTTTCTAACCCATTTTCTGGTGGTTGTTCCTTGGGTAGACGCACAGACCCCTCAGGAAACTCCTGGCACTGTCCAGCCCCAGCCCGTTGGCCCCGCAGCGGCCGGGAGCGATCTCAGCAACGACGGTGATCTGAACGTCGGCATGAGGATCCTGGGCAAGAAGAGAACCAAAACGTGGCACAAAGGAACTCTGATTGCGATCCAGACAGTCGGTATGTCCCCTGCTTGCTGCTGTGTCTCGGTGCTCCTGGCTTTTGCTGAGCTTTGGGTGGGTAGCGTTGATCAGGCTTGGAGCAGGTCCCCTCCCCTGTCACAGCACCTACTGCCACCTGGAACGAGCTGTGAAAGCAACACATCTCCACAGTAACATTTTACGAAAAGCTTTCAAATAAGTTCTGAACTTGGATCAGAATAGTACACGGACTTCTTGTATGAAATCACTTGGCTTTTCCTTATCTTGCTGTGTTGAAATGTCTTTCAGCTGCTGGGAAGAAGTACAAAGTGAAATTTGATAATAAAGGGAAGAGTTTGCTTTCTGGCAATCACATCGCTTATGACTACCACCCCTCACCCGAGAAACACTACGTTGGCAGCAGGGTTGTGGCAAAATACAAAGATGGGAATCAGGTTTGGCTGTATGCGGGCATTGTGGCTGAAACCCCAAACGTAAAGAATAAAGACAGGTATTCATTTTTCTCCACAGTCCTGTACCCCTCTTTCTGTTTTGTTTTTGTTTATTTGTTTGGGGTTTAGGAAAAAAAAGAAAAGAAAAGGTGTATTTGTATATTTGCTATTGCGAGAGCTAAATTCTTTTCTGCCCTTTCTGTGGATATAGTTGCGAACGTTGTTTCTTCAGTCTTTCTTATCTCTGAAAGCTCTGGGTGGAGCTTCCATTCTGTTACTCATGTCCCTGAGTCAGAAATTATATCTGGTAATTCATTCAAATTATCACACAAATGTAAGTCTGTGCTGCTCAAGGCATAAAACGTAGCGTTAGGAAATACGAGCCCTAGAAGCGTTTAGTGCCGGCAGTGTTGCCAAAGCACTTAAGGAGAAGAAGCGGCAGGTCTGAAGCAGCCTTTTCCATCGCGTATAAATAAGGGGCAGGGCTGCTTCGGTGTTGTGGTTCGGGCTTGTGGTCTTTCTGAGGAGATTCATAAAGGGTATAATCGCCCTGTTTGTTTCAAATGGGGATCTGCCATAAATACCTAATTGTGTAAAGTTCTATCTGATACGCGTTTAATAACTGAAAATGAACTGCATTTATTACTCATATTGCAAATTTACTGCTCCTGGCTAGGCTGGCTGTAATGCTGATCTCTCATAATGCAACCTTTATACGGCTCCGTATCCTGAAGTTGTTATTCAGAGGCACGCAGTGCTAAGCGGGTGCCGTATCCAGCCTTGGGGTATCCCCCTCCGAGCTCCCGGTCCCCCGCGGGCACTGGGGACTCTCATACTGTCTCCTGTCTGCAGGTGGAGCCCTGGAGGTGTCCCCCAGCTCTCCCTGTGGTTCGAGTTACAGTGTGCAGCCTCCGCTGCTGCTTTGTCCCAAAGGCTCCAAAAATCTCTTTTCTTGCAGAGATTGGGAGCAAAATTAAACTGTCTTTTCTCTTCCTTTACCTCCTGCGGCCGAGGCACGGAGGGAATCTGGAGCTGAGGGAAGGAGGCCTGGCTGCGCTGTGCTGCTGGGAAGCCTACGGGCAGCCTCTCGTTTGGCTTTGGGAGCGCAGGGATAGCTCGGCACTGGGGGGGAGCGGCTCTGAAACAGCCAAGGGAAGCGGCAGTCCTGTAAAGCTCATCGTCTGCTGGCAGAAATGGTCACTTCAGGCTGTCCTCATCCACCATATCTGATTTGAGGGCCTTTGGGACGGGCAGGGGAAACAGCAGGGGTGCTCCACTTTCATTACCTGATGTGGAGCTGCATTTTATTCAGCTGCGTGTCTAATTCCAACTTCCCGTGCTTGGTCTCTTTGCTGTTCTCCAGGTTCCTGATCTTCTTTGATGATGGCTATGCTTCATACGTCAAGGAGTGGGAGCTGTACCCGATCTGCAGGCCACGTGAGTGATCTCTGCCTCTCCTGTGTCCCAGCGCTGGAATTGTGTGGAGAGCCTTTGGGTGTATGAAAGAGCCTGAGCAAAAAGGACAGGGGACAGACTCCACGTCCCCTCCAGTGCTGTCCCTGTAGACGTTTGCTTTGCATTGGAAGCTGGAGGAAATAGTGGTTTGTTACCGGCAGAGTGAGTGTGCTGTGACTCCTTGTGCTCTGGGTGCGTTATGCGTTAGCATGGCTGGATACCCTACCACCAAAATTCCGACCGCTCAGGATTGCTGCTTGGCTGTCTTATGTAAAAATCCATGTGGGATCTCTTTGAAAAAGAACTAAAGGTTCTCTTTGTAAGTGTCTTTCTGCCTCTTCCCTTTCTCCCATCCATCCCTTTCTGAACAGTGAAAAAGACCTGGGAAGACATCGAGGATGTTTCCTGTCGCGATTTCATCGAGGAGTACATCACGGCCTACCCCAACCGTCCCATGGTGCTGCTGAAGAACGGCCAACTGATCAAAACGGAGTGGGAAGGGACCTGGTGGAAATCCAGAGTGGAAGAAGTGGATGGCAGCCTGGTCAAAATCCTTTTCCTGGTAGGGCAATTTTCCTTCTCCCGTTAGAGGGGGAAGATGGGCTTCAGTTGGAGTCTGGGGGGCGACTGACTCTGTTGAGCCGATCAAGTCCGGTTTCCTTGCTGATGTCAGACAGGGTCCCGGAGCAAGCACGTGTTTTACTTAGTAGGTAGAGCGCCAGTTTCTACTGTGCAATGGTGTGTAGGTGAGACTCCTTCATTGGCATGATGAAAGCTTCAAAAGCCTTCTAAAGCATTTTGCGTGTGAAACTTCAAAGTGGCAGATGAATAAGAAACAAAATCCATCATCTGCGGGTATTGTGTCCTGGTCCCTTTCCTGATGTAAACTCCCAGCCGTGTCTTCTGTCCAAATACAAGTGCTGGTCTGAGAAGCAGAAGAAAAACTGAGCAGAAGCCACGATATTCTGCTTGCTTAAATTCTACAAATTGCAGAAAGGGAGCAGACGTCCTACCTGTGCCCGCTTGGCTGCCTTTCCCGTCTGGATAACTGCGTAGCCACTGGGGCTGGGGAAGGGCTGGGGAAGCCATTGCACACTTGCCCTGTCCTAGAGCGGAGTCGGTTTGTGCAGAGGCGGTAGCTTGTCTTCCTCAGGGAGTCTGGTTTTCCAAGTGTGCCATGTTAGTGAGCTGTTGGGCTAAAAATACAACTGCATTTGAAGTTTGGGGTCTTGGTATCGGGGCTCTTTCTAGATTTGGTTTGTATTCAGTGTTCCCGCAGCTACGATGAATTACTGCCTGTGTCCTCTCTTGGCTGCATGGTCTTTCAAGAGCCTTCAGGTCAATGGTTTCCCTCCTTTCCATTTGATTCTGCCGTAAAAGCACACTGCCGTCTCCCAGACCTATAGCGTACCTCTGGAAGCTCTTGCCGTAGAATACAGAATGGTCAGGGTTGGAAGGGACCTCTGGAGATCATCTAGTCCAACCCCCCCGCCAGAGCAGGGTCACCTACAGCACGTTGCACAGGACAGCGTCCAGGCAGGTTTGGAATGTCTCCAGAGGGGGAGACTCCCCCACCTCTCTGGGCAGCCTGTGCCACTGCTCCACTACCCTCAAAGTAAAGAAGTTCCTTCTCATGTTAAAATGGAACTTCCTATGGTCAAGTTTATGCCCATTACCCCTCGTCCTATCACTGGGCACCACTGGAAAAAGACTGCTCCCATCCCCCTGGCCCCTCCCGTTAAGTATTTGTAAGTATTAATTAAGATCCCCCCTCAATCTTCTTTTCTCTAGACTAAAGAGCCCCAAGTCCCTCAGCCTTTCCTCATAAGAAAGGTGCTCCAGTCCCCTCATCATCTTCGTTGCCCTTTGCTGGACCCTCTCCAGCAGTTCCCTGTCCTTCTTGAACTGGGGAGCCCAGAACTGGACACAGTACTCCAGATGCGGTCTCACCAGGGCAGAGTACAGGGGGAGGATGACCTCCCTCGACCTGCTGGCCACACTCTTCTTGATGCACCCCAGGATGCCGTTCGCCTTCTTGGCCACCAGGGCAAGGTGCTGTGAGTGTTGCCTTCTCCTTGCTGCAGGATGACAAACGCTGTGAGTGGATTTACCGGGGTTCCACGCGCCTCGAGCCCATGTTCAGCATGAAAACTTCCACAGCCTCCACCCAAGAAAAGAAGCAAAGTGGACAAGCAAGGACACGTCCCAATGTCGGTATGTGGCATCTTTTTCTTTATTGTGTGTCCTGGAATTTGAATGAACCCATTGTGGGTTGGCGGGGGCGGGTGAGTGGTTTTGGGTTTGTTTGGGTTTGGTGGGTTTTTTTAGCAGAACTCCTGGAGATTTAAGGTTGACAGTGGGCTTTTTCTCCTGGCATAAAGATGCTGCAAAACCAGACTGCGGTTGTGTGAAGTGGTCAGAATCGGTTTGGGGTGACTGGCTGTGACTTGGGGCTCAGCCAGTGGCCCGGTGTTAATTGCAGATGCCTCTGCTTTGGTTGCCTTCGGGGACTAAATCGATATTCTGTGGCTAGCGCAACAGGCTTTGGTTGACGGTAGAGACTTTTCCTGTTGATGCTTTGCTTTTCCCCCTTCCTCACTAGGTGCTGTCAGGAGCAAAGGGCCTGTGGTACAATATACGCAAGATTTAACGGGAGCTGGTACCCAGTACAAACCTCTAGAGCAGATGCAGGCAGCCTCGCTGGCCACACGGTCTGTTTCTCCGCATCCTGCTGAGATGGAGTAAGTACTTGAGTCAGTTCTCTGCTTCCACCACTGCCTCCTCTCGCATTTCGTCTCCAGTGCTCAGCTCTTTCAGGCACCACCCTTGCTGTGTAGAGCAATCCTCAGGTGCGGGTTTCCTCCGTGGCTTGTTTCCTCGTTACACAAATTGGTTTTAGTCACGCTTCTAGGGGAAACTGTAGATAAAGGCTGCCGGATGAGTAATTGGGGGCGGGAGAGCTGACAGCCCAGTACCCCCTGAGCCAAATGCCGTGTTCTTACTCAGGGCTAAAGCTTCGCACTTGATGTATTTCCAAGTTAGAACGTTTGCTCCTTCTCTTCTGAAAATCTGAATTGCTCCCTCGTGTCACGATCCAGGCACTGGCCCCCGGCTGCCTTGTATTCCTCCACTTGGACTGACCTGCTCGCAGACCTCAATGACTTACGAGGCACTGAGAACTCGGGATCAGTGGTTGGTCTTGGTGGTAACGGACCAAACCTGATAACGCTAAGCCACGGCCAAGTCGCACGTGTGCCTCCTGCCGCCAGGGGCCCAAGCGGGACGTTCTCGGAGGCGCAGGCTAGTGCCGAAGGAGGCCTGGATGAAGGAGGAACTCGTCCTTGTGATGAAGGGAGCGTGTTGGAGAACACCAGGGTACCTGAGCGCGTGCTCTGGGACTTTAATAACTTTCTAGGGGAGAGAGATGCTGTCCCGGTTCATTTTTGTCACCACTGTGGATTTCCTATCCGGATTTATGGACGCCTGGCCCCCTGCCAGCACGTCTTCTGCTGTGACTGTGCCTTGCTGTATGGGCAAAAGGGAGAAAGGAGATGTCCCAGCTGTAAGGAACCTGTGCAGCAAGTGAATCTTTATTCACCAGATGCTCTCTAGGTGTAGCAGCATCTAAGAAACCCTGCCTGCCCTCAGCCTCCGGTCTCAGGAGGGGGTTCCTCTCCATGTACCAGTGCAATACGACTCGTTCTGCCCCTGGATGTAGGGGCTAACTTGGAAATGCTCCTCCTGTGCCGCTCTGACCAAGACCTAAGAATCGAAGCTGTAATAGCCTTGTTCCTCATCTCTTACATGACCAAGCAGAGAGGCCGGTGCTGAAGGAGGTCTGCTCCAGCGCAAGAAGTGCAACACTGGCTCCTCCGCCATCAGTCCAGGGCCCCACCTGCGCGCAGGGGAAGAGCTGGGCTGTTGCCCTCACACTAGGGCACCCTGAGCTGCGCAGGGTGTAGGAAGGATGTGCAATGAAGATGATTAAGTTGGACTGCAGTGATCCGCCAGCCTGAGTTTCATTGACTGATGAATCTGTCCTTTTCCATTTAACAGCCCTTGCAGTGGTTACAAGAAACATTTTTTTTTTGTCTCTCCCCACAGTGGCTTTGACTTTAGGATCTTGTTTTCAGATCTGATAGAAGCAGACACTACGGACGTTTCCCTGCCCTGCCGTTAAATTGTGAACTGCTTAAAGACAATTGGTTTTTAACATTGACTGAAGGCAGCGTACTATATCCGTGTCCCCGCTGTCCCAAGGGATACTGTTGGGTTAAAACCACACTGATTTTAGATCATTAAAACTGGGAGAATGGTTTCTTCACTCTGGTGTTTTGTTCAGTCTGAGGAAGGCCTGGTTCTCTACCCTCTCTAGTCTCACTCTCAAGTTCTTCTGTGGTGCCAGGGAGCTGCTCTCAGCCATTTCTGACTGTTTAAAGCCCGTTGACGGAAGCTTTTATTCTCTTGCTCTTGAATTCTGAAATGTGTGTTAACACCTAACTTTTAAGGCAGATGTTTGCAGAAACGGTTGCCCCCTCCTGCTCTCACGCTCTCCTCCTTTTCTGCCCTGATAACATAACTATTTTCTTTCACTTGCGGGAAAACCAGTGGCTGGTTTAGGGTGTTTCTCTGTGTAATCGGTGTAAATGGATTGGAAACCTCTGCTGTTGTTTTCCCAGAGTGTGAGGCTGAGTGTCTTCCAGGTGCCTCCCACCTTCCCGGTGTTGTTCGTCGGGCTGCAGAGGTGTTTGGGAGCCCCTCGTAGCCCTTTCGTCAGTGATGTTATTGCATTCCCTTGTACAATCTTATCTTATTACTTGGTGCGGACAAAAGAGCCCTCTGTGCTCGTTGTTCCTCCCACTGCTCAGTACTGACTGAGCCTCTGTAAACTCTTGTTTCTGCTATTGCAGGGGTTTCTTCACGTACTGGTTTGTCCACCTTCCTGAAATGAAGGCCTTGGGCATCCTCGTTACACTCCCTCTCACCCTCATGCCTCAATTCCAAATAAATAGCACTATGTCAGAAGGCACTTTTACATGTAGCTGAGCTCTGGCATGTGGTTGGGGTTGTAGTGGGATCGCTGTAGCACAAGTAGTCAGAAATGGGCTGATTTGCACGCTCGTTAGGAAAAATCTGCTTGGTTTTACTTGGCTGGGGCACTGTTGCTGACTGCCGTGGCAGAGCGTTACTTTGACTGCCCATGTCTGTCTAAATCCTACCGGTTGTGCGAGCGTGTGCCTCTTACAAATCGCCTCCCTTCTTCCCTCCTGCAGGTGCTCCGACAGTCAGCTGGCCCAGTCAAGGAAGCAAGTGGCCAAGAAAAGCACTTCCTTCCGTCCTGGCTCCGTGGGCTCTGGGCAGTCGTCACCTTCTTCCCCTGTCCTAAGCGATACAGCTCCAGCGGGAAGGAGCGGTGCGGCCCAGCAGCATCGGTAAGCAAAGCTTGTTTGCAGTCAATACGAATCCCTGCCTCCTTGTGAGAGTTCGGGATGTTTGGCTTAGCGCAGGTTTGTTTTGTTACGGACTGACGCTCTTATTTGCCAGCTTGTCCGCCCCTGAGCATTTGTCTTCCTCTTACCTTGGTCTCCCTCCCAGACAACTGTTCGTTACGTTTTGTGGTTGGCTTGAGCTTGGAGGGTCTCTTCTCAGTTCTGAGCAGAACTTACCCCCGTGGGACCCTGGCCAAAGCCTCCGAGCCTGCGTGTTTTTAGAAGGCTTCTGTTTCTACAGGCTTTCTGGGGCCGGGGGGGAGCTGCTATTAATGTAAATCTGCAGGTGGCTTTTCCACAGTGGTGGCTTTGTGGCCGTCAGTCCGCGGCACAGAACCCATTGATCCCAGTTCTGAGACCACAACCAGCTTGCGCTTGTTTCTGCTTCCCTAGGTCTGATTTGGGGTTTTTTTGGTGTTCTCTGCTGCTGGTAACGCTCCCTGTGGGGCCTGCCCAGCCTTGCCGCCAGGGGACAGTGGGGCTTGTGTCTAACTGGACTAAGCAGCAAAGCCAACGGGGTGTCCCAGCGTGTAACTAGCAGCTGCTTTGATAGGAGTTAAGTGCCTAAAATCCCTTTGATTTGAGGAGAAAGCACCGCTTTTCCTTAAGCCGCGGTTGCTCAGTGTATGCCTTTCCCTGTCCCAGGCTCTCCAGCGGCCAGGCAGGCAGTGGCACGGCACAGGCCTTCCACGGCATGATGGACCGCGTGCCCAACGAGCCCTCTGACCGAGCCCCACTGGAGAAACTCTTCTACCTGCCGCACGTCTGCAGCTACACCTGCCTGTCCCGCGTCCGTCCCATCTGCAGCGACCAGTACCGCAGCAAGAACCCTCTGCTCATCCCGCTGCTCTACGACTTCCGACGGATGACGGCCCGCCGACGGGTTAACCGCAAGATGGGCTTCCACGTCCTCTACAAGACGCCCTGTGGGCTCTGCCTGCGGACCATGCAGGAGATCGAGCGCTACCTTTTCGAGACAGACTGCGACTTCCTTTTCCTGGAGATGTTCTGCCTGGACCCATACGTGCTGGTGGATCGCAAGTTCCAGCCCTACAAACCCTACTACTACATCGCCGACATCACCAAGGGCAGGGAGGACGTGCCGCTGTCCTGCGTCAACGAGATCGATAACACCCCGCCTCCCCAGGTGGCCTACAGCAAGGAGCGCATCCCCGGCAAAGGGGTTTACATCAACACCAGCTGGGAGTTCCTCGTGGGCTGCGACTGCAAAGACGGCTGCAGAGACAAGTAGGTGACTCCTCGTGTGTCACTGGAGGGTGGGGGACAGCAGCGGGACCGCGCTGCCTGCCCCGGTCACAGCCCAAGGTGGACCTGCTCTGGGCTGTGAGCCTACGCAGCTCTGGTGGGTCGCGGGTTTGGCTCCAGGTTAAGTCCTGTGTGCCCACTCTGCGTATGTGCGTGCAGAAAGATGCGATTTCTTTTTCTTCTTGCAAAACCGGTGTGTAAAATTAATTTCTGGGTGGGTTTTTCTCTGTGTGTCTCTAGATCGAAATGTGCCTGTCACCAGCTGACGGTCCAGGCGACGGGCTGCACCCCGGGTGGGCAGATCAACCCCAATTCGGGATACCAGCACAAAAGGCTGGAGGAGTGCCTCCCGACAGGGTGAGTAGAACCGCGTCTTCTCCTTCCCTCGCAAACACCAGCCCCAGAAACTTGGCCTCTGGTGCTGTCAGAGAAGCAGTATTTCCCAGAGCTAAGTGCAGATGTTGAAAAACCTGCCTCTGTTCTTGATTCATTTGCTAATGGGTGGCCTGGGATCTCGGTGCATTACCGTAGGACCTGGCAGCTATGCTCTCCGTGCTCTGCTGAGCTTTAAGCCGCTGCTGCAAGTCCCTTTGCGTCATTACTGGTACAACACCAAGGCTTGGGATATTGCTTTCTCAGGGACGATGTCACTGTTCTGCTTTCTTTCAGAGTTTACGAGTGTAACAAGAGGTGCAAGTGCAACATTAACATGTGCACCAATCGCTTGGTCCAGCACGGGCTCCAAGTGCGACTGCAGTTATTCAAGACGCAGAACAAAGGCTGGGGCATCCGCTGCCTTGATGATATTGCCAAAGGCTCTTTCGTCTGCATCTACGCAGGTAGGCTCTCGCCCTGATGAAAAAGCAGGTAGAAACCTCTCCTCAGGTGCTGTGAATGAAAAGCCTTTGTTGGGCCAGTGCTCTTCCAGTGGTCGCGTGTATTCAGAGAGGAATCTGCTTTGTTTTGGTTAAGGAGGGAGGGAATAGAGTGTTTGAAAAGATCTGGTTGTGTCAGGCCTGAGATCTAGGCTTTGTTTATCGCTAAACGCAGAGCCCAACAGAATGGGTGCGAAGCTCTCCCTGTGCTTGTTGAGGGGACAAGAAAGTGAAAACTTAGGTGATGAACTTGCAGCACTTTGTTTTCCTGATTGATGCCCCACCCTGGCCCCAGTCTGAACCAAGATGCTGCAGAGACCAGTGCCGGTGTCAAGAGAAGTGCTCGCAGCCCCAGCGCCGTTTCTGCCTGCTGAGGGTGAATCAACACATACCTGCTTCCTGTTTACATCGAACCAGTCGCTGGGACGTCGGCACAAACCAGCAAAATGCAGAAGTTGCGCAGCGTGGTTGCGTTAACTCTGAAATGAAACTCACCACGGGCAGTGCCTGCGTTCTGGGGCTCTGGTTTCTTGCCCTTAATGTTGCCTCTGCGCTACACCCTCGCCTCCAGCCCTTCGGAGGAAACGCAATCACCCTGTTTGCGTTGCTGTTTAGAGGTTTCCTCGGTGGAAGGCTGGAACTTAGCAAGGGCCCACTTTAAATAAACTACGTGCTTCAGGTTTTCATTACATGGAGTATTATGGTCGTATGTTGTCCTTTCCCAGCCCAGCTTTGGAATAAGGTGGTGTCAGTCCTGTTTGCTCCTCAACGAACCTTTGGGGAGGATAAAATTTATGGGTAGGAATGTCATCCCTGCAAAGCTCACGCTTAGTTTTCTATTCCCCACCCCCAGGGAAAATCCTCACAGATGACTTTGCCGACAAAGAAGGGTTAGAGATGGGTGATGAATATTTTGCAAACCTGGATCACATTGAGAGCGTTGAGAACTTCAAGGAGGGCTACGAGAGCGATGCGAAATGCTCTTCGGACAGCAGCGGGGTGGACCTCAAGGACGAAGAGGAGGAAAACACAGGCACTGAGGAGCAGGAGGAGTCCAACGAGGACAGCTCTGATGACAACTTCTGCAAGGACGAGGACTTCAGCACCAGCTCGGTATGGCGCAGCTATGCCACGCGACGGCAGACCCGGGGCCAGAAGGAGAACGGGCTGTCGGAGACGGCTTCCAAGGACTCGGGGCTCACCCGGCAAATCAGCCACGATGAGACAGCGGTGGCTGCCTCCTGTAAGCTGCCGGTGTCGGAGGAGACCTCCAAGAACAAAGTGGCCTCGTGGCTGAGCTCCAACAGCATGTCCGACGGCTTCCAGGACAACGACAGCGCCTCCTCCTTCAAGATGAGTGAAGGCAGCGAAGCCAAGGCCACCAAAGCGGAGCTCCCTGGGGAGAGAGAGAAAGCGTCCGCTTCTGCCCTGGGCAACGTGGACGGAGAGTCAAAGGCATCAAAGAAAGATGTAAGGGGAGGCTGTGGGACTGGGAGATGAGTATTGCCCCCTGCCTTGGGGGCATGGATGAGGAAACAGAGCTGTAGAGATGCGCCCCAGCTGTGCTCTTGCTTGAATGGCTTCTGCACCCATCCAGCGTGGCTTGGTGGCCCCTCGCCCTTGGCCTTTGCCCGCTGGGGTGGGGTGGGGAGGTGCCTTTCCCCTTCCTGGGGGAACTTGTGGCACAAGAGGCTACGAAGAAGTCGCTCAGCATGGGATGAGCTGAACATCCCTCCTGCTGTGGGCACTCCAGGCTTGTGGAGCGCTGAGGGAGGGAGCCACCGCCTGCGGTGCCTGAGGTGGTGCGGAGAGAGTTCAGACAGGGCTGGGGACAACAGCGGGGTGGAGGTGGTCTCTCTGTCCGTCACCCTCCCTGGAGAGGGGTCTCGGAGACCCGCTGCGTGGAGGGTGGGAGACCTGTGGGCATAACTTGGCCCTTCTGGAGCACCCCCTGCACTGGGTGTCACGCCGAGCAGTGGGGACACTGGGCTTCTCACACCCGAGGTGGTGTTTGGGGAGAACTTCCACAGGAGGGCTGAAGAGTGCTCCAAAAGGGAGAGATTTTAACCTTCTGTACTTCTCCCCTCTGCAGGAACCTGAAGATCCAACCAAAATTCCTGGGTAAGGTTCCTCAAATTGTATTTTCCTGCTTTTTATTTCCAAATATGGCTCTGAGTGCATTGCTGCAACTCTGGGGCTGCCCCTGAACTCTGTTCATGCCACCGCCAGCGTAAGCTGAGCGGTTGGGAGGGTTTGGGCTTGGAGACGGCAGTCTTGTCCAGCTCCCGGCTTTCCTCGGCTGCTGCGTCTCTGCCGGCCGCACAGACGGGCTCCTGGAGATGCCAGTGCGACCCGCTCTCGTCCTCGCCCCACAGGCTAAGCGACTTGGGAAGGATGTATGGCTACAACCCCAGCCCCCCCAAGCTGGAAGGGATCCGGAGGCCGACGAGCAAGACCGCCCTGCTCCAGAGCAGACGGCATTCCCTCGCCCCGCAGCCCACCACGGATGTAAGCAGTGATCTTTTGGGCTTCGGGCACGTGCTGGAAGGGGTGGGCCTGCCTCTGCCTCAACTCCAGACTGGTTTGGTGAAGGCTTTGACCCTTCCTTTGGGTTGTTTCTATACCCCTTTCGTTCCCAGTTGAGCACCAGTGCAGGGCTTGTGGTTCATCGTTGTGATTTCCTGGAGAGGGTTTGATTTTCTTCGGACAGTGCGGGTCTTTCATGGTTCTGAAAGCCCAAAAAAGAGGACAGCGTGGTGTTGGGCCATGTTTTATGATGGGATGTAGCATACCCAGCACACCAGGGAGCCGTTGCTCAGCAGAGCCAGCTCTAGGAAGCCATCCCGGGCGATGGTCTCTGCTTTTTTGGGGTCTCCTCCCTTCCTTGCAAAGCCCAGAGCACCTACCGGTGGAGGCTCATGAACCTCGGGCAGTCTGGGTGCCGCAGGACTAAACAGCGCCCTGAAACCCCACTGCTGTGTCAGACGTTGGCCTGTGAGATGGGGTTTCTGTCCCGTTCCAGCTCTGATCGCAGTGTCCACGTGTGTGATCCACTTCAAAAGGGCTTCTGAGAGCGCAGAGGTCCTCTGCTAAAAGAGAGCAAAATGCTACCGGGGGAAAAAAGGCAGCGCTGAACATTGCTTGGAGGGCGACGGGGCGATGCTCTCCCCTGACCCACCATGCGCTCAGGAGCTGTCGCTGCCTCTCCACAGGACGTGCTGACCCTGTCGAGCAGCACGGACAGCGAGGGGGAGAACGGGCAGGCGGTGGCGGGGCAGGCCCAGGGCACCACCAACGACAGCGACGACATCCAGACCATTTCCTCGGGCTCTGAGGAAGAGGAAGGGGATGACAAGAAAAACCCCTCGTCTGGGTCAGGTGAGGACGGCTGCTGGGGGAGGAACAAGGGCTGAGTGCGGAACCTACAGAGGTACAGCAAGAAATTCTGGCCAGAAACCAGCAGGAAGGGCTGATGAGGACATAGCAGCCGTGAGCGTGGCGCGTCCTGCCCCAGGCACCTCTGAGCTGTGTCTAACGACCGAGGGCTGAAGCTTCCCCATGTGCTGTTTGAGAGAGAACTGCACAAGCCAGTCCTCAATACAGATATTTGTAGATATCTTAAGAAAAAGCAACGGTGAGACTTCTTACGGTGGCTCTCCAGGCTTCGCTGGTGGAGCGGAGAGCTGGGGGATTCCCAGGAGCCGTCCCAGGGCGGTGGTGCAGATCTGAGCTGCATCCCTAAGGGGTGTGTTACCCCTGCGCGAGAGAGGAGAGCGGCTTGAGCCGGCAGCACCGCTGTGGTGGGGACGGAGAGGGAATTCACAGAATTCACAGAATTGTTAGGGTTGGAAGGGACCTCTGGAGATCATCTAGTCCAACCCTCCTGCCAGAGCAGGGTCACCTACAGCACGTTGCACAGGACAGCGTCCAGGCGAGTTTTGAATGTCTCCAGAGTGGGAAATGGGAACGTGGGGGTCTTTGCTCCTCTCTTGCGGCAGGTCCTGTGAAGAGGCAGGTGGCGGTGAAATCCACCCGCGGCTTTGCCCTGAAATCCACTCACGGCATCGCCATCAAGTCAACCAACATGGCAGCGGCCGACAAGGGCGAGAGCGCGCCCGTCCGCCGAACCACCCGCCAGTTCTACGACGGAGAGGAGTCCTGTTATATCATCGATGCCAAGCTGGAAGGGAACCTGGGCCGGTACCTCAATGTGAGTCACTGCCCTTGGCAGGGGACGAAGGGGGAATGTCCCTTGGCAGCTGAGACGGGAAAGGGACCTATTTGGGGTGACCTGTCCCTTCAGTGGGCCCGTTCCTCCCCAAGACTAGATAAACACAGTAAAAAAAGTGGGAAAAGAGCAGGACTGGGAGGATGTTTTCCCCGCCCCCACTGGAACAGGGCAGCCGCTGCGGCCCCGTGACGCGTGGTAAGCAGGACGGCTAAGTCAGTCCTTCCAGCGACCGTTACCTTTGCGAGTGTGGGTCCTATGACTCATCCCTGGTTGTGCAGGCAGGGGAGGGAGTGTGTCCTGTTTCAGCAGGCTTGCGCTGGATGCAGCGGACAAATCAGGAATGCTGCTTGTTTATAAAGGCTTGTGTATACTGCTGGCTGGTTCACATCCCTCCCGACACAGGAACTCGCTCACTGCGTTTGTCTCTGCTCCCTTTACAGCATAGCTGCAGCCCTAACCTCTTCGTGCAGAACGTTTTCGTGGACACGCACGACCTCCGCTTCCCCTGGGTCGCGTTCTTCGCCAGCAAGTGAGTCGCAGCGTGCCTGGGGAAGGGCTGCCGGTTCACGGGGCTTGGTTGGACCCAGCTCCTTGGCCAGCTGCTGGTGTTTCCTACTCCTGCTAACCCCTGTTGTACAATCAGAATGGTTTGGGTGGGAAGAGACCTTGAAGATCATCCATTTCCACCCCCCTGCCCCGGACAGGGCCACCTCCCCCCAGCCCAGGTTGCCCCAAGCCCCGTCCAACCTGGCCTTGAACACCTCCAGGGATGGGGCAGCCACAG
>NW_009648113.1:4700-5734 GCF_000708025.1 Charadrius vociferus | reverse complement strand
TTCTCCAGGCTGAACCCCCCCAACTCTCCCAGCCTGTCCTCCCAGCAGAGGGGCTCCAGCCCTCCCAGCATCTCCGGGGCCTCCTCTGGCCCCGCTCCACCAGCTCCGTGTCTCTCCTACGTTGGGGGCTCCAGAGCTGGAGGCAGCACTGCCGGGGGGGTCTCCCCAGAGCAGAGCAGAGGGGCAGAATCCCCTCCCTGATCACCTGTCCCACTCCTGGAGTGGGGAGAAGCTGTGAGATGAGGTGGGTGAGGACCTCTCTTCCTGCCGTGGAGACTCTGGTGCGATTTGCATCACGTTTAGGCCTTTCCAAAGGGGGGAGTTAAGCACGGAGCAGCCGCCTGCCCAGCGTGTTTGAGTCCCAAACCTTGCAGGCAGCGCGGGGCGGTGGCGAGTCCCTGCCACGTGCCTCTCGGGCACCGCGAGCGCGGCGTCGCCTCTGTGAAGCCCCGCGGGAGTGATTCATCGGGGAACTTTGTCCCTTGGCTCGCTGCGGAGCCAAAGGCAGCCGCGCTGGCTGCTTCACCCTTGCCCCGGGGGACGCCGGACTGCGCCGCCCTGTCCAGAGAGGTCATATGTAAGCGTCGAGCTCCGCTAGCAGGAGCTCCAGCTTATCCTCCTTCTCCTCTCCCAACCAAAACTTCTTTTTTTCACTTGCCAGGAGGATACGAGCCGGCACAGAGCTGACGTGGGATTACAACTACGAAGTGGGCAGCGTGGAAGGCAAAGAGCTGCTGTGCTGCTGCGGGGCTATCGAGTGCCGAGGGCGGCTGCTGTGAGCCCACCCTGCGCCCGCCACATCCCTCTTAACCACAGGCTTTGGTGCTGACTTTCCCTTTGCGAGGGTCAAGTTTCTCCTGAAGAGAGGGGTTGTTCAACAGTAACTTCCGAAGCTGAGTACGGCGGATTTGAGTTCTCCCGGTCACTTGAAAATTACAGCGGCAGATGGGACGTGGAACAGCACCGTCACCCGGCACGCGTGTGACGGCTGCGGCGGGGAGGGGGTGACCCAAACCCGGGGCGGCAGGCGGGGG
>NW_009648113.1:3327-4052 GCF_000708025.1 Charadrius vociferus | reverse complement strand
AATCGCTTCCCCACCACACCAGGGCAGCGCTTCACAGTTGGGCCTGAGGCCGTGATGTCCCTGAGGGGGTAGGGAGGGTGGTGGAGATGAGCCCAGTAAGAGTGGACCAATCTGGATTTATAGTGGTGATGTGGATTTAAGTGAAAAAAGCATCTGTCTTCAACTGTGAGATGTTGTAAAGAATCTTTTCATTGTTAAAAAGCAATAAAGTATGTTTTTCTATTAAAAAACAACAACCGAAAAATTGCCCGGAACTTCCGACACAGCAAAAGAGGAGGATTTAATCCCTTCCTTCGTCCTCAGTTCCGCGGGGCTGCAGGAAAACTGCCGGCGGTGGCTGAGCCCGGGCAGGTTCGGATGCGCCCGGGCACGGAGAGGGCAAAGAGCTCCCACAGGCGTTTTCACCTTTCCTTCCTCCGAGCACAACAAACACTCCTTCAATCCGCCACTGGGTAAAGCTGAGGCAAAGCCGGTTGAACTTTTCTCGCTCGGGAGCAGATTCGGTGCCGAGTGCCTTCTCCCGCCCCGCCGGCACCTTCCCGTAGGCTCTAAACGTGGAGTTTGGCTTAAACCAACGGCGCCGAAGTCGCAGCTGAACCGGCCTCCGACTTGACTCCACCAACCCAAACGCGCTTCGGGCACCTGCGGCCGTGCGCAGGACGGGGCCGGCAGCCAGGGAGGGTGGTGGCCACCGGACACGGCTCCAAACCCCCCGGGCGGCCGCC
>NW_009648113.1:1942-2926 GCF_000708025.1 Charadrius vociferus | reverse complement strand
CCGGGCGGCTGGAGCCCACGCTCCGCGCTGGTTTGGAAGACGTGGAGAGCTTTCAGGAGGGGGGGGAAAAAAAAAAAATAATAAAAATATCAAAATACTCCGATCTGCCCACTTTTAGTCCCACCTAAAGCCAGGGGAAGCTGTGCCAAAGAGATCACCCCCAAACCCCCGCAGGGACCGGGGCCACAGACGATGCCAAAGCCCTTTATTTCTTTTTTTTTTTTACCGAAGTTTATTAGGTTTTTTTTTTAACTTTTAATATATTTAACCTTTTATTTTTATTTTTTTTTAAAAAACAGAAACAACAAAACACGTTTTGGTCTGACGTTGGTTAATGGTCCTTTTCCCCCCCACCCCTCCGCGCTGGGAGGTCTCGCCGCATCCCGGGTGGGTGCGGGAGGCAGAGCCAAGCCCGGTTCCTTCCGTCTTCCAAATAAATAGAAAGAAAAAAAAAAAAAAGAGAGGGGAAAAAAAAAAAAAAATCAGTTGCAAATTTGTCCTGTTACAGCTGGGGAAGGGACCGGGAGAGGCCAAGGAGAGGGAGAGACTCGAAACCCATTTACAGAAGAGAAATGAGGGGATGAAACTCCTCAGTGAGACACCAGTAGTGACCGAACCCCGCAGCGTCCTTCCCCGCGGACAGCCCTCGTCTCGCCGCCTCCTTCAGGCACCGAAACGCTCAGGGCTCGACCCGCTCCCCCCTCCCGGCGCGGCGGGAAATGGGGCTTTTCCCCGGGGTTTGAAGGCGGCTGCAGGACGCACTCCCCTCCGGTTGATGGAAACGGGGAGGAAAACCGCGGGGCCGGAGCCGAGCTGCCGGGGAGGGACGCCGGCGGGAGCCGTCCGCGCTCTGCCCGTCCCGGGGCACCGCGGTGGGTTAAGGCAGAAGGTGAAATGCAGAAAAGGGCACCAACGGTGAGCGTGAGGTGGAGAAGCAGCGACCGCCGCCGCCCCCGGAGCCGCGACCCCTCTCCGGCGGAGGCT
>NW_009648113.1:0-714 GCF_000708025.1 Charadrius vociferus | reverse complement strand
CCGTACCTCCAGCAGATAGTCCGAGGAGTCGTGCAGGGCCATGATGAGCGTCCCCGCACGGATGTAGTTGGCGAACCAGGAGAAGCTGATGAGGATGATGGTGGCGACGTGGTGGATGATTTGCTCTTTGAAGTCCTGTGCCCGGGGAAGGAAGGGGAAGCCGGGGGGTTACCGCAGCCCTGCTGCCACCCCCAGAGCCCCACCACCCCTCTCCTCTCCAAGATCTCGGCCCCACATCCTCCCAAGCCCTCCCCGATGCCCACCACGAGGGCGAAGAAAACCCTGCCGAGACGTCCCCGCGTCTGCCACCCGTCCCCAGAGAGCCCCGTCGCCGCAGCCCACCTTGCGCTTGACGTCGGAGGCGATGCTGAAGAGCAGAGACCAGTAGAAGGAGAGTTCGATCATGTAGTACCAGTACTGGGAGGGCAGCATGCTCTGAAAGCCAAGAGAGGGGCTGGGGGGGCTCCTCCACCTGCCCCGGGGGGGGTCCATCCCTTTCCATAGGCACCAGCCAGACCCACGGCTGTCCCGGGGACCCTTCTGCACCCCACGGCGGGCAAACCCCTTCTTCCCCCGGCCGTCAGCCAGACCCACACGGGCACCGGAGGCACTGCGCAAAGCCCGGGGAGACCCCCCCGCACCCCCCCGGGGGCTCCGGTTCCCGGCCGGGACGGCGCAGGGAGGGCAGGAGGGGCCGTGGGAGGGGGGGGGGGC
>NW_009648112.1:5320-8259 GCF_000708025.1 Charadrius vociferus | reverse complement strand
TATATATGTATATATGTACACATATATATGTATATATGTACATATATCAAATAACAGGGTTTGTGTGTGTATATATATACATTATTTGGGCTTCCCTTCCTGCTGTTCTCTCTGAGCTCCTTTGTGGTATGTGCAGATGAGCACACATCACATTTTATCACATAACCTAACAGAACCCAATGCCAAATTGTCCTTGAGGTACTCCATTAGGGCTGCTAATTCAGGCTGTGAGAAGGCATAGCTGTATCTGAAGGTCAATCCTAAAACACCAGTGAGCAAATCAAGAACAGCAAGGACTCAGCTGTGGACAAGCCTACCTACAGCCTAGCTCAGGTAGGGACTGAAGGCCAAGGCCTGAGATGAAATGGAACTCCTGGGCCCATGGGCAGAGGGGGGGTGTGTGTGTGAGGGATGTCACAGGTGAGGCTGGTCAGGGCCATTAAGGTCTATTAGTGCACTCAGGGCTCTGACAGGACCTGATTCAGCTTTTGTTTGTCCACAGTCAATATCAGCACTTGTTTTGCTGAAATGTCTTCAATTATGCCACTGAAAAAATGCAAACAAGACTGTAATAGCATTTGCTGATGTAGAATCCTTCTGTGACCCTCAGGAGTGGACTGAATCCATTAGTTTTGTGGCAGCCTGTTAATAGTTCTTTATGCGTAAGGAAACGTGACCATTCTAACCACACCATCCAAGTCGCAGAAGGCAAAGGCAGGGACTGGAAGAATGAGGTACTGCCCACTGTAGGAGAAGGCCAGGTTTGAGACCAGCTGAGGAACCTGAAGGTGCACAAGTCCATGGGACCTGATGAGATTCCTCTGCGGGTCCTGAGGGAATTAGCAGATGAAGTTGCCAAGCCACTGTCCATCATATTTGAGAAGTCGTGGCAGTCCGGTGAAGTTCCCACTGACTGGAAAAGGGGATACGTATGCCCCATTTTTAAAAAGGGTATAAAAGGAAGACCCAGGGAACTACAGACCAGTCAGTCACACCTCTGTGCCTGGCAAGATCATGGAGCAGATCCTCCTGGGAACTCTGCTGAGGCACATAGAAAACAAAGAGGTGATTGGTGACAGCCAAAATGGCTTCACAAAGGGCAAATTGTGCCTGACAAATTTGGTAGCCTACTACGATGGTGCTACAGCATTGGTAGATAAGGGAAGAGCAACAGATGTCACCTACCTGGACTTGTGCAAAGCATTTGACACCATTCCGCATGACATCCTGGTCTCTAAATTGGAGAGACACGGATTTGACCAATGGACCACTCGGTGGAAAAGGAACTGGCTGGACAGTTGTACTCAAAGAGTCGCGGTCAACAGCTCGATTTCCATGTGGTGAGCAGTGACAAGTGGTGTTCCTCAGGGGTCGGTACTGGGACTGGTGCTGTTTAACATCTTTGTTGATGACATAGATGTTGGGATGGAGTGCACCCTCAGCAAGTTTGCTGATAACACCAAGCTGTGTGGAGCGGTCGACACTGGAGGGGAGGGATGACATCCAGAGGGGCCTGGACAGGTTTGAGAGGTGGGCCCAAGCCAACCTCATGAAGTTCAACAACACCAAGTGCAAGGTCCTGCACGTGGGCTGGGGCAATCCCAAGCACAAATACAGGCTCGATGGGGAATGGCTGGAGAGCAGCCCTGAGGTGAGGGACTTGGGGGTGTTGGTTGATGAGAAACTCAACATGAGCTGGGAATGCATGATCGCAGCCCAGAAAGCCAATCGTATCCTGGGCTGCATCAGAATTAGTGTGGCAAGCAGGTCAAGGGAGGTGATTCTGCCCATCTACTCTGCTCTCGTGGGACCCCACCTGGAATACTGCATCCAGCTCTGGAGCCCTCAACATAGGAAAGACATGGACCTGTTGGAACAGGTCCAGAGGAGGGCCACAAAGATGATCGGAGGCCTGGAGCACCTCTCCTATGAAGATAGGCTGAGAGACTTGGGGTTGTTCAACCTGGAGAAGAGAAGGCTCTGGGGAGACCTTATAGCGGCCTTCCAGTATCTGAAGGGGGCCTACAAGAAAGCTGGAGAGGGACTTTTTACAAGGGCATGTAGTGATAGGAGGAGGAGTAATGGCTTCAAACTGGAAGAAGGTAGATTTAGAATACATATTAGGAAGAAATTTTTCACTCTGAGGGTGGTGAGACACTGGCCCAGGTTGCCCAGAGAAGCTGTGGCTGCCCCATCATTGGAAGTGTTCAAGGCCAGGTTGGATGGGGCTCTGAGCAAGCTGGTCTAGTGGAAGGTGTCCCTGCCCATGGCAGGGGGGTTGGAACTAGATGATCTTCAATGTCCCTTCCAACTCCAACCATTCTATGACAAAGTTTCAGTATGTCAATAGCCATGTTGGAAAAGCATTTTGGAACTTCACCTATTGCTCATATTTAACTGTATTAAGCAGAGGTGGGCTGAGAAAGATGGTGAATGTGTGTTACTTTGGGAACTGAATCAAAGGGAGGACCCCTGTTCTTCAGTGAGAAGGCTGAAATCTCGAAAGCTTCTTACATGTCATATCACAAAACATAGACTTAGATACTCAATTAGTCCTCTCTTATTTGAAATATAACCTGAAAAAGGACCATATCGCAAGCAGGTTTTGACTTAATGACACAAAACTCTAAACCTGTAGGACTTTCATATGTAAGCTGTCACTGAAAACATCCCATGGCACTACATTGTAGAGCTAAACTACATCCAAAGCCTTTTCTCTTCAGGTTTGGCATCCTGGTTGATATCAGGTCCCTGAGTGCCCCCCCACCCCCCGGCCCTTGGGATTTGCCTGCCAGGCCTCAGGGCCAACTTATATATGGTGCAGATGTCCAGCCCTGTGAGAAGACTCAGCATGGGTTTCTCCTCCCACTTGGCTCAGGAGTTGCATTTAAGATCAGGCCCTTACCTTTGATCTCTCCTTGAGTTACGCTGCAGGAATG
>NW_009648112.1:3885-5293 GCF_000708025.1 Charadrius vociferus | reverse complement strand
CCTTGACATCTTGATTTGATCTTGGCTCTATCTCATCACTGTGGCCTTGCCTGGTGATTGCTGGACTGTGGCTGACCCTGGTCACTGTCCCAGGACCTGCTCTGCTCTCCTTATCCAGGTACTGTGGGAGGGCATCCTGTCAGTGAGGGCATTGCCCCTGCCTGCCTTGCTGTCACCCTTGGCTCCCAGCTTGCCTGCCTTTGTGGAACAGGCACTTCTGCTGTTCCTTAACAGTTGAGTCCATGCTTGGAGATAAGGGCCAACTATGAAGTTTGGATATATCCTGGAAATCCCTCAGTATTCAGAAAAGTTTGTATCCAGCCAAACTGAATTTAGAGACCATAAATAGAATAATTAGATCACTAAAAATAAAATAATTGTATAAATAGAAGTTGTATTTCAATATTTATGTCTTTAAACTTAAGGATAATTGACATATATTTACCAAGTGGAAGTAACCCAGTTGTTTGGGGTTTTTATTTTTACAGCCCTTTAAAAATGTCTAACCAAAGCAGGTCCCCTTTTCAGTCTCACTTCATTATCATTTTAATATATGTCACTTCAGAATTTCATTGCCTTCCATATTCCAGCTCTTAAGCTTCTGTTAATTCCTAATCCAAAGCTTGCAAAAGCCGAGGAAAAACACTCCACTGATATGGGCTTCATTTGTAAGGGCCCTGACAACTTTTCTTCCCCTCCTGGGAGTTATCAGTACAGGTCAGGGGCTGATCTCCTGGAGAGCAGCTCTGTAGAAAGGGACCTGGGAGTCCTGGTGGACAACAGGATGCCCATGAGCCAGCAATGTGCCCTGGTGGCCAAGAAGGCGAATGGCATCCTGGGGTGCATCAAGAAGAGTGTGGCCAGCAGGTCGAGGGAGGTCATCCTCCCCCTCTACTCTGCCCTGGTGAGGCCGCATCTGGAGTATTGTGTCCAATTCTGGGCTCTCTGGTTCAAGAAGGACAGGGAACTGCTGGAGAGGGTCCAGCAGAGGGATACAAAGATGATTAGGGGACTGGAGCATCTTTCTTATGAGGAAAGGCTGAGGGACTTGGGTCTCTTTAGTCTAGAGAAAAAACGACTGAGGGGGGATCTTATCAATACTTATAAATACTTAAAGGGAGAGTGCCAGGGGGATGGGAGCAGTCTTTTTTCAGTGGTGCCCGGTGATAGGACAAAAGGTAACGGGCAGAAGCTTGAACACGGGAAGTTCCATCTTAACATGAGGAGGAACTTCTTTCCTTTGAGGGTAGTGGAGCACTGGAACAGGCTGCCCAGAGAGGTTGTGGAGTCTCCCACTCTGGAGACATTCAAAACCCGCCTGGATGCTGTCCTGTGCAACCTGTTGTAGGTGACCCTGCCCTGGTGGGGGGGTTGGACTAGATGATCTCCAGAGGTCCCTTCCAACCCT
>NW_009648112.1:1970-3281 GCF_000708025.1 Charadrius vociferus | reverse complement strand
TCCACCATGGTCTTCTCCACAGGCTGCAGGGGAATCTCTGCTCCAGCACCTGGAGCGCCGCCTCCCCCTCCTTCTCACCTGACCTTGGTGTCTGCAGGGTTGTTTCTCTCCCATTTTTCTCATTCCTCATTCACGGCTGCTCTGCAGTATTTTTTTACCTTTTCTTAAATATGTTTTGACAGAGATGTCATCAGCATTGCTGATGGGCTCAGCTTTGGCCAGCAGTGGGTCTGTTTTGGAGTCGGCTGGAATTGGCTGTGTCTGACATGGGGGCAGCTCCTGGTGCCTTTTCAGAGAGCCCACCCCTCCCACCCACTACCAAAACCTTGCCATGTAAACCCAATATGCAGTGAAAGCAAAAGCTGTGCAAGTAAGCAAAGAGAGGAATTTATTAAATATTTCCCATCAGCAGGCAGCTACCCAGCCACTTCCTGGGAACCAGGGCCTCAGTACACACAGTGGTGGCTTGGGAAGAGAAATGCCATAACCACGAATGCCCCCTGCTCCCACTTCCTCCTCCTTTCCCTGAGCTTTTATTGCTGAGCATGACGTTATGTGGCATGGAATATCTCTTTGGTCAGTTTGGGTCAGCTGTCCTGGCTATGTCCCCTCCCAACCTCTTGCCCACCCCCTCACGGGGGTGGGGTGGAGGGTGGTGATGGGGAGAGAAAGCCTTGATGCTGTGTAAGCACTGTTCAACAATAGCCAAAACATTGGTGTCATAAACGCTGTTTTAGCTACAAATAGAAAGCACAGCACCATACCGGTTGCTATGAAGAAAGTTAACTCCATCCCAGGCAGACCCAATACAATCTCCACCCCTTATTCTATACCATTTGCATCATGCTCAGGTCCCACATTATCTCGTACATCTAAGTATCCTCTGACCATCCCATTCATATATTGTTTCATTTCTATACCCTACTCAAACCCTTGACACTTACTTACCTAACCCACACTGCATTACAATATTTAATCCTTCTATCCCATACCTATCTTTTTCTTAATACTTCTGTCTCATACTTTTCTTTTTCCTTTCCATTCTATTTCTCATTCCCAAAAGTCCCTATTACCAACACTTACAAGGTATACCACATACTTAGATCATCTGTACATCCAATAGTCAGGTTTATATATCCTCATTAACCACCATCCCTTGTCCCTTGACAAATACACAGATATTATTCCCCCATTCCATCCCCCCCCACCCCCCCGCCCCCAATGTTTGTAAGAACAGGCAATGACTTGGGTTCCATCTGTCAATGTGATTGATTGCTCAGGACAGGAGAAGTGGAGTGTTAGATTCTTGGG
>NW_009648112.1:0-331 GCF_000708025.1 Charadrius vociferus | reverse complement strand
TGCTACAGGAGACAAATTCTCCTCCTCTCCCCCTTTTTGTTTTAACAGTAACTGTTTGATTACTTGATGCACACGTTCTACAATCGCCTGTCCTGTAGGGGAATGAGGAATACCTGTAACATGTTTAACTCCCCAGAGGTTCATAAATTGCTGCAAGGCCTGGGAAGTATAAGCAGGACCATTATCTGTTTTAATTTCAAGAGGAACTCCTAGCGCAGCAAAACATCCACGTAAATGTACCATTACATGTCGAGCTGTTTCCCCAGACAAAGGGGTAGGCCAAAAAGCGTGAGAAAAGGTATCCACTTGTGGGAAACTGGCTAGCTGAGAA
>NW_009648111.1:0-1451 GCF_000708025.1 Charadrius vociferus | reverse complement strand
GTACTGGGCCATACTGGGCTGTGCAGTCCCTTACTGGTTTCTACTGGGCCATACTGGGCTAAGCTGTCCTGTACTGGGCCATACTGGGCTGAGATTTCCTGTACTGGTCTGTACTGGGCTGTATGGTCCTGTACTGGTCTGTACAGGGGCTTTCCATCCCTGTACTGGTCTGTACTGGTCTGTACTGGGCCATACTGGGCTGTGCAGCCTTGTAGTGCTCTGTACTGGGTCTGTACTGGGCTTTACTGGTATGTGCTGGGCCATACTAGGCTGAGATGGGCCATACCAGGCTGAGATGTCCCATACTGGTCTGTACTGGGTCTCTACTGGGTCTGTACTGGGCTGTGCAGACCTGTACTGCTCTGTACTGGGACTGTATTGGGCTGAGATGTCCCATTGTGGTCAGTACTGGGCCATACTGGGCTGAGATGTCCTGTACTGGTCTGTACTGGGACTGTACTGGTCTGCATGGGGTCTGTACTGGGGCTTTGCATCCCTGTACTGGTCTGTACTGGTTCTGTACTGGGCTGAGCTGTCCCATGCTGGTCTGTACTGGGCCATACTGGGCTGTGCAGTTCTGTGCTGGTCCGTACTGGGTCTGTGCTGGGCTGTGCAGTTCTGTACTGGTCCGTACTGGGCCATGCTGGGCTGTTCCGGGATGTGCTTGGCCATATTGGGATATGCTGGGTCGTACTGGGTTGTACTGGGCCATACTGGGCTGTGCTGGGTCATACTGATCCATATGGTCCTATATTGTGTTTTACTGGGCTGTACTGGATTGTACTGGACCATACTGGGCTGTTCTGGGCTATACTGGGGTCTGTGGAGCCATACTGGGCTGTACTGGGCCATACTGGCTCTTACCAAGCAATACTGGGCTTTACTGGGTCATACTGGGCTCTGCTGGGCTGTACTGGCCCAGACTGGTTTATATTGGGCCATACTGAGGTAGACGGAGCCATACTGGGCTGTGCTGAGCCATACTGGGCCATACTGGGTCATACTGGGCCGCGTCGGGCTATGCTGAGCCATACTGGGTCATACTGGGCCATACTGGGTCATACTGGGCCGTGTCGGGCTATGCTGAGCCATACTGGGTCATACTGGGCCATACTGGGCCATACTGGGCCGCGTCGGGCTATGCTGAGCCATACTGGGTCATACTGGGCCATACTGGGCCGTGTCGGGCTATGCTGAGCCATACTGGGTCATACTGGGCCATACTGGGCCATGTCGGGCTATGCTGAGCCATACTGGGTCATACTGGGTCATACTGGGCCATACTGGGCTGTCTGCACTAGTATGTGTTGGTCTGTATTGGTGTGTAGTAGTCCGTGCTGGTGGGTACAGGCAGGTACTGGTCGGTACTGGTTCGTACTGGATGGTATTGGTTTGTAGTGGTGGGTATTGGTCCGTACTGGTCGGTACTGGTCCATACTGGTCTGTACTGG
>NW_009648110.1:0-1645 GCF_000708025.1 Charadrius vociferus | reverse complement strand
TTTTGTTTTGTTTTGTTTTTCCTAAAGCTTCTTTCCTCTGAAACCTTCCATATTTGATCAGCAGTGAGGGTAAAAGAAAACACTTAGACAGAAATGCTGTGCTCTAAATAGGCATTAATTAATAACGAGGCAAGGAATTGATACACATTCTTAACCATTCTGTCTGACTGAGAAATTGCTGAAGAGTTATGCTGAGCTTTAGGTGTCTTTCCCCTTTATTATAAACTGCTAGAAGGGCCAAAAGCAATCCTTTCAGTTATTAACAACAATTCAGGTTGTTCATTTGATACCCAAATTACTTTGGCACTCAGGAAACTCTATTCATTCTGGGCAGTCCAGTGTGAAAAGCTAACAAGGAATGTAAAGAAAAGTTGGGATAGTTGTTATCCAGCTGTGTTCCAGGCTTTATAACACCATGTGAAAATACCTGCAGCACTGGGATCAGGGCTGAATATCCCCAGCTTACTTTCTTTCTGTGTTCTTGACTATATTGATAGTGGAGCATACAGTTGATTATATGCAGCTCACTTTTTTCAGTTAGATGTTTGCCTTACACGATTTCACCAATTCCCATGATCCTTCCCTTAAAGAATTTCTGGGAAACAGCACAGAGGATAGTGGGGTACTTTCATGGCTTGCTGCTGGAACTACGGAATATATTGCCCCCATTGAAATCTTTACACAAAACTCACTTGGTACACAATCTCATTTACTCTTTAAAAACTTGAGACTGTGGTCAGATCACATTTGTTTTCCACTTAATTTTTTATTTTGTTATCAACAATGTATTTTAATCTGTAAAAATAAAAAGGCAATCCTTAGAACAAAAACAGAGCAAGAGTTACCCACAAAAGGAACTCCTGTGACTCTTTTAAGTATTCTCATTCATGTTTTATGGTCCTCATGGAAGATATTTGTCTAAATGAAGAAATATGATCTAGTACAAGAAAGGAATCGAAATGAGGGACATCTGTATTTGCCAGTTTGGGGAATCTACATAAAGTTCATAAGTTCTTGGGGGAGTGTTCATATCACAAAATCATCAGTGCATATAGAAGCTGCTACAACTGTCAGTATTGTGGCACCTGTATCACAGATCAAGGATGATAAGGAGCAGTTAATCATAGCCATCATCCGACTGCATGAACAATATTTGCACTAGGAAAGATGACCATTTTGAACAAATTTGTTAGCAGAAAGGAAATTTTCATGGGGAAAGATGGGCATAGGAGAATGTAGCTAAAAGAAACGATGGCAAGTTTTTGTCAGAAGTGAAGATGATAGGGCCATACTGTGCTACCAAAAGAATAGTCTGACTGCAAGAAAAGCCAAAATAAAACACATCTGTCCTGTACAGCTGCATAACAGCTTTAATGACACGTAATGCTGTGAAGAGAAGTCAACATCTGGAGTAGTAGAAGTAATTAGTTATGGATACCTTGCTTTTTACACTAAACCAAACAGCCCAGAACTTTGAGGAAAGAATCAGGGAAATTTATGTGGAAATAAGTATTTTCACACACACACACACACACAACCCCCAAGTGTCACCTCCCTCCGGGGTCTTACCCGGACTTCGGCTTCCCTGGCTCGGCCGGTGAGGTCGCAGCGGGAACCGTTGACGTAGTTCTGGCTGTGGTAGCGC
>NW_009648109.1:0-385 GCF_000708025.1 Charadrius vociferus | reverse complement strand
AAGGACAGATGTGGGGTACCCAGGGACAGTGGGATGGACATGGGGTACCTGGGGACGGCCAAGGGGATGGCAGGACAGATGAAGGGACGCACAGGATGGATGTGGGGGATCCGGGGACGGCAGGACGGACACGGAGACCTGCAGGATGGACATAGGGATGACGACCTATGGGGCACCCGATGCTGGTGGGATGGACACAGAGCACTTCGGGGCACCCAGAGCGGGGACACCCGTGGGCTCGGGGCACCCAGCCGAGGTCTAAATGCGGAGGCGCCCATCCAGGACCCCCTCCCAGAGCGCGGGACCCAGGGGCACGTAGGTTTTGGTGGTCTCATCCAGCAGGAAGAGGGGGTCGGAGACCCGCGCTGGATCCAAGCCCTCCTGC
>NW_009648108.1:0-520 GCF_000708025.1 Charadrius vociferus | reverse complement strand
GGTCGCAGGTGGTCCTGCCCCATAGTTGGGGGTCAGAGGGGGGGTCCTGCCCCATAGCTGAGGGTCAGGGGGTGACGTTGCCCCATAACTAGGGGTCCCAGAGCGATGTTGGCCCATAACTGGGGGTCCTGGGTGGGTCCTGCCCCATAGCTGTGGGTCAGGGCAGGTTGTGCCCCATAGCCGGGGGTCCCAGAGCTATGTCGCCCCACAGCTGTGAGTCAGAGGAGCTCCTGCCCCACAAGTGGGGGTCCTGGGTGGCTCCTGCCCCACAGCCGTGGGTCCTGCCCCACAAGTGTGGGTCAGGAGGTGACGTTGCCCCATAGCCGTGGGTCCTGCCCCATAGCCGTCCCAGTAGGATGTTCCCCCACAGCCGTGAGTCAGAGGGGCTCCTGCCCCACAAGTGGGGGTCCTCAGGTGGGTTCTGCCCCACAGCTGTGGGTCCTGCCCCCCAAGTGTGGGTCAGGAGGTGATGTTGCCCTTTAGCTGAGGGTCCTGCCCCATAGCCGTGGGTCCTGCCCCA
>NW_009648107.1:19245-22754 GCF_000708025.1 Charadrius vociferus | reverse complement strand
GCCGCATCCTCGCCGCCATCTCGGGCAGGATGAAGGACGCCGGCGGTGAGAGCGCTCCACCACCTTTCCTCCATCACCGCTCTCCTCTTCCTTTTCCACCTCCCCGGGGTCCTGCACCCCGCTCGGGTCCCCTCTCCCCAACTCATCAACCCAACGCTCTCCATCCCCCGCTGGGTGCTGCATCCCAGCTCACCCCTTCCCACCTCTCCCTCCGTTTCCACCCCGCAGTCTCCTCCCGGGAGGTTCAGCTCCGCCGCTCCTACAACAACATCCCCCGGGCCAGGATGCGCACGCTCAAGATGTCCATCGTCATCGTCCTCACCTTCATCGTCTGCTGGACGCCCTACTACCTCCTGGGCCTCTGGTACTGGTTCTCCCCGGAGATGTTGACACGGGAGAAGGTGCCGCCGTCTCTCAGCCACATCCTCTTCCTCTTCGGCCTCTTCAACACGTGCCTGGATCCGCTCATCTACGGGCTCTTCACGGTGCATTTCCGCAGGGAGATGTGGCGCGCTTGTCGCTGCGGCCGGCGCCGGCACCAGCAGGAGGTCGCCTCCGCCCTCACCGGTTCCTTCCGCGTCTCCACCGCGGCCGTGCCGGCCAGGAGAACCGGCAACAGCTCGGAGGGATCCGGAAAACACGAGCTGGAGGTGATGGCGGGCGCAGCTCCGCCGGGACGGAGGTGCGAGCTGTGCCGGAGGAGGACGGTGGAGAGCTTCATGTGACGGGGAGGCCGAGCCGGACCCGCGGAACCCCCCAAAAACGGGGCGGGGGGATGACACAGGGGCTCTGCGCCGCCCAACCATGAACTCCCGGTAGTTTCTCAGCAGGAGTCCGTCTTTGGGACAGGAGACGGTTTAACCGGAGCCGGCACTGTGGCATCACCGGCACATTTCCGCGCCGGGGAGGGTCTAACGGCACCGGCAACGATAAGCCAGAAGCAAAGCGCGCCGCCTCAGGCAGAGAGCGAAATCCGGGATGGGAATTCCTGAATTCCTTTAAAAACCGCAGTAGGGGATTCCTCGGGGGAAGGAGGGGCAAAAAATAATAATCAATATAGAATTTAAAACGTGCCCCCTGCCCCGCGCTGGGGCCGGGGCAGAATTCGGCGCTCCCGGAGCCAAGCGGCACAGAGCCCCCCCGGCTGGGACGGGGAACAGCGCACGGCTGAATAAACCCGTCGCTTCCAAATGCTATTTTAAGGGAAAAAAAAAAAACCCAAACGGCTTTTTCAACTAATAGGTCGCTCTCCCGCCAGCCGCAAGGGTGACATTGAAGGATTTTAGGCGAATCTAAAATTAGCGAAGAGGCACAAAAGGAACCGGGGCTGGGTTACAGCTTCTCAGCATGTTTAATTAAGGACAAATAACGAGAGGACAATTTTACACAAAAATCAGGGTTATTTAAAAGGCCGAGTTCACTCGCAAACGGAAAGTCAACAGAATAAACCCCTCCGGAGATGTAAGGAATGTTTGCCCGGGGTATAGAAAACAATTTCTCTCCAAAAGAAGAGCGGCCCAAACGCCGGGTCACTTGCAGGCGTAACAAAATGCTTAAAAACATCGCGGTTTGGGACGTAACCGGGCGCGGGGGCCGCGTTCACCACCACCGCAAGTGAAAATAACCCCCTCGAAACCTCCGGCCTCGCTTCTTCCCTCCAGTTTTCTCGTTTGAAAACAATAAAAATCCGGTTAAGAAGCAAATCTGCCGAAGCGGTGAACTGTTTTACTCCTCCAGCCGTTCCTCAAATGCCCCATCCCCAATGTACAAACCCCTCCCCTCCCCCCCTTCCCCTTTTCCCTCCCAGTTCTCCCAGTTTGGACTCGGAACGCACTGGTAGAAAGTTGGATTCATCATCGGCGTCTCCTGTCCGGACTTCTGCTCCGCCGGCGCCCGCCCCTGGAAGAGAGGGCAGAGCGTGTCGGGGGTTGTTCATGGGTTTTTACGGCCCACGTGGGGATTTTGCTGTGTGACGCGGAGCTGGTGGAGCGGGGCCAGAGGAAGCCCCGGAGATGCTGGGAGGACTGGAGCCCCTCTGCTGGGAGGACAGGCTGGGAGAGTTGGGGGTCCGGGGAGAGCTCAGAGCCCCTAAAGGGGCTCCAGGAGAGCTGGGGAGGGACTCTGGATCAGGGAGGGGAGCCGTGGGATGAGGGGGAACGCTTTGACGCTGACAGAGGGGAGATTGAGGTGAGATATTGGGAAGAAATTCCCCCTTTACCTTCGCTTTCCTTTCGGGGGCCCTCTCACGAAGCACCAGTCCACGCTGATGGGTTGTCCCATCAGCTCCTGCCCGTTCAGCCCCTCCATGGCCGCCTGCGCCTCTTTATAGGTTTCGTACTCAACCAGAGTGTATCCCTACGGGGGGAGGGAGGGAGCGTGAGCCCGCGGGCCATCCCGGCAGCAAGATGGGAAAAATCCCTCCCCGAGCCCTGCTCCATCCCGGCCTCCTCGGCGAAGGCGGGGAAGGGGAAGCACACCAGCGTTGTGTCGCGTCCAGCCGGCGCCACGCGGACAAATTCAAACACCCTGTATGCCAAAATGGAGGTGGCAAAGCCACCGAGAGGCTCGAGGGTCAAACGCAGCCCGCGTGGAGCCCCCCCCCTCCCCCCCTCCTACCTTCAGGTACCCCGTCCGTCTGTCGAGGTTCAGGTGGATGTTTTTTATCTCGCCGTACTCCGCGAATTTGTCGTGGATGTCTTCTTCCGTCGCCTCCTCGTGCACTCCCGTGACGAAGAGAATCCAGCCCTCCACCGCTGCGGTGCGAAAGGGATAAGGGTGACGCCGAGCGCAGGGCGCGCTCCCACACGGGCTGGGGGGCCTCAGGGAAGGGGTTCTGTCCCCCCAAAAACTGCGCTGAAGCGCAGAGTGAGGCGTATGGGGGTGGGAAGGGGAGACGGAGCCCTGGAGACCAACGCTCTTGGCTTAGCCTGAGATAAATGCCGGCAAGGCAGGGAAAGGCTCCGTCCCAGCAAGGTCTGAACCCCCATACGGCGCCGAAGACCCCCCATTCCCCCCCAGTCTCCCCGCGCTGAGGGCTGGGGAAGCGCCTCCGGCGATACTCACACCTCTGCGGGCCCGGCTCGTCCCCGTCCTGCTCCACGCTGTCGTAGTCCTCACGCACGCGGGCTCGCGAGCCCTCCTCTGGGCACAGCAAAGGGGGAAAACGAGAAATGGGCGACTGGTGCCATCACCCAGGAGGACAACAGGACCCAGAGAACCACAAACCCGCTTAAAACTCCCCCAAAAGCACAGAGGCAGCCGGGATTTCGTGGCGCAGCCCTCTCCGAAGTGTTTAAGCCGAACGGGGAGAGCGAGGCCCAGAGGGGTGGGGGGACACCCCACAGACACGTTGGCTGCTCCTCACCTGAGCCGAAGCCTCGACCTTTCCGCTTCTTGGCTTTCTCTTTCAGCTTGTGGATGCTCTCTGCAGGGGAGAGGGGAGCGGGTCAGAACGGGGGAGGGGACCCAGATCATGGCCCTGGGCTGGGCAGGACCCCCAACCCGGCAGG
>NW_009648107.1:14979-18653 GCF_000708025.1 Charadrius vociferus | reverse complement strand
GGCCACCCCGCCCGCCCCCCCGCCCGCCATCTTGGGGACGTAACGGAAGCGCCCGCGCCGCCATCTTGGGGAGGTCAAAGCATCTCCTCCCGCCCGCGCCGCCATGACGGGAAGGGCGAAGGGCCTCTCCTCACCACCCCCAAATGGGACAAATTGGGGGAAAATGGGGACAAACTGGGAGCACTGTCACACACACACCCCCCCGGGGTGGCACCAGCCAGTACGAGCCCCCACGCAGGGACGGTCCTGAGGAGAGGTCGGGGGCACGGCCTGCCGCAGAAGAAGAGAGAAACCACCACAGCGGCCCCAAAAATCTATTGTTTTATTGTATAAAAATCATACATACAAACGGCAAAGACGTAGGGCGATTTATCCTGTCAGCTTTGCATTCAACTCCCCAGCCTGGACAAGGAGAACATCCCATTTCGGATGCTGAGAAAAAAAAAACCAAACAAACCCAAACTGGATTTGTTTGGGTTTTTTTTTTTTCATCTTCCCAGCGGACCCGGAGACTGAAAAACAGCACCCAAATTGCCCCAAAACCACACGTTTTCCTCTTCCCTTCCTCCAGGAGGAATGAAAATGCCATAATCCTCCCCTGGTGCGGTGGGGAGCCGCCAGGCAGCACCAACAGGGCAGCGCTGCGGGGAGTTTTGCTTAAAAAAAACCCCAATAAACGTTAAAATCCCGACATGTGAAACGTGTGTGAGCACGGGGAAAAGGTTTTTTTTTTTTTTTTCCAGGGTGCCCTCGTTCACGAAGTCAGCCCTCGGGGAAATCACCCTCTCAGGAGGAGAAGGGACGTCGGACCCCGCGCTGTTCCTACAGCAAGGGATTAAATTCCCAATATAAGGCTTAGATATTGCCGGCCTGTAAAAAAAAAAACAAAAACAAAAAACAAAAAAAAAACCCACCACAAAACAACAACAAAAAATCCACAAAACAAACTCCACACCATTTACAATCACGTTTACAAACGCGTTAAACATTAATACTGTTGTGTAAAGAGGCTGCGTATAAAAAATATATATAAAAAAACCCCAAAATAGGCTTGTTAGGATGAGAATACAAAACTAGAATATCTACAGATACTGTGATTTTTTTTTTTTTTAAAAAAAAAGTCTCAAAAGGAAGAGTATTGCTGGAATATCTGCCCCCGCAGCGACAGGGGCGGCCGTCCCTGGGAACAGCCCGGACCCGGAGGCTTTGGACCTCTCCCCAGGGGGGGAAAAAAAAAATAAAAAAAAATAAAAAACCCACAGAAAAAGCTCAAAGCTGCACTGAAAAAAAGAATTATTGAAGTCTGTCTTCAAGCGATATTCCCGCCACTGCCTCTCCTGGGATTGGGGGACACGGGAATTACCCCGAAGAGTTGACTCAATTTGAGCTGCAGGAACACTTTAAAGTCAGAAAGGGCATTATTATTTTTTTTTTCTCTTAACTCTAAACATCATATAGATTTAGTAGTGTTACGTATACAAAGAATAGGGAACTATTCATTTAAAAAAATAGTGCATATCGAGATTTGCGTTTCGGGAACGGTTTGTTGCTCGTTTCCAGGGAAGGGAACGAGCTCCCGAAGGGGTTTTGTCCAGCTTAGCTCTGGCGCCATTCCCGTCCTCCCCCTCCACGCTCGGCGCGATCTGCTGACCTGCAGAACTGCTCAGCCCGACCAGAAATCCTAAGAATTGTCCCCAATAACTGTTTCTTGGGGAGCCGGGCGGCGTAAATTAGGCGCGGCGAAGGGTCAGAGCCAAACCTGCGGCCAAACCCTCGTCGGAGCTTTGGCGGCTCGGGGCTGGATCCGTGCGCCGGTGCCAAGGATTAAACGCAATTCTTGTAACAATAATAAAAATAAAAAAAAAAAAAAAAAAAGGCATAAAACCACAGTTTTAGTTCACAAAGGCTGGTACCCGCAAGGCTCTTCAGGGAGAGAAGCCGAGCAGTTTCCCCTCTTATTGCTCGCCAGTTCTGAAACTCCGGCAAGGTTTCTTTTTTTTTTTGTTAAACCTTAATTCTGCCGTTGGGTTTGGAAGCCGCTGCGGAGGGAACAGCGTGTCCATCTCTCGTTTCTTGTGAGATTTTCAGAAAAAAGAAAAAAAAATAAAAATTTGCCTCTCCCCAGCTTGGCTTGGGGAAGCCAAAAACCTCCGTTTCCAGCAAAAATAAACCCGTCGGTTCACGGGACGGGACTTCAGCGTCTCCTCCCGGCCGGGCAGGGCTGAACGCTGCAGGAAACCAAAGAGGATTGAAAAGCGGCGGAGCGAGAGGCTCCGTCTGGCGCAGACTAATTAAACCAAGTCCAATCCCTTAAGAACGGCGGGAGTTTGTTGTGAGGTGCGTTATTTACTTGGAGGATAAACCCCGTCCCTACCCCGGAGGGGAAAAGCCGGAGCGGGGCCAGGCGCAGTTGTAGGGGTAGCAGGGAATCCTGCCCGAGCTCGGGGCTGGACTGCTGCGGGCTGAGCCTCAGATTTACCTCCGGACAAACCAAAAATCCCAGTTTTAAATCCCTTTTCCGTGCTCGGGAGGATTCCCTTGGGAAGAGCGCTAAAGAGGATGTGTTGGTCGTTTTGTTTGGTTGGGGGGGTTCTTTTTAATCAGCGTGCTTACCAAGGAGTTTCGAGAGACACGTCCCCTCTACTATAGAAGGAGAAGAAATAAGGAAAAAAAAAAACCCAAAAGCAGTTCTGCATGACATGCATCAGCTCCAGAGAACGGGAGCTTTCTGGAGGAAGTGCTCCATTTCACGGAATACTGCCGATGATATAGTACCAACGTAGGAGAGGTCTTTTTTTTTAAAAAAAAAAAAAAAAAAAAAGATAAAAACGTTTAAAATGTGCAAATGGGCCACGATTCTGGAAGAGGCGTTACATGCTTTAGGTGAGGCGGGAGGGATCCCCGTCAGGGTGGAGGGTGTTATCTAGCGAACCCCGGGAGTTGGGGAGGAAGGGGAGTTGGGGGGAGGGGGAAGCGGAACGACTCGCACGCCCGGCGGCGTTTTAGCAGTTGGAGGAGTGCATGCTCCCCAGCTGGCCGGCCGCCAGCATCAGGATGTCTTTCTTCTCCTTGTGGAAACGCAGCTCCTTCCCAGCCAGGCGGGCTTCGTCCAGCTCCCTCTCCGTCGAAGCCAGCTCTCTGGAAAGGGCCCCCGGGCTATTCTGCTCCCTGTTCACCCAGTCCATGGCCATCTGGTTCCTTATGTCATCGTCCAGCGCGCGGTGGGAGTAGTGAGCCAGGACCTCCTGGGGGGGAACGGACACAGGCTTAGGAAAGACAAGGCGCTACGTGGGACGACACGTCGCTTGGTAGCGCCTGGCTCCCTGGCCAGCGAAGGGGGTTAAGGAGAGGGTCGCTGCGACGCTAACGCACCCGGAATACCGCTGCCGGAGACGCCCGGACTCACCTGCCTCGAGCACTGCCTCTCCCGCATGGCTTTCAGGCTGCCGTTCCAATGCAAGAGTTGGAAGACGGTCATCAGCTCCTGCAAGGGCAAGGGGCGGTCAGGCCACGCGCGCGCGCGGGGACGAGGATTCAGCTTCACGAGTTAAGTTTCTAGCTAGGGGAACGAGAAGCCGAGGAGGATTCTGCAACATCCCACCGGGTCCCATGCAGTTGCAAGGATCGCAGAGTACGTTTGCAAACTCCGGAGTGCGTAAACAAAAGACTTCCAG
>NW_009648107.1:11494-14874 GCF_000708025.1 Charadrius vociferus | reverse complement strand
CGGATTAGAGAGGAGACAAAGACGCTGATGCTTCACTCTGCCCCGGGGATTTCAGGATTCTGCAAGAACGGCTCTGTCATCTCGCAGCCTCCAAGCTAAACCACCAGCCGGAGCGGGTGACAATCCGGTGTTTTCCCAGCAAACAGCTCTCTCTCAAGGCCACACAAACTCCCCTTCATAAACTTGCCGGGACTAGTTAGGCTTCCCAAAGACAAACACAGCCTAAGGAATATACATAACAGAGTCACGCTGTGTAAACAGGACCATTAATATAAACACTTCTGTCTTCCGCCTACCGAGTATTCCCATTCGAGGGAAACAAGCCAGGCAAGAAGTCGGCTTCGGGGACAGTTTGCCTACAGCAAAGAACCCCCAAAAAAGCGGCACTCCAGAATTAAGGCGCCTGCTTTGCGCCGCACCCAAGCCCTGCTTCATCCTCTGGAGCAGAGTCACGGTCTGACTTCTCCTCTTCTAAAAATCCAGTTCCAGTTGGGGCACTCAGAGTCAAACTCATCTGCACAAGAATGGCTTCCAGTTGCTTGCGAAGCCCAGGTTTAATTTAAAAGGAGTCACGAATCTCAAAGCACTGTTGGAACAGCCTCTCCGTACGTGCGGGGAGAGGCGTCCTGCTTGACGAGGAGCGTGCTCAAAGGCTATCAAGTCACACGCAGAATTCAGAGCGCTCAGAACAGTCTGATTTACCTGGCTGCTCTGCTCTGCTCGTAGGAGCAGTTTCCTCAGAGCAGCTGGAATAAAGCCCAGAAGCAGCTCAGTTCTCGGTCATCTGTCCTGCACGGACTCCTCCTGCTCCGTTACCCAGAACCGAGAGGTGTTACAGCAGCTTCTCTCGGCAGTTTGTACTTTTCATTTCACAGATGTTTTGTCGTAAGGAGAGACAGACGGAGCCCATTTCAGTAGCACAGGAAGACTGCTCAGATAACGCTGTGGTTTGAGGGCACGGAACGACAGTAATCAAGACTCCTAATTCCACAGTCAAAACGTCTTTGGATGAAAGACCTTCACCAGCTTTCCCAAGGGGAGCGAGGTCTCTCCTGTTTTACAGGGAGAGGGGTAAAACCCACAAACGGAGCGGCTCGTTTAATGCCAGGAGTTACGGCACCTGGAGGTACGGTCTGGACCTCCAGCACCGGTTCTCTGAACGCCGTCACGGAAGAGACTGGATCAGAAGGCGGCACAACCCTTTCACAATACTGAGCCATGCAAATATCAAAGCGCGTTTACAGAGAGAAGCCCAACTCAAAAGCCTTTTGCTGCTGCACCAGCGCCTGAAAGCGCCACAAACCCCGAGTCGTGTTCTAAGAGGAAAGCCCCACTTTTGTTTTGTGTAAAGCACTACACACGTAGCTGAAAGATCAAACCAACCGCCCCTCGGACCCTGTCATTAAATTAGGAACCGTACCTGGAACTCCAGCATTGATTTTCCCTTGTTGGATTCCAGCATGAAGCGGAAAGCACCGATCCCGGTGTTGGGATTATCAGCTTCCTCTCGATTGCCCTGCAAGAGACATTTGGCACAAAAGCTGCAATTCCCAACCGAGCAGGGTTCGCCCGGTACCTCCGCTTCCGCTACATCACCTCCGCTGCAGCAGTTCCAGCTCAGGTTAAGGAGGACGGCCTTACGCACCTCAGCCTCGCGCCGCCAGACGCCCTTACCAGTCTAATTCCACACCGAATACTTGCATCGTTCACTGCAGCTCGCACGGAGCAACAGAGCCCGCTCTGCTTTTGACATTGCCACTGGAAATGGGGCTTTTTCTGCAGCCCACGGCGGCGACTTCAAAGTTCTTACAATACTCCGGGTACCATCAGGCACCACGTGACTGCACAGCAAGAGCTCCCGCCAGGAGAAGGTATAATTAGAGGGGTAAAAGAAGAACGCAAAGCTCCCGCTGCTAGAAACTAACATTTCTGGGAAACATTTGGTTTAAAGAAACAGCTAGCCAACGTGACAACCCGGTCACAGAAGGGCCACATGAATCAGCATCTCCGTCTTATTGTCCTACCCCTGACCTGAGGGCAGGACAACCAAACGTGAGAAGAGCGAGAGACCGTGTGGGAGGGGAAGCAGGAGAACAAGAATTAGAGCTACAGTTTAAGTTGTAATACTCAGAAGTCACTGAAAAAAAAAACCCCTGACATAAAGAGTTCCAGATGTAAAAGAAAACCTCTCTTCCCGTGATTTGAGGTTTTTCCCTAGTCTATCCGTCCCCATCAATCACAGCCGTCCGGGTACGGAGAAGCCTTACGTTGAAAGATGCCAGGGCCTCCGAAACGCTCTTCTCAATAAACTCATCCGTGATCCTCCGGGAGGGATGCTCGTTAAAGACCGAGTTCATGAGCGCGATCTTCGCAGCACTCCTTCGGGCTTCGGCCTTGGTTGGACAGAACTGAGGAGAGACAAACGCCATCAGGACAGAAAGACAGAGGGACGGCCGAGATCCCTTCAGCCCCACGCACCGAACTTCCCCCCCCACCGGGCACACGGAATGGGAATTAGGTGGCAGTGTTGGGTAGTTTTGGAAAGTCGCCTTCTCAGACATCCTGAAATCATTAGGAGCTAGTTTTAAACCACAGCTATCCCAACCATGCTTCAACACAAAAATTAGGCAGGCAGCTGAACTCAGCACATAGCGTCCGCATCAGGAAACGCCACCAATCAGATCGCCAACAAAATTAATGACCTTAAAACCAAAATGTAACCAAACGACTCTTAAGCACAAGGACGGCTCTTCAGGATGGGCAGACCCTGTAGCTGGTAGAACCGTTTCTTTTGGATCCGTTGCTCAAACCAAGACTAGAGAGTAACTGCCTAAAGCTGCTCCAGCAAAGGAATCCGAAATGCAGTCAGGACCCCTTGTGATTTTTGGACCTTAATCTTTTGGGTGAGGTATTTGGGTTGGACGTGTTCCTTTTAAACAGAGAGAGGGGAGAAACTATTGATCCAATGTTATGATTTGGTTTCTAGAGTCTTCTGGCACCTTGAGAAAAGGCTCTGGGGCAAATCCAGAGTCTTTGCAAGGAAATATTACTCCACCAGTTTGTCTGAGCTGTGTGTAATGTACTTACATTTGCATCATGTAAATACATCTCACCGCTTAATCCTGGGAAGGAGAACGAAGAACCAAAACCGGCCAGTCTAAGTCTTCTCTGATACCACGTATCTTACCTCAGCACTGCAAAGGTCCGCGTCAGTCAGGTGTGGGGAACACAGAATGTACAGCAAAGGAAAACGTACAGCCAAACCTTCCCACACCAAAGTCGGGAGGGGTTTTATAGGCAGTTAGGAGCACTTATTAGCCAGCTTGAAATGAAAGAGGGTTACAAGTCAGACCCATGTCATTCTCATGCTTAAAATCAGC
>NW_009648107.1:6883-11473 GCF_000708025.1 Charadrius vociferus | reverse complement strand
ACGTCAACGCTGTGCCCAGCGCGGAGAGGTATTTGAGGACTAATTCTGGTGGGGAAAGATTCTCAGGCCCCCCGCGTCAGAGGGCTTCGGAGAGCGCTGGCACGCCACAGGGACAGCCTCCGGCCAAGAGACCGTACCTGGAAACTGCCAAAGCAGCTCCCTCCCGGCAAGGTGACGTAGCAGACGTAAGGGGGACTGTTGGAGGGGACCATCTCGTACACCACGAGGGCTCCGTTTTTCAGATCGGCTCCACGTGACTGCTTCATCTGCCAGAACTCCTGGAGGGCCTCCACGACGTTCACTGAGGAGACAGGAAGAGAATCGAGTTCAGACACGGAACGCAAGAGCCTGGGACGCTGGTTTCCTCAGGTATCACCGCATCCCGAAACGGAAGGGCATAAACGTTAGCGTGCTCCCACCTACGCGAGCAGGACCCCGGCCAGGGAGCTCAGGTATGTCTCGTAGTAAAAACCATCGGCTCCAAAGGAAGCTGTGGGTGCACGATGTCGACACGAACACGCCTCTGCCAGCAAGAGGAACGTACGGGCAACCACCGAGTTACAGAACAAAGCTTCCTACAGAAAAGCTCTTCTCCTTCCAACCAACCTGGGGAAAAGCCTTCAGAAGAGGACTTGGGAAAGGCTGCGAAGCAGCAGGGCAGCGAGGTGTTTTTTCCCTCCCCGAGAGGGCTGTCAACAGGCTCAACAGGTTTGCTCACCTGCCTCAGCTGATCCTCAATATTGACATTCCTACTTTTAAGATAAAAATAAAGCAGCTGACCTGCACGTGCACTGTCAGACCTGCAGAAACCACCTGCCTCTGTGTTGAACATCACGTACCCAGCTCAAAACAACAGGATGGAGACACAAGAAGTGACCCGAGGCGTAAAGCTCCCCAGCTGTGGCTTTCTGGCAGAACTCCCTGTAATTTGGGTGGGAGTATTTGACTGCACACAGAACATGTAACAGCACAGAGGAGAATCCAAGCAGCTAATTGGAGAACCTCCGTCGTGCCACTCGGCATGGGAGGATGTATAACCAAACGGTGAATCACAGGATAAAACCTGGATTAGCTCTGTTACAGTAAGTGTTTTTTCCACCCCAGTTAGGAAACCAGAGCCTAAAACTTCAGCCCTCGTTGACTTTGATAATTAGAGCATTTTCAGGAGAAGTTGTTTTTAAAGCAGGCACCTCTTCTGGAGCACCAGATTTGCTAGACGGGGTTTGAGCGCTTACCCAGCTTTAACGACCCAGCAGCTAGCCCACACCGCGCACAGCCACCCAACACACGCAGCAATCAGCTTGTAGCCCCAATCCACGAGATTAAATTTGTCTTATTTTAACAGGCACGCAAGAACTAGAGGTGTTTGCTGTAACAGTGAGCCAGCTGTCCTCTCCTCCTCTTAATTTCTGAATCCCCAGCGTCGCAAGGACTTCCATCCAGCTGTTCTAAGTTTACCCACCCTTTATTGTGTCAAGCTTTGGGCAAGAAAAATAACCCTCGTAGCGTCTAACGCTCCGAGTCCCACCGAATTTGCTCTAAGCTTCTTTCTGCGTTGAAGAGTTTGACAGGTAGCTGTAGAAAAAGCCTGCCCTCAGCTCTTCCTCAGCACTCCTTCTGAGCCTTTTTAATCTCCGCAATCGCTTTGAAGCGAGACGATCTGCAAAACAGATTACAGCAACTCCTCACTAATGCAAGAGCCGTTCAAAGGACTCTACCCCACAGCTCGCTTTTTTAAGTAAAAACGAGAAAAACACGCCCAAAATCCCCAGGCAAGCCCTCCTGTGAGGAGCTGCATACAACGCAGTAAGCGCCGAGGCGGAGCGCCACGCGGGACCAGGCTGCTCTTCTCCAAGTCTCCCGGGGTAAGCTATAAAAAGGGAGGTGAATTAGAGGCCACGGGCCAATGTGCAGTGCCAAGGCCATCCCGGCCAGCCTGGCTGAGCTTTTTGGTTGCCCACGCAGCGCTGGAACTTTCTAGGTCTCCAACCAGGCGGCTTTCAGGAGGACAGCGTGCTCGAGCATTGTCCTTCGTCGTAGTGCTTTCTCCACGATGAAGCCAGGCGAGGAGTCCCCAGCAGTTCCTCACTACGCATTTCCCTCCTCTTTCAACCTCAGGCTTTTCAGGGCGTTTGCTCATAAAGCAGTCGCTTTGGATTAATTTCAGGTTTAATTTGGGTTGGGTTTTTTTGGTTCTTTTGATGAAAGATGCAAGACGGGGGCAATTTTCCACTGAAGGCAAACAAAAAGCCATCACAAACAATACGAAGTTCCCTGCCAGTTCTCCAGCGCACCAACTCCCAGACAGAATTCCCATCCATCCAGGCGGATTCCCTTCCCAGGGACGGTGTCAGTCACGCACATAATCCCCAGCGGATTTGGGGAGACAATGCCCGATTCAATGACGGCTTCAGGGACCGTTCGACACGGGGCGACTGAGACTTCGCAGCAGCGACCACACAAGAAACTGCCGAGAAAGCCGAGCGACGTCAGGCAACGCAAATTCTCACGACGCAAGGGAACGACTCTGAAAATTCAGAGAAATTACAGTTTGGTTTCATTTAGTGAAGTCTGAGAAGCCGGCGTTAAGAGCAGGTTAATGAGGAAACGCCGTGCAACGCGGACGCGGGCACGGAATTGTGTTTTCAGCCCAAGACAAGGGTTCCTCTATGCCAGGCGCTGGCTGGGTAATTCGTTAGCGACCGGAGCAATAGGTCAGACAGCTGAGAAGCATCTAAAAGAGGTTTTCTTCCCAGACTGGATTCAATGCTTCCAGCTGCCACAGGCAGGACGGTTTTAGGAGACGAGAGAGTAAAATACCTAATTGAAACTCTACAAATGCTTCGGAACAATACGCTTTTATAAGGCTGGAGAGCAAAGCGTGCCGCTACGAACACAGCCCACCCCATCTGCCCTCTCCCCAGCACAGCTCCGGCTCCAACGCTGCCCGTCGCAGACAAACGCTGCCCGAGCGCTGCCGCGTGCTGAATCCAAAGTGAAATCTTGGTCTGAATTTAGCTCCGGATCGATGATTTTCAGCCTTCCTCATTCACCCCCCCCGCCCCACCCTGCCATTAAATCACAAAATAGCGATTTGGGGAAAGGGGCAGGAGATGGGAAAGTTTTTTTGCTTTGCAGAAAGGATCCTAAATCCTGTCGTGGCTCATGCTTGTGGGAGGACAGTCCTGGAGAAAGCCGGGACACCTTCTTTTTTATGGGATTTTAATCCCATATAGAGCACGACACGCAATGCGGCGCTCGGGCTGGGGAGAGGGCAGAGAGAAAAATGACTGGATGGTCTCAGTGCAGGTAAAGATGCGGAAGAAGTGATGTATTCTTTGCGCTGCACATAAGCACGTGTTTAACGGGAAACCCAACGAGCAAAGAACGCTGTTTTCAATGCCTGAAAGTAGAACAAGTCTCTCTACCAGCTCAAAACACTGGAACTCTTACTATCAGCATCAGTCCGTGCCTTTTAGTCTGTTTGTTTGCATTTCTGAGGGCAGGAGCTGGAAACGCTGATCTTCTAGGAAAAACTGTCACCCATCTGTGGGGGCGGGGGGGGGAGACCCACAGATTTACAGAGCGCTGCTTAACCCACGCGGGGCGGTCCCTGCCAGAGGCTTATCCTTTGGATTTGCCACCGCACGGAAAGACGAAGAGGAGCCGGGAGACACAAAGCAGAGCCTGCTCTGACTATCAGTCATATCTGTTTATTGCTTTGGAGCATAACCCCGTATCCCGGCGTTGTGTATACGATAGCACATCTGACTTGCATATTAAATACAGCAGAGTAAGTGATTCCACATGGCGCCGAGTTCCTCCGGAGCCAGACGAGCAGCGGTCCCCCCGCCAGCACTCACCATTTGGAAGCCTGCGACCGCCTCTGTTGGACCTGCTGCCACAGCCGGAAGGAGTCGGGAACTCAAAATAGTTGCAAAGTGTCTCCTTTCGGGTGGGGTGGAAGATTCTTTTCAGCACAAGGTCAGTAAAATATGTGCTTTAACCTTTTTTCCTCACTTCTGTACTTTTTTTTTTTTTTTTATATATTCTTCGTTAAGTGTACAAGAAGCCTCTCGCACGACCGGGCGCCTCTGATGCAATACTTGGAGCCCCGCAGCGACGGAGCGTGGTGGAGTACTTAACACCCCCGCAACAGCCTCTTCCAGCACCAGCAGCCCGCAGCGTTGATTCCTCCCCCCAGCCACGGGGTTTTTCATCGACGAGGTGCAGCCGTGCGGAGCGCAGAACTGAGGGGGAACCCAGGAAAACTGCGCCCAGCGGGAACGGCCAAGGATTGCCCAGCGCAGCCCTCTTCACCGCTGCCTTCGTTGAAAGAAACGAGGTTTTTTTTTTTTGTCCTGACATCAAGTTGAAGTAAAGGAATTATAGAGAGGACTAAATCGCTAAGGCACAAGAAGAATCCTCCTTCTTTAAAATATCAAAAAAAAAAAAAATATCTAAAAACCAAACCCAGCCTCCACTTTCTCCAACTTTATCACACGTTTACCTGTTAGAAGCACAGCGCAAGTAGGAAACCTCAGCTTTAAACCACTTGTCTGCCCAGCTCAAGTTCCTACGCCTGCCTTC
>NW_009648107.1:6100-6839 GCF_000708025.1 Charadrius vociferus | reverse complement strand
TAATTTACAAAAGCAAAAAACCCCGTCAAATTAGAGTTCTGGAAATGGCTGATCCCATAAAACCAAAAGGTTGCATTGATCTTTCTAAGAAAAGGAGACCCGTGAACGTTTCTCAAGCTTGACCCCTGAAACCACGAGACTCCTTAGGGAAAAGGCAGACCCAGAGAAACCACAGACTCCGCGGTTTTATTTTACTCACTTTTACGTTACTCACTTTCTCAGTTTTGGCGTGAACAGCCCCAGATAGATGGGGCTAGAGCAGGGGTCCTCCCTTCCTCCCCACGCTCACCTTTGAGGTCGCCCAAACCACGGGAGTTCACTCTGCAGGGCTGGGAGATCCCAAGGACAAGGGTTGAGACAGCAGCAGACAGCGGAAAAGTCTCCACAAAAGGCACGAAACGCTCATTACTGACGTTTAACCTAACGACAACAGTCAAGGATGCCTCCTCGGTCACCCTCACAGCCCATCACAGGGGAAAACCACCCGCGGAACGCTGCTGGGATGGGGAACATCAGCACACAGCCACGGGAGAGGCTCCCGACTCTCTTCTCTAAGTCACGGATCTGCAGGGAAAAGGATGTTCAAAGCTCGGTGGCGGGAAGCAAAGGGCAGCGGGACCCCCCCCCCAACCAGGCTGCCAGGCAAATTCCAGGGAGGAAGGAGGGTCTTAGAATCACAGAATTGTTTTGGTTGGAAAGGACCTTTAAGATCACCAAGTCAAACCACCAGCCTACCACT
>NW_009648107.1:4905-5964 GCF_000708025.1 Charadrius vociferus | reverse complement strand
AAGGTCTCCCCCCAGCTCCTCTTCTCCGGGCTGAACCCCCCCAGGGCCCTCAGCCACTCCGCATCAGACGTGTGCTCCAGACCCCTCACCAGCTCCTCTGCCCTTCTCCGGACACGATCCGGCCCCTCAATGTCTGTCTTTTGATGAGGGTCTTGGAAAGGTCTCTCTTTCCTCTTTAACTCTTCTTCCCTCCACGCAGACATTTGGTTGAGCTTCAGCAGTCTCTGATGGGACATCTCCCTCCTCACCTGCTCTCCAAGTCTGCAACTGCAGAACCGCACACAAGGAGCCTTTGTCGTGTTTCCAGAGCGCCAAGCCTCCAGCCTCTCCCTCCCTGCGAGTCCTCACCCACCGCTCCTTCAGGGGAATCTTTAGCTATTCCTCCTCCCTTGTGACAGAGGATCCGGGACCTTCGGTCCGGAGGATCTCTGTGAAGACCCCGTTTTCCTCCCGTTCATCCTCTCCAGTGGCACACCGCTGGCTCACCTCCACCCACCACTCTTTCACTCAGCCACGCGGCACCTGAAGGAGAGCACATCTCCCCCACGCACGGCCATCACCGGCGCCATGCTGTACCGTCCCGCTTTGAAGGGAGACGCTCTCCCTTCTCTGATGGGGGAGAGCATCCGCCCGTCGTTTCAGCAGCCAGTCCAGCTCAAACCGTAACACGTATCAATAATACAACGATATTAAACCAAAATCCTGGTGAACTCAAGCTCATCCTGGGGAAGATAGAAAGCAGAAGGGTAGCACAGATCAAGGAAAATGGGTTAGGACGGGAAACCCAGACAAGGGAGAATTAACGGGGAAGGAGGGATGGGATGGGAGAGTCCCAGACAGGGCTGGAAGGAAAAAGGGGGAGATGACAGGGGAATCCCCCCCTTTCCCGAGAACACCCCAGACCCCACAGTGATGGGACACGGGGCGCCTGGAAGGAAGAGGAAGGAGAAGGGGGTGAAGAAGAGCCCCGACACGGGGGGACTCCATGGCTGGGGAGGGGGAATAAGATAAGATGGAGGGAGAAACTGGCTGAAGCTGATGAGGAGGTGGTCCTGGGGG
>NW_009648107.1:0-1867 GCF_000708025.1 Charadrius vociferus | reverse complement strand
CCCCCTGCCCTGGGCAGGGCCACCTCCCCCCAGCCCAGGTTGCTCCAAGCCCCGTCCAACCTGGCCTTGAACACCTCCAGGGATGGGGCAGCCACAGCTTCTCGGGGCAACCTGCCCCAGGGGATCACCACCCGCACAGCCAACAATTTCTTCCCCAGATCTCACCTCAGTCTCCCCTCTGTCAGTGTCAAAGCGTTCCCCCTCATCCCATCACTCCCCTCCCCGATCCAGAGTCCCCCCCCAGCTCTCCTGGAGCCCCTTTAGGCACTGGAAGGGGCTCTGAGCTCTCCCCTTTTTGGCCTTCTCTTCCCCAGGCTGAACCCCCCAACTCTCCCAGCCTGTCCTCCCAGCAGAGGGGCTCCAGCCCTCCCAGCATCTCCGGGGCCTCCTCTGGCCCCGCTCCCCCAGGTCCATGTCTCTCCTGTGCTGAGGCACCGAGAGAAGGAGCACCGAGATGATCCAAGGACTGGGAAGGCCGAGAGAGCTGGGATTGTTCAGCCATGAGAACAGAAGGCTCAGGAGAGACCTTCTCACCACGTTCCAGTATTTAAAGGGTGGCTACAAAGAAGTCAGAGAGTCCCTTTTTACAAGCCCCTCCGCTGTCGCTAGAACGTCGACTCTTCCTTCCCAACGGGCATTTTATTTCCGTGGCTGAAGGGGAAACGGCTTGGAGGCTCCCAGCGTCGCAGCCCGTGGTCCCCAGCACTGTTTGCCCGCTCTCCTCTGCTCTCCCCGCATTCCTCTCCCCTCTTTTTTCAGGTATTACCTCTTTGCTCTCGTCGTGAACCTGAGCCGGGACGCCTACGAGATCCGCATCCTGATGGAGCGCGAGGCGAACGGGAAGCGAGCGAAGGGCAGCGAGAACGGGCGCCAACTCCGGCCTGACAACGGGCTGCAGCAACTGGGGCTGAGGCTGCAGATCCAACTCCGGCTTCTCATCCACGTCCTGCGGAACAACCCTCCTCTGCTGCTGGACCTGGTGAAAAACGCCTGCGACCTCTTTATCCCCCTGGACAAGTTGGGGCTGTACAAAACCAACCCGGGTTTTGTGGGGCTCTGCGGCCTCACCTCCTCCGTCCTCTCCATCCTCACCATCCTTCATCCCTGGCTCAAACTGAAGCCGTAGCTCTCCTCGGAGCCTCCCTGCGGGCTCAAAGCCAGCGGGGGCAGACATTTGGGGACCCCCGGGGAGGGGGAGATAGTTACTCCTGGGGCCGGGACGCGACTAAAACTGACTCTCTGGGTCTCGTTGCCTGCGGTCGCGCAGTCACGTCACGCCCGGCTGCTTTAACGAAGGGGCGGCGGAGACGGGAGGAAGGTGGAGGAGGGAATTTTGCGGCGACGGAGCCCGCGGAGACCCGCTCCGGCTGCCTCACCTCCCTGCGTCGCCAGCGAGGAGGGCGATCAACTCAACGGAGCTCCGTTTGGTTCTTCTCCCCGGCAACTCTAGGGCCTGTCCGGCCGTTTTTAGGGGTTTAACGTTTCCCCTCCCTCTTTAGCAGGGGGGGTTTTATCCCGCAGCCAGCCAAGAGGGAATATTTGGGGCCGGAGAAGGCTGCCTGGCTCGCTGCCTGCTTCTCCCACACTCGGGGAGGGTTTATACTGCGGGGTGGGGGTGAGTTTCACGCCGCCGGGCCCGTTTTGACGCTTTTATCTTCCTTTTTAAGAAATCTGAGTGCAGGCAGAGAGAGAGGGTGAGTTGAAAGGCCTTTGGCTGCGCCGTCCCCAGCTGAGCGTTCGCAGGTGAACTCGGGGTAAGTCCGTGGGGTTTTGGGCCGCTCCCGCTCCGCCGTTGGGGGTTTGGAGGTGAGATCGGGGCGGGATATTTCCCCGTAGGAGAATATTCGCTTCCCTGCGCCTTCCCCAC
>NW_009648106.1:0-956 GCF_000708025.1 Charadrius vociferus | reverse complement strand
GTCTGTTTAGATAAACACAATAAAGAATAAACTTCAGTTCTTCACATCTCCCCTGGCGCTGGGCGAGCAGCCCCAGCATGCAGGAGGGGTTCAGGAGGCCAATGCCCAGCTGCCCCATGGAGGATCAGCCCCGGGGGCCCTTGGGGCTGCCCTGGCGGCCTCGTGGGGCACTCTGTCTCTGCCGCCGGAGAGTCGGGGCTGCTGCTCCCATAGAGCCATGGACACGGAAGGCAGAGGGAGGTCACCTTTTCAGTGCTGGTGTCCCCTCACATCCACACTGTCCTGCTGTGCCCTCACCTTTGTGTTACCCCTAAGGTCTTGTGGAACTTGTGACAGCCCTGTTGTCTCTACAGAGTCATCGCTGTGGCAGCGGGCAGGAGCAGGCCATGTGAACCAGTTTCTCAGAGCTGGTGTCTGTGCAAAAGCCACCATAAGCAAAATGGTTTCTCAAGGTACGGCCCGAAGGCTGAATGCCTCTTCCAAAGGTGGTGTCAGGAATGGACCGAGGGAGCTGCTCCCTTAAAGGATGGTTTCTTTTCTGTGGTTCTTTACGGGTTCAGGAGAACAGGCTCAGAGTCCCAGGGGGATTCATGAGGGACCAGGGGCTGGGTGAAGACCTCCCTTCATGCTTGCACATGTATACTAAGACAGCAACTGGTATTCTTTGACTTATCTGCCTGGTGCTGCCCCACCTGCAGTGAGGCTGATGGCAGATGCCATCCTGCAAAGGAATCAGGGGCTGCCAGGAGAGCTCAAGGGATTTGCAGGGACAGTGCGTGAGTCTGGGTGGGCAGTGAGCAGCAGCTCAGAGAATGAGTGACCATCCAAAGTTGAAAAGGTCAACCTGTGGAGCACATGGGCTAAGAAGGAAACTTCAAAGCAAGGCAAGGCTGTGAGGACCAGGTAGGAAAGGCAACATAGGACTGGAAAGTGGTTCAGGACACCCTCTCGGAAAG
>NW_009648105.1:1726-2727 GCF_000708025.1 Charadrius vociferus | reverse complement strand
GGGAGGCACGGCAACACGGATGGAGGGACACAGGGACGCACGGACACCGCTCGCCATGCAGGGACGGCATCGCCCTGCACCCACCCCGGGTGGAGAGCCCTCCCGTGGGGGCAGATGGACAGATGGACGGATAGGGGTGATGGATGGAGGGACAGAGGGATGGGAGATGGATAGAGGGACAGAGGGCGGGAGGGAGCGATGGGGAGAGGAAAGGATGGAGGGATGGACAGATGGATGGATGGAGGGATGGAGCGATGGACAGAGGAAAGGATGGAGGGATGGACAGATGGATGGATGGAGGGATGGAGCGATGGACAGAGGAAAGGATGGAGGGATGGACAGATGGATGGATGGAGGGATGGAGCGATGGACAGAGGAAAGGATGGAGGGATGGACAGATGGATGGATGGAGGGATGGAGCGATGGACAGAGGAAAGGATGGAGGGATGGATGGACACATGGATGGATGGACGGACAGAGGGATGGATGCAGGGAGGGACAGACAGATGGATGGGGGGATGGCCGAGAAGGATGGATGGAGGAATAGAGGGATGGAGGGAGGGACGGACAGATGGATGGAGGGAGGGATGGAGGGATGGACAGATGGATGGATGGAGGAATAGAGGGATGGAGGGAGGGATGGACAGATGGATGGAGGGAGGGATGAACAGAGCGAGGGATGGATAGAGGAAAGGATGGAGGGATGGACACATGGATGGATGGAGGAATAGAGGGATGGAAGGAGGGACGGACAGAGGGATGGACAGAGGAAAGGATGGAGGGATGGATGGACACATGGATGGATGGACGGACAGAGGGATGGATGCAGGGAGGGACAGACAGATGGATGGGGGGATGGCCGGACACATGGATGGATGAAGGGATGGACACACAGACACCTCCCCCTCCCCACAGGGACAGTTCACCCCCCCACACCCACCCGGGGGGAGACGGATGAGCTCCCACCCGGGGGGGGGGGGGGGGGTTGCGGCCGTGAGGGT
>NW_009648105.1:0-1115 GCF_000708025.1 Charadrius vociferus | reverse complement strand
ACAGGGGCTCTGGTTTCCCCCCCCCCCGGCCCTGGGAACGGCGGGGAGGGGATGGCACCGCTGCGGGATGGGGACCGTGGAGGGGACAGCACTGCTCACAGCGGGGGGGACACCATCACTCGGGGATGGGGACCACAGCGGGGACAGCACGGCCCCAGGGTGCACGGGGGGGTGGCACCACCCTAGATGGAGACCATGGGGGGACAGCAACACTATGGGATGGGGACTGTGGGTGGATGGCACCGCTCCATGATGAGGATCCACGGGGAGATGGCACTGCTCCGGGATGGGGACACCACCGCTCTGGGATGGGGACACCACTGCTCTGGGATGGGGACACCACCGCTCTGGGATGGGGACACCACCGCTCCAGGATGGGGACACGACTGCTCCGCGATGGGGACACCACCGCTCTGGGATGGGGACACCACTGCTCCGGGATGGGGACACCACCGCTCTGGGATGGGGACTGCTGAGGGGACAGCACGGCCCCAGGGTGCACGGGGGGGTGGTGGCACCAACCTGTGATGGGGACCACGGTGGGGGTGTGTGACACTGCTCTGGGATGGGGGACCACAGGGTGGGGGACACCATCAATTTGGGATGGGGGGCACAGGGCACAGTGGGATGGCACCACCCCGGGTTGGGGACCGGGGGGGGACGGACACCGCTGCGGGACGGGTCCCAGGCCACCGGGGGTCCCACCTGTGAGCTGGTTGAGGCCGAGCTGGCGCAGAGCGTGGGTGGTGTTGGGGTTGTAGTTGAGCAGGACGAAGAGCGCGTACTTCTCCTCGTAGAACTGCGTCCCCCGGATGACGCGCAGGTTCTGCAGCGGCAGCGAGGCGAAGACGTTCATGGCGATCAGGATGTAGCCCGTCACCTCCCGGATGGTCTGTGGGGCAGCGGCACGCGTCAGCCCGGTGGGCGCGGACCCCCCCCGTGTCTGTGTGTCCGGGTCCGCCCCCCGGCTCACCTGCAGAAAGGAGAGGTCCTGCGTGTGGTCGATGAGGACGATCTCCAGGTTGCCCATCACGATCTCGCAGTTGTTGTACATCTTGTGCAGCGTCTGGTACTGGTGCTGCGCGTCCCCCGTCACGCTCAGCCCGTTCAGCGTC
>NW_009648104.1:1230-3237 GCF_000708025.1 Charadrius vociferus | reverse complement strand
GGGGGGGGGGGGGGGGGGGAGCAAGCAGAGCCAGCAGCGCAACCTGCTGGTGATGGTGGCCTGACTGAAATTCAAACCATATTTTATAGTACAATATTGCATATTACTCATGCAATGTTGAAAACACCACAGAGATGCTCAGAAAACATCACTGTTTTCTTTCCAACTTGCACTTCCATGTAAAAAGCTGAATTTTTGATTCTTAGTTCCCACATTAAAATTATGATCTCATGTGGAGGTAATTACAAATGTCTATCTCCAAAAATCATTGCAACCATCTAGATATAGATACCTATACAATTATACATTCCTGTGTCTATCTATTGCTATCTGTATCTACAAATATCGCTATACCCAGGTCCATATTCACTCATTCTGGTAGACTATGTCTCAATCACTAGGGTAAAAAATGTCTTAGTATGCAGGATATCTGAATACTACATAAGAGAGTCAGAAACTACCATCTCAGTGAGCAGAACAGCATCAGTATAAAATAAGCAAAATCCGTCTTTACAAGTAGAAAAAAGGCAGATACTTTTTGACAACAGCTTCAGTAGCCAGTTGTAAGACTAAATGGCTACAAAATTAGTGGAGTCTGTGGCACCACAGAACTCAACTCCAGATAATCTACGTGAAATTTGGCCAAACCTCAGATATGAACAACTCTGTTGTTACTATGTATTAATTCAAGATTCTCAAAGTTAACTTACTTCTTACATACTAAAGTTATTGCAGATGAGATACAAACAGGACAGTTAAGGAGTATTAACATCTCTATATCAAATGGATCTTTTTGAAGTTTTACACGATGTACGCTTTTCATAATCACATCCCTCCATCATGACGGATTTATCGAATGTACTTATATGCGGACGGACTCAGACGCAGACCAATATGATCAATGCTGAAGCCCCTTTATTAAAATACTTAAACCATTATATACCTTACTACAACGTGGGCTAGCTCTGCGGCTTGTGCTCATTGGTTTCTAGACTTATACACACAAACTATTATTGGTTAAACACAGCTGTAACTTATTGTCTACACTTCGTTACTGTTTCTGCCAAGTCAATCTTTTAATTAATACACATTCCGCATCTGTTGGGGAGTAGCAGTAGTTTCAGTGTCAGCACATGATTTCCTCCTTCATGTTGACCTTCAGTACGTGTCTGTTGTTTTCCAAAAAGCTTCCCACACTTATAAAGTAGTAAAACAGTGGAGGTTTCTGTTGATGTGGAGCAATTTTGATGCATTTATGTATTCTGTTTGGCTTGATGTAGACACAGTTGGTCAGATTTTATGACTACTAGACCATAGAGATTAGTGATGCATTTTTTCAAGTGCTCTACTGAATCAGAGCCATGAAAGTGGACATCTGGCTTTAAGTGGATGCTTTAAGGCTATGATGAAAAGCAGCAGGTTTTTGTAAGTGCTTTGTTGAATTGCCTTAATTTATAAACCTCAGTTTAAAAAAAGTTTATAATATATACACACTGGAGGGGAGGGATGCCATCCAGAGGGACCTGGACAGGCTGGAGAGATGGGCCTAAGCCAACCTCATGCAGTTCAACAAGGCCAAGTGCAAGGTCCTACATCTGGGTCGGGGCAATCCCAAGCACAAATACAGGCTCGGTGGGGTATGGCTGGAGAGCAGCCCTGAGGAGAAGGACCTGGGCGTGCTGATTGACCAGAAGCTCAGCATGAGCCAGCAATGTGCAATCGTAGCCCAGAAGGCCAACCGTATCCCAGGCTGCATCAAAAGAACTGTGGCCAGCAGGTCAAGGGAGGTGATTCTGCCCCTCTACTCCACTCTCGTGAGACCCCACCTGGAGGACTGCGTCCAGCTCTGGAGTCCTCAACATAAGAAAGACATGGACCTGCTGGAGCATGTCCAGAGGAGAGCCACGAGGATGATCCGAGGGCTGGAGCACCTCTCCTATGAGGAGAGGCTGAGAGAGCTGGGGCTGTTCAGCCTGGAGAAGAGAAGGCTCCGGGGAGATCTTATTG
>NW_009648104.1:0-1081 GCF_000708025.1 Charadrius vociferus | reverse complement strand
ATGATTTCTAATTAGTTCATCTGTGTTTGTAAGCAACAGGTCTAGTAACACTTCTCCCCTGGTCAGGTTGTCTATTGTTGACACGGAAGCTCGGACAAATACACAACGACCAATATGATCCAGGTAAATGCCACTTTATTGCACAGATAGCTCAGCTATTATAGACAGTTCTCTCCCGCGCCACGCAACACTCAAGCAGCAATTGGTTACATGCATAGTTCACGCAAGCATCCTTACTATATGATTGGCTAGCCCCAGCTGTTCACGCGCACAGTTATCTTCTTTTATGTTTTGCTCAAAGTCCTGCTTATCGGTACATTCAGCAACAGTTATTTCCTCCCTCTACATAACTCAGCTGTTCACCAAACACCATTCGACCTTCTACATTCCTTGAAGCTTACACTGTTGTCAACAAGTCCTCAGTGCTTGGGGTGCTCACAGGGTGACCATTGATCTCTAAAAATTCTCCCACAGTCTATCACCCGGATTAAGAAATTTTCCTTGAAGCACTCCAAGAGTCTCCTGGACCACTTACAGCTTGCTATGCCACTTTTCCATCAGATGTCAGGGTGATTTCAGAACCTGCAAACGTGATGCTTTCTGTAGTTGAAGAACACTTTATCAACAGGTTCCCCTTTGTCTGGTGGCCTGTAGTAAACACCAACCACAAGGTTTCCTTTGTTGGTTTGACCCCTAATTTTTACCCATAAATTCTCAATCTGTTCATCGCTGTTTTACAAAGACAGCGAGGGCAACCCCCCTGCCTCTCCTTCCTTGCCTGTTTTTCCGAGTTCTTGAAAACTTACCTGCTGTAAACTGTATACATTAATTTCCTTTAATTATTATTGTTTGATTATTTTATTTCTAGATTATGGGATGATGGAATTATTGATCCATATGACAGAAGACTGATTTTGGGCCTTGGTCTCTGCACAGGGCTAAATGCATGTATTACGAAGACAGAATTTGGAGTGCTCAGGATGTGATGTAAATGTTTACTACATATCAGAATTAACTCTGCATATTTTAATTAGTGCTAGAGAACAAAAACTACAATGTTGTCCTGGTTTGAGGTAAAACA
>NW_009648103.1:0-1814 GCF_000708025.1 Charadrius vociferus | reverse complement strand
TGAGTCCTCCCTGGGGGGCCACTTGGGACTTCCCCGGGGTCCCTGTGGGGCACCAGAACACCTGCATCTTCTATGGGGTCTCTATGGGGCACCAGGATGCCTGGGTCCTCTCTAGGGTCCTTGCAGGGATGTTTGGGTCTTCTTTGTGGGGTCTTTGTGGGACACCAAGGGATACTTGTGTCCTTTGTGGGGTCCCTGTGGGGCCCCCTGGCTTTTTTATGGGGTTCCTATGGGGCACCAGGTCACCTGGGTCCTCTGTGGGGTCCCTGTGGGGCACCGTGAGGCCTGGGTTCTCTGTGAGATGTTGGTGGGGACATCTGGGTCTTGTGCGGGGTCTGTTGTGTGTCTTGGGGACACTGGGGTTCTCTGTGAGGTTCTGGTGGGGACGTTGGGATCTTCTCTAGGGTCCGTGTGTGACACTGGGCTGCCTGGGCGCTCTGCGAGGTCTCTTTGGGGACACCGGGGTTCTCCATGGGGTCCTTTTGTGGCACTGGGACACCTTGGTCCTTCGTGAGGTTCTTGTGGGGACATCTGGCTTCTCTGTGGGGTTCCTATGGGGCACCAGGATGCTTGGGTCCTCTGTGGGGACACCTGGGTTGCGCATGGCGTTTGTACGGGGCTGTAGAACGTCTAAGTTCTCTGTTAGGTTTCTATAGAGACATCTGGGTCTTCCATAGGATCTCTCCGTGACACTGGCATGCCCGTGTCCTCTGGGGGGCCCTGGGACACTCGGATCCTCCCTGGGGTTCCTCCAGGGACACCTGGGTCTTCCATGGGGTGCCTGTGTGACACCGGGCTCCTGGGTTCTCTGTGGGGTGGGATATAGGGGACGGAGACACTTGGGTTTTGTTGGGGGGCATCTCCACATGGGGCTGTCTCAGTCGTTTTTGGGGTGAGGTATGGAGACAATGTGGATCTCTCTGTGGTGACATGTAGGACATGGGACACCTTGGTGTTCTAAAGATGGGGATTGGGGACACTTAGGTCAGGACACAGTGGATGGGGCCACCTGGGACCTCCCTGTGGTGGGATGTAGAGGATGGGGCCACCTCGGTCCTGCTCGGGATGGGGGTGTGGGGACATCCCCGTGGTGGGACATGGGAGATGGGGACACCTGGGTCCTCCCCATGGGTGGACACAGAGGATGGGGCCACCTCGGTCCTGCTCGGGATGGGGGTGTGGGGACATCCCCGTGGTGGGACATGGGAGATGGGAACACCTGGGTCCTTCCAGGGATGGAATATGGTGGATGGAACCACCTTGTTTCCCCTCGAGGTGGACCACCGAAGCTCAGGTCACCGCGTGGGACGAAGTTGGGAGGTCCCACCGCTGACCCGGGGCGGTGGGGTGACCCTTCTCCGCAGGAAAGCATTATGGGGTGTACAGCTGCGAAGGCTGCAAAGGCTTCTTCAAACGTACCATCCGCAAAGACCTGACCTACACCTGCCGCGACAACAAGGACTGCGTGGTGGACAAGCGCCAACGCAACCGTTACGGCCCCGACGTGAATGGCCGGGCCACCGGCATGAAGCGCGAAGGTACCCGGGGAACGCCGGGATACGGGGTACGGACCCCCCGCCCCGAACCTCCCCTCATGGCCATGTCCCCCCTCCAGCCGTGCAGGAGGAGCGCCAGCGGGGGAAGGAGAAGGACGGCGATGGTGACTTGGGCGCCAACGCCAACGAGGAGATGCCGGTGGAGAAGATCTTAGAAGCCGAGTTGGCGGTGGAGCAGAAATCGGACCAAAGCGTGGACGGCGCCGGCACGGGGGGCAGCTCGGTGAGTTGTGGGGTTTTTTTATTTTAGGGTGGAGG
>NW_009648102.1:0-7233 GCF_000708025.1 Charadrius vociferus | reverse complement strand
ATCTGTCCGAGCTTCCGCATCAACAGTGCCACACAACAAAATTATGGTAAGAAAGAACATTTGGAATGTATAATAAAAATGCAGGAAAATGCCTCGTGTTGCACTGCAGGAAGATCCTTATGTGGATTGTGCTTAGTGCAAATATCAAACTGTGGATTAGTGTTAATGTTCATAAGACAAATAGGTAGCCTGGCATCAGTCTTTATGGCCTTTGAAGTCCTGCACACACATATGCATGCATGTACCCATGCACAGATCAAGGAAGGCACCTATTATAGCCTTTAAGCTATGCAAAGCTGGAGGCAAAGTTTTCTGACCTAGATCGTATGCCCTTAAACTACAGTTTATGCTGTGAAGCAAAATCAGTCAGGATACATATATGGATATCACTTAGTTGCACATCCAACGCTCACCAACTGCAGTAGCAATCTTTAGAATGATTTCTCAGAGAAACAGAACAGGCTTCCAGCAACACTTCAGAAATGTATGTACAAGTTCACAGCATAGAAAGGTAGAAAGAACCTTCTCTGAAACAGTTAAAGACCTTAATGTACAGGTGAAACATAGTAAGTAGTGCAGTTACTATTCATTACAATATTCTTTAGTTATTTTTTCAGTTATTTGCTGCAGTGTTGAGTGCTGCTTCAAAAATCAGCATTTCATATTGTGGTGCATTAAACCCAGCCAACAGGCTCTCGCTCACTCCTGGGACAGGGAGAAAATAGGAGAGAAGATTCATGGATCAAGATAACGGCAGTTTAAAAGGGAAAGCAAAAGCTGTATGTGCAAGCGAAGCAAAAAGAGGAATTCATTCACTACTTCCCATCAGCAGGCAGATATTTAGCCACTTCCTGGGAAGCAGGGCCTCAGCACACATAGCAGTTGCTTGAGAAGACAAATACCATAACCACAAACGTCCTCCCTTCTACCTCCTTTCATTGAGCTTTTATTGCTGAGCATAATATCATATGGTATGAAATATCCCTTTGGTCAATTTGGGTCAGCTGTCCTGGCTACATCCCCTCCCAACCTGTTGTCCACCTCCAGCCTACTCGCTGAGGGAGGGGGGAAAGGAAGAGAAAGCCTTGACGCTACGCAAGCACTGTTCAGCAACAGCCAAAACACTGGTGTGTTATCAACACTGTTTTAGCCACAAATGCAAGTATTGACTTCTGGTTCTGACCCAGGATGTGTTTTATCCCAAGAATACATTAGGTGCACAGGACTGGCCATGGACTACTGAAAATAGTGGAATGACTACCGGTGACTTTGATGGAATACAGATTGGGCTTTGAGCCTAACACTGAGTTCATTGATTCATCGCAAGGGCTGAATTTGGCTTTGACGGATGTAAAGCACTTCATCCCATGTACCAAAGTACTCCTTAATTAATTGCATACATTTTAACTCCACCCTCCTACCCCACCATTTTTCTATTAGCACTACTAAGAAGCCCCAACACTTGCACCAAAAAAAACCCACCCAAAAACAATATGACTGAACTACATATAGACATTTGTACTTACAGTTGTCTGGCTTGAGTTGACTTTTGGCACTTCCAAAGTACTGGGGATTTTCAATTATAGGAATCTTTGTCATCCCAATGATGACTGCATCAGGACCCCCCTCAGAAGAAGATGGAGTGTTACTGCCATTCGAGATGTGATGGAGGGGACTTGCCGAATCATCATCATTGCTGATAACTGAAGAAGGACCTAGAGATAGAAACAAAGATTTTCCTGTAACTCAGAACATTTTCTCTCCCTCAGACAATTCTTTTTTTTCTTTTTTTTTTCTTTTTTGATCAGTTTGTCCTCCATCCTACTAGTCAAGAGCTCTCTTTATGTCCCTTGCTGATCTTACCTCAGGAATTTTATACATCTGGCCATTAAGAGTGGGAATGTGATATAAATTTTTGTACTAGAGATCTCCTAGACTAAATACATCAGGGTCTAGCCTACTGTGTCACTGGGAAAGATCTCCAAATTTGATGAAAGCCTATCATTCTCAGAAATAAGCTATGAAATACACACATTAACTTTTTTACCTTATGCCCTACTCTGATCACGCTGCAATAATTTCTTTTCCCACAAAGGTGACGAATATCCACCTTCCATTTCAGGTGGCATTATAACATAACAGACATGGAGGAGATGGGCTCATCCTAACATGGGAAGCTGTATGATTCCTGAAGGACAAAATGGCTGAGAGCCAAAATCCAGAGGACAATTTGCACAGTCACAGTAGGTGCAAGGCAGACACTCAGAAGGGCAGTGGAAAACACTCTTCCCATCCCACCAATATCTACCCCAGACAAAATGATCTGAGGTCATTTCACAGGGGCTTGTCCAGCCCAGGGGAACATTTCTCTGCCTTATGAGGTCCCATCAATACCTGAGTCTAGTGACCTTCCAGAAGGAGAGGTTTATTTTGATCAGTAATTTAGTGACAATTTTTGTTTTTTTCTCAGTTTGTGCTTTGTATTTTTAATGAGATGTAGATAAAAACTTATAAATTGGTAAAAATAACCAACTTACTTAGCAGAGTTCTACTTACAAGAGCTGCAGGGGCCTTTGATCTAACACTGAGATCAGAGCAGATAATATTTGAACTCTTGTGATTTAGCCCCTGCTAGCTAATTCTATGTTATATCCTCCAGTTTACATTCAGAATTCAAAGAAAATCAGCATCACCATTAAACAATGACATTTTGCCTAATCTGCCACTGAAGAGCTGACAGAGACCACAAATAGTTTTCAGATCATCCTCCATCCATGCTAACCAGGGACTTTGGTGTAGCATTCACATCTCCTAGAACGGCAACCTCAGATGACATCTGTGTTTGTCCCGCAGGCAAAAGTGACAGGCAGGGGAACAGCAATCAAAGAAGGGGGCAGCAGAGGACTTCAGGGAAGACAAAAAGCTGTGTTTACTCTGAGTCGACAGCCACTCCTTTGGAGCCCCAGACAGGTTTTAGATTGAACAGAAGAGGACAGTGCAGAGGCACTGACAGGGATCTGAGTATCACCTGCATATAGATAGCATCTGTGTTTGCTGGAAAGTTGGGGGATGCAGAGGGAGAGAGGATGAGGACCAACAGCAGATCTTGTGAATACTTCATGGAGGGCAGGGGAAAAGATGGGGAGGATATACCACACACACAAAATTAAGGAACAAGATAAGAACCAGGACAGGCCAAGACACATTAGCCAAGAAAAGGCAGCTTTAAAGAAAAGAAACTTAAACTCTCTTACAGTTTTGTGGTTCACAGTATCATTGCAAAAGCATTTTATCATTATATAGCATGACTTACAGGAATAAAATGTAAATAATTTGGCATGTGGCTATTTCAACCATCGCTTTAGAGGCTCAAGCATACTCCCACCCCTATCCTGCTTTCTTTTCTCCCTAATTGGTTTAATGGTGCATGAGGGAAATCTCATTGTTTGAAAAAGTACTTCCTCCACTGGCTTGAAATATTAGAAGTAATTTTTCAAATGCCTTGTACTTCACTGGAAAGTCACTATTGACAAATGTAAGTGAAACCTAGATCTCTGCAATTTATCAAACAGAATACTAATACTAAGGCTGGTTGTTTGGTTGTTTTGTTTTTTTTTTATCACCCAAATCCTCAAAAGACTGATTCTACTAGGAAACTTACCAGGATTAAGTTTTTGGTGAAGACTTTTCCAATGAAATGCAGAGCCTAACAAACTGTTGGTCCCCCAGATGGCACACAATACACATTTTTCAAGTGCATGTGAGTTTGTGTGCAGAAGAAATAGAGTGCAAACACATGAAAAAAGGGTGTTCATTTTTTCTAGAGGTTGTCCTTAGGTCTCCAAACTTTGTGAATGTCAAGCTAATGGCACCAAAAAGCAAGCAGTCAAATACACATTTTCTTGGAAACAATGCAGTCTTTTTATACTAATACAGCTTTAGTATGAGGGTCAAATCCCTTCCTTTACAGCAAATGGGTGAATTTTCTTGGCTATGCAGTTAGAGGTACTCCTCTAAGTCTTGCTGTTCTCTGCTTCACAGGAGGAGGCTCTTTTGTCATCATTTGCTTCTACCATGCATACAGCAATGGCATGGAAAACTGTCCATTATAAATTTATAGGACAGTAAAGCAGGATATTCAACAGGAACTCATAGCGGCTATGTGGGTACATGGCTGCTGGCCAGGGTCAATCCACCACATTCACCTAAGCTGTCTCAGGCAAAAAAAAAAACGGCTTTCAAATACAGAATCAGAAAGAACATATGGTTCTGGTTTGCACTTGGCACGGCATTGCTAGCACGCATTCCCAGACTTTAGTTTAGATGGTCACAAGCACTGTATCCATCTAAACCATCATCCATCCCTCAACTGATGATATAAGCAATCTACTGTATGTGCATTTACTCTCTGAACTATAAAAAGATTTCTTGGAGGCTACTGTATCCCACATCCCTCTTACCACACATTTTTGTGCATCACACATCACTTGAATTATCCCTGAAGTTACCACCAATGGCTCAGCCATGCTAGGAGGCAATAGAAGTAATAATTATCAAAACCAGCCAATTTTAGCTTTGTGATTGGAGTCGTGTAGTTAATCTAGGGATATATCTGCTTAGTCAAGTGTTACAAGGCAGCTCAGGTAAAGAGGATTGCTTATAGTGATTACATTTGTTCTGATGCCTTAATAACTATGACTTCTTCCATGAAAAAGGATGTTTTTTACTAGGAAGATTTATCAATAGTTCTTGCACATTGGCTCTTCTTGCTTCAAGTCCTTTTGTTCCCAGAGAAACGAAGACCAGTCTGTGCAGAGACATGGTAGTGGTGCACCATCAGTCAAAAGCAGGACAGTGAGCGTGTATCACCAGTCAGCATCAGCTCTGTTGGATTTTGAGCCCATACTGAATCTTCTCTCTTTTTCCTTTTGGGATGGATGTATTTTTTTCACTAATTAAATACCTTGTTCTCACAAAGCACTTACACAAGACTTCTTTCCTGATGAGACTCACATATTTGTTGCAGATTCCAAGAAATTCTTTTTTTTCTGCATGATTAAAAGGCAAGTTTTATAATTCAGCAAGAACAGAGACTCAAAATTTGTTATCAAGCTAAGATCCAAGTTTCTTAACAGAATATATATCTCCTTTTTAGCTCAGCTCTTGAATCCCTGCCTATCTTCCACTTTGTCTAGAAGACAACTCACCAGTCATAGCTTGGCACACTTTTTTGACTTAGATACTACAAGCTTTATTTTGAATGCTCTTTTACATTCCTAAATCCAACAACTGTTGGCAACTGTGATATTAAATAACATTTATGCAATTGTATATTAAGACTGCAATAATTAAGACTTCAATTGCATATTATTGAGACTGAATAAGACAGCCCAGACTAATAGATAGTAATGTAATTCTACCAACATTATTTTATATTATTGGTCTCAAATGCTGCATGCTGAATACAGGGCATTGAATTAAAAGGCATAAATAGAACACAAAGGAAAAAAAATCAAAGCTAGCTGAATAAACTTCCCAAAGACAAACCTGTCTAGCCTCTCTTCAGGTAGTGGACCTGTTCAAAGTAATTTCAGATTTTTCTGCAAATTCATTCAGAGTGAGCTTATTAAAGTGATGATCTTTGCTTTGCATCTGTCGATGCTTTTAATGTGGGAAAGGTCAAGGCATGGTGCTACTATGCTTCCTCAGCAGTTTGGCTGTGTGGAGCAATAGCATTTCTTGCCTCCCTCCACCTTCCAACCAACCCCTCATCTCATATCCCCATCCCTGCCAGCTCCTGAGAACAGTCACTGGTGTTAGTCTCAATGCCATCATCTCAATATTCACTGCCACACTGAGTTGCCAAACAAGTATTATGGAGTTAATATGCCATTGTTGGTGGTGAATAAAACACAAGAATAAGATCACCCCAAGCAACATTATACCCAATTCTATCTTTTCTGCTGAAACACAATGCTCTTCACAGTAAAAACAATGCATGTCCTTCTATCCCAGTGCCTAATGTGCAACACACTGAGCCAAAAACTACGTTGTAGATTTTAAGTTTGTGAATAAGAAAACTAAGATTTGCCAGGCTTGAGTGTTTAGAGGATAAATAATTTTATGTCTTCTGACAGGTATCATTAATGTATTTAACTAATTTGCACCCACCAATGCTTATTTAAGCTTGTATTATGTCACTCCTTGATATATGAGGTGAGAAAAACATTCTGAAACTGTCCAAGAAATTAAGTTCCCATGCAACAAGCATGTTCCCAGGAAGTCAATGGAACCAAAATGGCAGTTGTTCCAGAGAGCTAGAGAACTTCAGTACACCCAGCAGCCAAATGCCCCTACTACCCTTCCAACAATCTCTGAATTAAAGAAGGGAGGAGGCTCCTCAGAGATCTCTGGCAGGAGAAACTGGCTGGAAATAGAGGTTTAAACTCAATAAGCAGACTATAAGACTATGTTCACCTGCAATCATTGCAAAGTAAGGTGGAAAGATTTGTTTGAAAATTGTGATGGAGCTACACCACTCTGACATCACCTTTCACTTAGGTGATCAAAGCTCCAATTTGTTTTCCTTTTCTTTTCACATGAAAATGTTTCATCTTTCCTTATTTGGTGCAACTTCATCAGAAGACTAAATTATATTCTCATTGTATTGTTTTGATGCAAAGAAGATATGCTGCAGTGGCAGATTATTTTCTTTCCTAAAAAGAATAATTTAAGTAATATGTAACCTTAAGGGCAATTAAATAATAGGTATGTTAGTCAAGCCAGGGCTTCCTGATGTGTTAGGAATCCACAGGGCAACACCTGTGAAATACCTCAAGGTAATTAGGGGTCATTCCTCTAAAAAGGTGACAAGGTCAACAGCCCAACCGAAGTGTCTCTATACCAATGCACGTAGCACAGGTAACAAACAGGAGTTGGAAGCCACTGTGCAGCTATGACTTAATCGCTATCACTGAAACATGGTGGGATGACTCACATGACTGGAGCACTGCAGTTGATGGCTATAAACAGTTCAGAAGGGACAGGCAAGGAAGGGGGTGGGGGTTGTCCTCTATATTAAAAAATGGATTGACTGCACAGAGCTGACTTTGAAAAACAGCAATGAATAGGTCGAGAGCTTGGTGTTTACTTGGTTGGTGTTTACTACAGGGCCCCGATCAAGGGGAGCTTATCGAGGAAGCATTCCTACTTGTCCTGGTTCCGGCAGGGATG
>NW_009648101.1:19774-21071 GCF_000708025.1 Charadrius vociferus | reverse complement strand
CGGGGGTCCCCAATTCCCACGGGGGGGGACCCCTCCGGCCGGCGTCACCTGCAGGTCTGCATGAGGGCCTGGACGCTCTGGAAGAACCCCACTTCCCGCTTCTCCTTCAGGTAGTCCAACATTTTCTGGGGGACACACGGACACGGGCATGGACACATGGACACGTGTATGGACACACGGACATGGGGACACTGAGACACATGGACTTGGAGACACCAGGACACGTGGACATGAGGACACGTGGACATGGGGACACATGGACATGGGGACATGGGGACACCAGGACACATGGACACCTGGACATGGGGACACTCAGATATGGGGACACCCAGACATGGGGACACATGGATACAGGGACATGGGGACACTGGGACACATAGGCATGGGGACAGTGGGACATGTGGACATGGAGACACTGGGACGCATGGACACCTGGACATGGGGACACTCAGATATGGGGACATGTGGACATGGGGATGCTGGGACATGGGGACACCAGGACACGGAGACACCAGGATACATGGAGATGGGGACACCAGGACATGGAGACACCTGGACACGTGGACATGGGGACACGTGGACATGGGGACGTGGGGACACCAGGACGTGGGGACACGTGGACATAGGGACATGGGGACACGTGGACATGGGGACGTGGGGACACCAGGACGTGGGGACACGTGGACATAGGGACATGGGGACACGTGGACATGGGGACGTGGGGACACCAGGACACGGCGACACGTGGACATAGGGACATGGGGACACGTGGACATGGGGATGTGGGGACACTGAGACACATGGACATGGGGACACCAGGACACATGGACACCTGGACATGGGGACACTCAGATATGGGGACATTGGGACATGGAGACACCAGGACAGATGGACATGAGGACACTTGGACATGGGGACATGGGGACACTGAGACACATGGACATGGGGACACCAGGACAGATGGACACCTGGACATGGGGACACTCAGATATGGGGACACCCAGACATGGGGACACATGGATACAGGGACATGGGGACACTGGGACACATAGGCATGGGGACAGTGGGACATGTGGACATGGAGACACTGGGACGCATGGACACCTGGACATGGGGACACTCAGATATGGGGACATGTGGACATGGGGATGCTGGGACATGGGGACACCAGGACACGGAGACACCAGGATACATGGAGATGGGGACACCAGGACACGGAGACACCTGGACACGTGGACATGGGGACACGTGGACATGGGGACATGTGGACATGGGGACACCAGGACACGGAGACACC
>NW_009648101.1:0-266 GCF_000708025.1 Charadrius vociferus | reverse complement strand
CCCCTCCACACCCCATGGGGACCCCAAGGATCCTTTAAGGGGACCCCAAGGACCCCCACACCATATGCGCCCCGTAGGGACCCCAAAGACCCCATAGGAACCCCCAAACACCCTATAGGAGACCCCAAACACCCCATAGAGACCCCAAATACCCCATAGGGACCCCAAACACTCTAGAGGGGACCCCAAATAACCCACGGGGACCCCAAACACCCCATAGAATCCCCAAACAGCCCATGGAGACCCCAAATACCCCATAGGGACCC
>NW_009648100.1:129197-129624 GCF_000708025.1 Charadrius vociferus | reverse complement strand
GCTGGGAGGGGAAATTTGGAGGGTTTTGGGGCTGGGAGTGGGTAAATTTGGGGTCCAGGCGGGGCAGGTTTGGCACATTTTGGGGCCAGAAGGGGCAGATTGGGGGTGTTTTGGGCAGGTTTGGCACATTTTGGGGCCAGAAGGGGCAGATTGGGGGGGTTTTGGGGTCTGGGAGCAGATTTTGGGGCCTGCTGGGGGCCATGGGTGCAGATTTGGGTTGTTTTGCCGGGGAGGGGGGGCAGACTTGAGGGCTCTCAGCCTCTTTTGGGGTAATTTTGGGGTCTATTGGGGTCTACAGAGGCAGATTTGGGGGTTGTCTTCCGGGAGGGGGCCCGATGTGGGATCTGTTGGGGTCTGTCGGGGTCCTGGGGTTGGGGGGGGCACAACGCCAGGGTATGTTGGAGCCGGGGGGCGTGTCCCAATTTTG
>NW_009648100.1:123660-125353 GCF_000708025.1 Charadrius vociferus | reverse complement strand
TGTGCCCACCGTCACCCACCCTGACCTTCTCCCCACGGGCAGGAGGAGCAGCACCGCTCCCACGAGGCGTGGATGGAGCGGGTGGCCCAGGAGCTCTACGAGCATCAACGCAACCTCCCCGAAAAGCGGGGCCGAGCCCGCGACCTGGACGAGTACCGCCTGAAGAAGGAGTATCTCCTCTACGAGGTGAGACAGATGAATCGCTAATTAATTTAATTATACGGCACACCCAGGGAGATGGAGAACATGGGGACATCCCCGTGGTGGTGGCTCATCTCCAGCCTTATCTTCCCCATGGCAGAGACGCCGCTGTGGGACATGGGGGACACCAGGGACATGGGGGACACCGGAGATGTCCCCATGGTGGTGGCTTATCTCCATCCTTATCTTCCCCATGGCAGAGATGCCACTGTGGGACATGGGGACACCAGGGACATCCCCATGGTGGTGGTTCATCTCCATCCTTCCCCAAATGGCAGACATCACCATGGGACATGGGGGACAGTGGGGGCATCCCCATGCTGGTGGCACATCTCCATCCTTATCTTCCCCACGGCAAAGATGCCGCTATGGGACATGGGGGACACCACAGACCCAGGGATGTCCCCATGGTGGTGGCTCATCTCTGCTCCTACCTTCCCCATGGCAGAGATGCTTCCGTGGGACATGGGGGACACCAGGAACATGGGGGACACCAGGGACCTGGAGACATCCCCATGGTGGTGGCGCATCTCCATCCTTATCTTCCCCATGGCAAAGATGCCGCTATGGGACATGGGGGACACTGGGGACATGGGGACATCCCCATGGTGGTGGCTTATCTCCATCCTTATCTTCCCCATGGCAGAGATGCCACTGTGGGACACAGGGGATGCTAGGGACATGGGGGACACTGGGGACATGGCGACGTCCCCATGGTGGTGGCTCATCTCCATCCTTATCTTCCCCATGGCAGAGATGCCACTGTGGGACACAGGGGATGTCCCCATGGTGGTGGCTCATCTCTGTTCTTACCTTCTCCATGGGGGGAATGCTTCTATGGGACATGGGGGACACTGGGGACATGGCGACGTCCCCATGGTGGTGGCTCATCTCCATCCTTATCTTCCCCACGGCAGAGATGCTTCTATGGGACATGGGGAACATGGGGACGTCCCCATGGTGGTGGGTCATCTCCATCCTTATCTTCCCCACGGCAGAGATGCTTCTATGGGACATGGGGAACATGGGGACGTCCCCATGGTGGTGGCTCCTCTCCATCCTTATCTTCCCCACGGCAGAGATGCTTCTATGGGACATGGGGGACACCGGGGAGGTGGGGACGTCCCCATGGTGGTGGCTCATCTCCATCCTTATCTTCCCCATGGCAGAGGCGCCGCTACGAGACCTACGTGCAGGTGCTGGAGACGTGGATCAGCGCCGGCGCTCAGGACCTGGAGGGGTGGGAAGCCCAAGCGGGGCCAGCGGTGGCCCCCCCGGACCTCCCCACCCTGACCAAAGCCCACTCCAGCCCCTCGCTGGTCCCCGAGCCCCCCATCGCCCCCACCATCCGCGTCAAGAGGAACATCTCCGAGCGCCGGACGGTGAGGAAGATCGTCCCCAAACGCAACAAGAACCTGCTGTGATGGACATGGGGGGGGGGACGGGCCAGGACATGGGGACATTAGAGCTTGGAAGAAGGCGGGGGGGGGCG
>NW_009648100.1:121606-122211 GCF_000708025.1 Charadrius vociferus | reverse complement strand
AGGCGGCCCAGGTCCCTCTCCGGCTCCGTATCCCGCGGGGGAGCGGCGGTTGAGCTCCTCAGGCGTATTCCAGCTGCGCGGGGCTGCGCGTCCCGTCGCTCTTGTGCTCCGCTGTGGCCATATTCGCCTTCCCCTCGCCGCCGCCGCAGCTCTCCAGGGGTTTGGCAGACATATAGTCCCGCACTTCGATCTCCATTTTTTTGGCTTTCAAAGCCGCCGTGTGGAGTTTTTCCAGGAAATCCGGCATACCTGGTGGGAAGAAGATCCCAGAGTGGTGAGGGTGGGAAGGTCCCTCTGGAGCTCCCCCAGTGCCACCCCCGCCAGAGCAGGGGCACCTCCAGCAGTGGCACAGGACGGCGTCCAGGCGGGTTTGGGATGGCTCCAGAGGGGGAGACTCCCCCACCTCTCTGGGCAGCCTGTGCCACTGCTCTGCCGCCCTCACAGCAGAGAAGGCCCTCCTCAGGTGGAGATGGAACTGCCCATGGTCACCTTTGTGCCCGTTCCCTCTTGTCCTGTCACTGGGCACCGCTGGAAACAGACTGTTCCCACCCCCCGGCACCCTCCCTTGAAGGAGTGATCAGCGTTGAGAAGATCCCCCTCAGTCT
>NW_009648100.1:116151-121011 GCF_000708025.1 Charadrius vociferus | reverse complement strand
TTCCTGCTGCTTTCCGTCCCCCCTGCTGGGTTATAACCTCACAGTTAAGGTGCTTTATTTATTTTTATCTTTTGTTTTAATTAAAACAAAATAAATCGACTCTCATTCGATTCACCGAGATGCATTCTGGAAGAGGGACACAAGATTCCCCGGAAAACCTCATCACCTCCTGGCGCTAAATGACCCAGGAGTGAGTTTGTGACATATTATTAATATATATAAATAGAATATATTAATAATATATTAAATATTTAAACATTTAAAATTCAAGCCTCTGCACCGAGGGGGGGCGGGAGGAAGCGCATACCAGTTCCGCCCAGTCCCACCTGAAGATGCTTTTCTCCCACCACTCATCATTTTTATTCTGAAAAAATTAAAATGAGCGTTAAGGGCAGGGGGTTACGGCGCCACGGGGGTGCGTGGGGTGACGCCAGCCCCTCCCCGGGAGCTTTAGGCGCCTTTTTCGCCGCTTTTAAGAACAAACTCCGGAAGAAAAGAGGTTTCGGTGGGTGGCGGAACGGGGAGAGGCAAGAGAAAAAACAAAAAAACAAAAAAAAAAAAAAAGAAAAAGGTTGGTCTAATGCCGGAGTGCGTTGAATGAACATATTTCAGCTCTTTCTCACATCAGTCTCCACCACGAGCCACGTGATGGTGAGAGGAGATAAAAAAAAAAAACCACCGCCGAATCAATTCTGGTTTTATTCCCCTCCCAGCTGAATAAAATGAGAGTTAAAGGAGGTAAAAGTCGCTTTTTTCTCCCGTTTTCACAAGAAAGCGGCGCTCGCCATCCTTCCCCTGCTCCGAGGGGAGCGGTGAAGCAGCGGGTATGGAGACGGCGAGCGCGTCCTGTCTTCTTGCAGGTTTATTTGTGGGTGGATCTGGGGGGTGGGCTCGACCTCGATCCTTTAAACATCACATTTCCCCCTTCCCCGGCCACATAAAGCCGAGCTCCTTTGTGGGAGGAACCGTACCTCTAACTCGAGGGAGTTTTCTCCCCTCTTCCCCCCCGTAAGGGGGAAGAACGTGAGTGCAGAAATACTTCAGAGCCAGCACTGCTCTAAAAATCAGGAAAACCCACCTCGTTTTATTGAAAAAAAGAATTAAAAAAAAAAAAAAAGAGATCCTGCTGTTTGGGTTTTTTTCCCCCCCTTCTGCCTGGGGTAGAGCGTAGAGAGAGCATCCTTGTGCACGGTCCCTGTCCCTCCCCACCGCCAGGAATTCCTCCTCCCCACCGCCAGGAATTCCTCCTCCCCACCGCCAGGAATTCCTCCTCCCCATGAGAAAGGAAGAGCAGCCCGAGGCACCAAAAATACCCCTCAAAACCCTCCAGGTCTCAGTTTTTAAGTTCACCATCTATTTTCTGCCCCCACACAGGTGGAGGAAGAGGAAGAGAGCAGCGCCCGCGTTGGCTCCGCAACGAGGAACCGGCCAAATTTCTCACCGAGGGGTGAATTCTCACCCCCAAAACCTCACTCACCGCTCGAGACCATCCAGCTGACGCAGTAACGGGGGAAGACGGTCTGCGGGTTGTCGCTGTAGGTCAGCAAGTAGTCAAAACCGTTCTGGGGAAGGAGGAGGAGGAGAAGGCGAGTGAGCCCGAGCCGGCAGAGAAACTCTGTTGGGCTTCGCAGCCTCACCTAAATTCCCTTTAAGGGCCGCCGGGACCCTTCAAGGTGAACACTCTTCGGGATGGAAGCGTCACGGAGGTGACACAGAGCCGTAAAGACCCACTGAAAGCACAGAGGGAGGAGTTTTTTGGGGAGGTGGTGGCATTCCCCGCGTCCTCTGCTGACTCAGCACGCTCTCTTCAGGCTCCGGATGCCCTGCGAAGACCCCGGGATGCTTTTTTTAAGAGCGTGACGTGCTGGGAATGAGACTTGGGGGGCTTAAGGCCTTTTTTAAAAGGATCCTGGTGCTCCGAAGTGGCGGGTTTGGCTCTCCGGGAGCACCACGCTCCTGCGGGAAGAGGCTCAAGCTGCCTGGATAGAGCTTTAAATCCTTCCAGAGCCGCAGGGGAATGGGTTTCCCCTCGCTTTCGGGAAAATAATTCATCCCTCTTTTGCGACTCCGGACTATTGACCGCAGTTTAGCGTTACGGATGATGGTCAGAGAAGGGAGTTTCCCCTCGGAGCAGGAGGAAGCTCTCTTGCGACACACTTTCCGCTCCGTTTCCCAGCTCACCCCCAAAACGTACCTCGTCAAAGGTTTTGTGGGGACGGATGACCATTTGGGATTCATAAGTTCTGACCCGAACGTACTCGGGGTCTTCAGGGACACTGGGATGCTCCACTGCCCTGGAGGGAACAAGAGGGAACAGCACGAGATGAGCTGCGGGTGCGGACGACACTCAACATCCGCCGATATTTGGGAGGTGGGGACTAAAAGAACAACGCTTTCACCCCAGAGAAGGCGGTTTTATTGTCGAGAGAGATCCCTGAGGTTTTTACCACGGCTTAAAACCGCACAAAAGCAGCTCAGGAAATTTATAGCCAGCTCTCGACTTCGTTTGACGGACGGGAGACGGCAGAAAGCCGTCGGGAGGTCGGTGCGGCGACACCTACCGTGAGACGAGTACCATCAGGTTGTTCTCTTTGTCTACGCTGTACCGTCGAACGTATACGTAGTCTCGCGAGTACATGGGGTACTGGGGAAGGGAAAAAGGAGAGGCATCAACCCCGCTGGCCGCTTGCCTGGGGTAAGGAGGAGCACCGGAGCAGGAAAGAAGGAGCCGCTCACCGGGAAATGAGTGACCCAGTGAATCACTTCCGAGCCAGTGGCAAGGTCTCTCTCGATTACGTCCAGTTTGATGACCAGTGAGTCCCATTTCTTCCTATATTCAGTGTCCAGCTGGAAAAAAAAAAAAAAAAAAAAAACACAAGAAAAAGAAAAAGAGAGGCTGAGTCACAACAAATTCCAAGAGCGTTGTTAAAGGAAGGTAACCGGCCTTTTTCCTCGGCCTGTGGAAACAAGCTGCGTCACGGTCAGGCGTTTTACCGCCCCAGGAAATTATTTAATACTCTTTTGAAAGTCATCAGAAGAGGAAACGCAGGAGCTGGCAGGGCAGAGAGCGAGCTGGGACCAGAAACCCGCTGAGCTCCTGCAGCCAACGCGTGTCCACCCTTTATTTCCAGCAGCAAAACCCGACGGGGGCGTGGGATAACTCGCCCTGCTTCTGATCCGTACTGGGATCCACTCTAGATCACGTAAACAGTACGAAGAGAAGGGAATATTCACCGTTTCTCCGTCCCACCCCGCTGGCAGAAGCTGTACTTTTATTTCTAACACACCCCACAGCCCCGATACCAAAATGCGCTCACCTGTACGTTGAAGAACTGTCGGGGAGTCACGTCTGTGTACGACCCAAACACTGCAGTAAAGAGAAAATATTTTAATCCCGGGCATGAGCCGCTCTTTACCTCAGTGCGGCAAAACTCAAAGGGAAAAGGCATTTTCCGAGGGAGGCGGCAGAGCCGGGAGCCCTCCCAAGGACTAAGGGGGAACGGGATCTGCAAAGAGGGCAGCAAAGGACAATTCCCGTGGGGTTTTTCCGCCCTCCCCGCCCCAGTTTCCTATAAATACAAGCCAGGCGGGATACAGGAGGCACCCTGTTCCTCCCAAAAAAGGACTCGGCGCAGGAAAAACAACCCCCAGGCGGGGTACGGGGAGCACCGTTACCTCGGTACTGATATAAGTGGGTGCCCTCGATGGGCCGCCGCCAGAGCTTAAAGTGCTTCTTGTCCATGATCATCTCCCAGGGCTGTTCCCCGGCAGCGGCCACGGCCTCTCGTTCCGATTTGGGATCCGGCCGTTGATACTCGCTCAAGCTGCTGCCCTGGAACAGGCTGGAGATGTTCTCCATGTGCTTCATCTCCTGCGCTGACCTAAAGGGAAGACAAAAAAAAAACGACCCGGTTCATAACCAGAGCCTCGTCGGAGCCTTTCTGCGACAGAGGGAGCCGGCAAAACCTTCCCCGCACGGTCCAGGCTTCATCTAGAGGGGTTTTGGGGTGGGAAAAGCAGCCCGGGCTCTCCCCTCCTGCCCGGGCATGGAAAAATCCATCCCTGCAGCCTTTTTGTTTCATCCTAAGGGTCCGGTGCTTTATTATATTTGTGCTTATATTATACAGCATTGGAAAAATCACGACGCGGCGCATTCAGGGGGGGTTCTCCCCCCCCCCTCTCCCTCTTCGAGGGTGGAAGCCTAGTCTGGCATCGAACGCAGGTGCCGGGGAGTTTTTAAGCCAGGCGGCACCAGAAAATGTCAGCTGCGGGGCTCGCTCTTCAAGAAGAGGAAGGAGAAAACAAACAAACAAAAAAAAAACCAAAAAACCAAACCCTGCAGGATGGTAACAGCGGCGTTGCGTTGGCTGTTTCTCAGGGGAAGCGTGCAGGGGCTTATTCCTCATCCGGCTGGGAAGCGCTTCTCCCCCGCCCCGGTGAGACCCGGCAGACAAACCGCCTCCATCCTCGGCAAATATCAAACTTCCCACCCCAGAAAAAATAAAATATAACCCACAGAGGTCACCGTTGGACGGTGGCAAACCAAGATTTGTTTTCCTGCCTGAATGGAAAAGAAGGAGGAGGAAAGAAAGAGGAATTCAGGAGGAGGAGGAGGAGGAGGAGGAGGAAAGAAAGAGAAATTCAGGAGGAGGAGGAGGAAAGAGAAATTCAGAAAGGAAAAGAAGGATTTTTGGGGATTGAAGGCACCCGGGGATGGAGTTGTTCGCAGGACTGAGACTTGGTTGCAACAGGAAGAGAGGGGGGAAGGAGAAGGGGTCCCGTTTGAGGGGGTGGGTTGGCTCGCCAGAGCCCGGCTCGCTCTGCAAAGCCACAAGAAGCCGATGGCCGGCGGCAGGCACC
>NW_009648100.1:113251-116118 GCF_000708025.1 Charadrius vociferus | reverse complement strand
GAGAGGGAAGGAGAGAGACGAAGCCGGGGCTTCGCACAAACACGGCTCCCCGGACCATCAACCAACCCCCCCGCCCCAGTTTCAGCATCCTTCACCCACAGAAACTGGAACTGGATTCAAATCTCCGGTCTCAAAACCGTGGGGGGAGGGGGGGGTGGAAGAGAAGGCGGCAGGAAAACTTCTCACCGCCAGGATAAACGCCTCCGAGCGGTGGCTTCGCTCCCCCAAAAAATCAAACATTCGAGAGGAAGGGCTGGTTTATCTACACCTGCAGTCCTCAACCTCAAGGAAGGAGGATCACTCGCTGTCTGCAGCGCTTTCAATCCTCCCGGCGGTACCCAAAGACACTAATTACATTAAATTAATTAGCATCAGCCGGAACTAAAGCGCCAATTTGTAACCTGCAAGGCAGGTCTCACTGGTCCGGCTGAATTCGCGTTCAGGGTCCCTGGAAATCACCGGACTCCCTCGCCTTCCCTGGAGCGCTCTGAAAATTTCACAGGACAAATCTGATCCACAAATCCACCTTCCCCCAGGTTTGGGGGGTGGGGGGCTCAGCTCCGCCACCACCCCCTCTACGAACGTTCCTCTGCCACCGCACACCGCCCTACCGTCACCTTCGCTGAGCGGGTGAGAACGTCGTCGCCTCCATCCCTCTCCTGCCCACCTCTGGTTTATTTATCGCAGCCTTCGCTCCCTCCCTCCGCGAGCCAACTCCTCGCAGCGACGCGCCAAACCCCGAACCGGCCGGGTCAGCAAAGCGAGATGGGGAGGGAGAGGCGGCGGAGCCCACAGGAGATGGGGAATCGGGACCAGGAGACCTTTCTGAGCTGGATCAACTCCACCATCGCAGCCAAACCGCTCCACGGAAGGCAGCGGGATGGGACGGGATCAAATCGGGGCAGGGAGAAAAAGCTTCCGTACTCCTGCTTTGCCATCTCCATCCTCATCGGAGAGGAGTTAGAGAAATAACAGCCACAGGCTTTATCCTCATCGATGCGCGAGGCTGCTACCAGCCTGGCCCTTGTCCCTCTGCCAACGAGCGCCCCGTCTGACGGGGCAAGAAACAAAATCCAGGCTTCCCCTCTCCTTGAGGAAGGGGCAACGGTACGGCAACACCCAAAAACCAAATCCCCATCACCAGCGTATGAAGGCAAAGGCTTCGCGGCGCTCGCTGCAAACCCAACCCCAACCCCAACCCCGCGCCTTAAACCTGTTCCATTTGAATTCCGAAACGAAGCTAATTGCCAGCGGAGGAGGTTCCTGGCCCGGCAGCAAAGCCCTCACCTCGACAGGGACTCCATCGCCCGGCGTAACGCGCTCCGACCGGCCGCGTGGAGGACGAGGCACCTTCGTTAGCCCAGCGGCTGAAGGACGGGCAGACACCGACAGCCACCTGAGCCGCTTCCCTGGCCGGCGTCCAGCCCCGGTCCCGCTTAACCTTGGGGGGAGCGGTGGGGGTGGGGGTGGGGGGTGAGCCGGGGCTGCGCCGGTGGTTCCGAGTCGTCAACGGGTCCGGACCGCCGCACCGGAAGGTGGGGACGGCACCGCCAGAGCTTTTGGATTTTGGTTTTATCCAGGGGGAGGAAAAGAAAAAAAAAAAAAAAAAGCCTGTCCCAAAGTTAAACAAGACAGGGACAGAGGAGAAGGCGAGCTGGGAGGGGAAGAGAAAGACGATACCGAAGTAGAGAGCTATTTTAAACCCCAGGAGCTATGGCGGGGGGAGACACAACTCCCCTGGCCTTTTACCGCATAGTTTTATCCTATTTATTTATTTTCACCCTCGTTTCGAGCCCTTGTGCGGTGTACTCCCACCTGTCTTGCAAGAAATGCATCGGCTGTCGATGAGAGGAGAGCAAAGCTCTCCCGCCAAGACCTCCGGCGATTCCAACTCGTCATAACAAGGAGCAAAGACTTTATCGCTCCCACAACTGACTGAAGCCTAACGAGCCATGACAGGGAGTAAATGATTAAAGGATAAAGAGAAAGTAAACAATAAAGAGGAATAATAAAAGCGAACGCTCCCTTGGCTGGTAAAGTGCACTGGAAGGGGACTGGGCTTGAGAATCCTTAAATTAAGGTGAAGAGGCTCAAGCCTGCAAGGAGTAACCTTGAAGAAGAAAAGATGGACTCCGATTTTAATCCCAGGCCTAAGCCGAGCGCTGCTGAGCCCGCTGGAAAACACCAGACGGGGTTTATCCCGGGCACTGGGACCCGAAGGAGCCCCGCAACGCAGAGCGGCGGCTCCTCGTTAGGGAATAAAACCAAGATTTGGTCCTTCTTTTTTTTTTTTTCCCCAACACTGGCTGCACGTAAAGGCTGGGGATCTCCCTAAAGCGTTTGCAAGTGTCATAAATCGGGGTGTGAGGGTTGTTTCTCATTAGCTCTTAGATTTAATTAAGCTTTAGGTAAGCTACTTAAACAAACACCGAGTATTTAACACCCACAGGACAGTCTGGAGGAGGCACCCAGAGGAGGAATTTAAGAGAGGGGAAACCCGACGATGGGGCATCCCGAGCTTCTCATTAAGTTTTAATTACCCTCTCCTGACTCACCCCCACTTTGTCACACGCTACGCTGGATTATTACACCGCGCGCTTCCACGGCCATCTCAAAAAACAACCAGAAAGGTCGGAGGGTCCTTCCGTCCCCATCCCATCAGATCAAGGGGCACCGTGTGTCTCCCCCCACCCCGTGCCAGCCCTGTCCCCCACGGGCAAATGCTCCGTGCAGCAGCACAACGTGGGGGACGGACCCCTTTCCGCAGCACCCCCAGGGAGGCGGCATAGGGGACCACCCCAAAACCACTGCTGGGGCAGGATATGGGTGGTAGTGGGTGCAGCCCCAGAGCCCAAAGTGGGGGGGCG
>NW_009648100.1:112221-112785 GCF_000708025.1 Charadrius vociferus | reverse complement strand
GGGGGGTTGGGGGGGCACCCCAAAGAATCTGCAAGGGATTTAGGGAATGAAGGGTGCACCCCCCACACCACAGCACCCCAGGAAAAGGGCCAGGGGACAATCTGGGGGGAGAACTCAAGGGGTGCACCCCCAGGGTAAAATATGGGGCAGAACCCGCAGAGGGTGGCACCACTGGGCCCGGGAAGGTTTGGGAGGGCACACCCACCCAGGAAAATTTGGGGGTGGGGGGCAGCCCTAAGGATTTGGGAGGGCACCCTCGAGTTTTAGAGAACTGGGGTGCACCCCTAGTGACGGGGGGGGCACCCCAAGCCCTGGCAAGGGGAGGGGGACGCCCCTAAGGACCTGGGGGTATACCCCGGGCTCTAAGGAATGGGGAGCTTGGGGACCCCGTCCCACCGAGGATTTTGGGGTGGAGGGCGGTGTTCCACAGCCACCGAGAATTGGGGTGTGGGTAACCCAGTCCCGGGGGAGGGGGGGCCCCCACGGCGGACACCCACCGCTGCAGCTCCTCCTCCTCGATGCGCTGCCCGTCCCAGACGAAGACACCGGCCAGAGGCGCCATAC
>NW_009648100.1:103837-108463 GCF_000708025.1 Charadrius vociferus | reverse complement strand
CCCCCGCGCCTCCGCCTCCCATCTGGATTCCATCCAGTTAACGCGGAGCGGCGGAGGGAAATCACGTCATTTGTCTCTTTTCGAGTTTGGCGGTGGTGGGTTGGGTTGGTTTTTTGGTTGGGTTTTTTGTTTTGTTTTGTTTTGTAGTTTTTTACAGAAATACAGTATGTTTATGCACAGACTATTTACACTCGAGCCCCTCTCTTGCATATAAATCACCGGTGGGGAAACCCCAAAAAGGTTTGCCAGCCGGATCGCCGCGCCAGCCGGATTGCCGGGGATAGAGCCGGCGGGATGTTTTCTTTGGCCGAGGACCCGCAGGGGGACGGAGGAGGAAGAGACGCCGCTCCGGGGTTGCTAAACCCCCCAACCGCCCGCCGCCACTCTGCCGGCTTCTCCCCGCGCTCCGCACCTTTCCACCCAAAACCCCTCGAGGGTTTGAAGGGGCCAATTTTCCTCCTCGGAGTCTGGCAGAGCGCGGGCAGTGCTCTCCCCGGGCTGAGTTTTCCGCCCCCCGCACCTTTCCACCCAAAACCCCTCGAGGGTTTGAAGGGGCCAATTTTCCTCCTCGGAGTCTGGCAGAGCGCGGGCAGTGCTCTCCCCGGGCTGAGTTTTCCTGAGCCCCGGAGAGCGGGCGAAGCTCTTGCATAGTCAGTGCTGCTGCGGGTGCAGGGGTGGGGGGGGGGCGGGAAAAAAGGGGACGAGCTGGACAAGAAGGCCAGCAGCAAGAAAATAGGCAAGAAAAGCATTAAAGGGATCATCGGGAGTCTACAACCTGTCCTAAAACTTCCCTAAATTGCTCGTAGCCTCTGCGGAGACAGCCCGCGGCTTTTCCGTGCTCAGGTTGATGCATCCTTGTGGTTTTTCCTATTAAATTCCTCTTCGGTTTGCTTTAAACAGCCCAAAAAACCTCACTCTCTCCCTGCCAGCCGCCTCCTCGGGGTTTGGCTGCGGGTACAGACGCGCCGGATCGGTTTTCCCTCGGCTCTGCGGCACCGTCCGGGGAAGCGTTGGCTCCTCGAGGTCCGACGTCTCGCGGGGTTCGCAGAGGGAAAGGGGGTAATAAAGTAAGAGCAGGACAGAAAAAACATCGAGATTAAAAGTGGAAGCAAAAAGCGGAAGAGTCAAATTGGCGTGGAGGTGGGGAACTTGCATAAAAGCTACAAGGCAGACGCCGGTTTTCCAGCGCAGGCTCAACCTGCTCGCGGGGAGCTGTCGCTGTACCAAAGTCTGGCTAAAAAACCCTCAAGAATCGCTCGGTGAGATGCCGACAGGAGCCGAAAGCCACGGAGGAGGAGTGGACACAGGGACAGAGCTCCCCCAAAAATCACCACCGGTGGCAGAAAAGCTTCTTTGACATAAGCCCACGCTGTGCCGCCCGCTTGCAACCCTCACCCGGGGGTTTTACGACGGTGACAGTCGCCGGTAGCCGCCCCTGAAACCGTCACCGGCCTCCCCCGAGCCTGAAATAAAGTGCAAAATGCTCGTTGTGGTCAGCGCCGGTCAGAAAAGAGGAGCAGATAGAGCGACGGGGGGAGTTTTGCTCTACCTTCCTCCTGCCGTGCAGCCGTTCCTCTCCCACCATCCCACCGCAGCGGGCGCTTCCCCTTATCTATATATAGAAATATATACACACGCGCGCACCACACCTTTCTCCAGGTGTATGTTACGCCTCGGTGAAGGAGGGACAGAATCCACGGCGTGCCGGGCTGGGAATCCAGCGCGAATTTCCCCCTCCTTCCCGGCGCAGGGCAGGGATGAGATCTGCGACGGAGCAGAGCGGATCCCACCGCCCCTCGTGCCGGAGAGAAGCCACGCAGGGGAATGACGCCGTCGTTATTTCGGCCAGCCGAGCCGGTGCAGGGTTAAAAATCACGCCATGGAGTTAATAAAATTAAAGGGGTAGGAAGAAAAAAAAGCCAGTCATCTGACCCGAAAAGTTCTCTGAGAGATCAGAAGTGTGAAGGAGGTGCCGAAAAAGTGATGTTTGGAGGTGGGAGAAAGCCTCGACGGCGTCCCGGTGCCGGCGGCATCAGGGGGTGTACGCCGGCGGCGGCTGGAATTGGTTGATCACTTCGTACTCGGCCGGGTAAGGTTCGTTCTCCTCCATCTCGGAGAGGAGCTCCAGGGCTTGCTCCTCTTCCTCGGTGGGGTAGTGACGCAGGAGGTTGGCGGCGGTGGCGAGGATGGAGGCTCCGCCGGCGCCCGCCACCAGGTAGAAGCTGACGGCGAAGGTGACGTAGACTTGGGAACCGTGGTACTTTTTGTGCTGCTGTTGTTGGGCGAGGATCAGCTCCGAGGCCCAGTAGCAAAATCCGATGACGGTGGCACACTGCAAGACTGAGAGAGAGAGAGAGAGAGAGGAGATCGGGAGAGACGCTAAAAACCCAGCGGAAAAATAAAGCGGCAAGTTCGTTTCACGGCGGATCCACCGAGCGCAGGCAGAAAGCGAGAGCCTGCGGTGAAAAAGGGGCAGCGGATGCCCAAAATCCAGCCTGAGAGGGGGGGAAAAACTGCGGTGGAGGATCACAGGCTGAGGACAAACCCCGCCGAGCGGGGCGACCGGCGACACAAACCGAAGCTGAACGGTTTGGAAAGGGTTTTTGGGGTTTTGGGGTTTGGTTTTTTTTTTTTTTGCGACCTAGGAGGAGCAGCAGGGACAAATCGGCGCTCGGTGTTTGGGGCAGGCTGACAGCTCGGACTTTCCCTGAGCCGCTCAGATCTGACGTGGGTAATTCTGGCAGGGATAAGGGATATTAAAGCTCCTTCAACCTCAGGAGCTAGAGGAGACGCCCTTCTTCCTCAGAAAGGCGCTACGGGATCTCTTTGAAAAATAAGACCCATTAACAGACACTTCATGTTCATCCTCCTCCTCTTCCCCCAAAATTTCACCGCAATTTCAGCTGCGTGAGGCTTCTGTTGCACTTCAGACGCACAACGCTGCGAAGGGGAAGCTCTGCGGGTAGGATGGGCGCTGCAGCTCCAAACCAAAGGCTCAAAAAAACCCCCTTTAAAGGCTTTTTTTCCCTTCCCTTTGAGCGTCGGAGCTGCTAAAAATGAAACCCAGGGTTTTCCTCCAGCGTCCGCGGGGATTTACCTGTGAGGATGTGAGCGAAAGCGTAGCGGCGAGTGATCTTTAACGCCGGGTGCTTGGGGCCGAAGACGTCCAGGAGGAAAGCCGAGAGGCTGCAGATAATTCCCAGGAAGCAGAAGGCGGCGATAACCCGGAGCAGCAGAACTGTCTGCGGGTTCATGCAATAATCTGCGAGGGGAGGGAGAGAGGCAAGCGCTGAGGACCAGAAAACCCCTCTTTTCCACCCAAATCACTTCCCAGAGCAACCGGGATGACGACATCCCCTGCTCTGCTCCCGCTCAGCGTTTTCCTTCGAGGTTTAAAAAGACAGCTCTCGACAGAAACCGGAGCACAGCGGGGAGTTTTTAATTAGGCTCTAGAAAACGAACCTCCTTTATACAGCAGCCGTTGGCCTGGTCACGTATTTCACGTTATAAACTATTACTACCGTGGAAATTCAAAGTTAAATAAACACCTCCGCCACACCAAAGCAGCCGAGATAACAAAACAGGCTGCACAGGTTCATTATTTAAAGCGAAATTTGGTGGTGGTGGTGGTGGGGGGTGTTACTAGAAAGTCTTTTTATTAATGCCACATCCCGCCAGCGAACGAGGACGTAACCCCACGGCGAGGGGGATCCCACCCAAATTCAAGCGTACGTGGGCTCTGCCCGTCCATAACCGGGTCTGTAGTTGGCACTGGGGGTATCTGGAAGTTCAAAGTCACCCTCCCCCGGCTTCCACGGGGCCGCCTCCAGCGAGGCGGTGGGGATAGGAAGGAGGGGAAGGGGCTCCAGTTGACTCCCCCACTGCGAACCATGAGAAATTTCATCCAGCAAACCAGGTATTAATTTAACATCTCATTAAAAAGCACTAATAAAGAGCTGGAAATGAATCACAGGCGCGCGGCTCTAACTCCATCCGTGCCGGGAGGGACAATTGAACACCGGCGGGGGAAGCGAAGGTAACCGGAAGCAGGAAAACAATCCGCATAAAACATCCACTCACCCAATTTTACCATCAGAATTGCGCATTTGAAAGCTTTACCTGCAGCAGCTTCATTTCTTAACTCAGAAAAAAAAAAAAAAAAATCAACCCAACGAGACACAAATCCCGCTGCAGGGATTCGGCCGCCTGTCAGCTCAAAAACCGGTAAGTTGAGAAGGGTATTTTTGCGCTTCTCGCTTTCCCCGATGGATTTAATCGCACCGGAGCGGCTCAGGCAGCGGGCGAGACCTGTTTTGCTGCCCGTAACCGCGCACACACACACACGCGCGTTTATTGCTGATATTCGGAGCCGAGTTTGTGCAGTGAGGCAGCGCGTGCTGCTCAAATGGGGAACAAACACCTCCTAAGTGGGGGTACACCCTCTAATAATGCATGGGTCCCCCCCCCAGAATGGCTGTTCCTCCCCTGAAATGGGTGGTATCCCCCCAAAATGAGTGGGTCCCCCCTCGAAAATAGGGAATAAACACCTCATTTTGGTGATGCTGGAAGGCAGAGACCTTTATAAATAACCTCTACCGAGAGGTGCAGGGGGGGATCTGGGGCCTG
>NW_009648100.1:101035-102130 GCF_000708025.1 Charadrius vociferus | reverse complement strand
GGTCCCCCTGCGCCTCCTACCTGGCCTCCTCCAGCTTCGACGCCACCACCTGCATCTGGAAGAGGCAAGAAGACGGCTTCGAGGTGAGACCCCAGCCCCGGCAGGACCCCCCCCCCGCTCCCCTTCCCCACTCTGCACCCCGCTCCTCTCCTCTCCTCTCCCTCCCCAGTGCGTCACCACCCTGGAAGGACATGAGAACGAGGTGAAGTCGGTGGCCTGGGCTCCCTCCGGTACACTGCTCGCCACCTGCAGCCGGGACAAGAGCGTCTGGGTCTGGGAAGGTGAGGGGAGAACCGGGGGGCGAGGGGGAGCAGCCCCCCAGGGACTGGGAGAAGGGGAGATGGTGGAGGGCTGCCCCCACCAGCCTCCCCGTAACAGTTTTCTCTGCCCAGTGGATGAAGAGGAGGAGTACGAGTGCGTCAGCGTCCTCAACTCCCACACGCAGGATGTCAAGCATGTAGTTTGGCACCCCGACCAGGAGGTAAGACCCCCATTTCCACCCCACACCCTACCCCAGTGCTGGGAATAGGCTTGGAGAGTGGCAACGTGGTCCTGTTCTGACTCCACCAACCTCAAGTAGCGGGTGAAGGGCAGCTTCAGGTGTGCGGGCAGCTGCCGGGGGCCTGGTTGATTCCTCTGCCCTCCCTCAGCTCTTGGCCTCGGCCAGCTACGACGACACGGTGAAGCTGTACCATGAAGAGGAGGACGACTGGGTGTGCTGTGCCACGCTGGAGGGCCACGAGTCGACGGTGTGGAGTGTGGCCTTTGACCGTAGCGGCGAGCGCTTGGCTTCTTGCAGCGATGACAAGACAGTCCGCATCTGGCGCCAGTACAAGCCGGGCAACGAGGAAGGTGAGGCTCCCGGCCCGTCTTGCCATGCCGCAGGGCTTAGAGCTACTCGTAACCTGCTGGGAAAAAAGAGCGGGCAGGGGAAAAGAACGGGAGAGGAGCTGAGTTTTATTCTCTTGCCTTCCAGGGGTGGCCTGCAGCGGCACCGATCCCACCTGGAAGTGTGTCTGCAACCTCTCTGGCTACCACACCAGGACCATTTACGACGTGGCGTGGTGAGTGGAGGGAGGCAGTGGCGGTGCCACC
>NW_009648100.1:92637-100698 GCF_000708025.1 Charadrius vociferus | reverse complement strand
TTCCTCCGGTGGGCAGCGGTAGTGACCGACCTGGCGCTGTGCCCGCTCTAGGTGCCACCTCACCGGCGCGTTGGCGACAGCCTGCGGCGACGACGCCATCCGGGTCTTCGAGGAGAGCGCGTCCTCCGACCCACAGCAGCCCACCTTCAGCCTCGCCGCCCACGTCCCCCGGGCGCACTCGCAGGACGTCAACTGCGTGGCCTGGAACCCGAAGGAGCCGGGCTTGCTTGCTTCCTGCAGCGACGACGGCGAGATCGCCTTCTGGAAGTACCAGCGCCCCGAAGTTTGTTGAGAGTTTCAATCCTCTCTGTAATCCTCCCCACCCAGCAGAAGGACCCTTCGGCACTGCCACCGGCACGCAGCCCCGCGCCGGTACAGAGAACAGGGCAGGGAAGACGGTGACAGACCTCCTCCGCCCCATGAGTTGGGACTTTTTGCATGCCGAAAGTGGCCTCCCTGGGGACGCACAGGGGAGTGCGACACCTCTGCCGGGATGCGGCCGGCTTTGGGAGACAGGACAGGACTCGCTCCCCTCTCCTTCTGCCCCACGCTCAATAAATCTGTGCTCTCCTTGGTCAAAGCCTCTGGCTCTTCCTTGTGCCCGTCGCCCTTGGGGTGAGTGGAACAGGGGGCAGGTGCTCCCCTGGGAGCTGGAGGTGGCGGCGCAGGAGGACAGACCCACAGGGGAGCTGGTTTTATGCCTCACTGTGAAGCACAGCCCGAGGAGAAGCATTTAGGTCCGCTCCTGAGGGCTGGCGCCAGCATAGTGGTTCTAGAAAAGGCTACTAAGCCAACTCTGCCTTAATTAGTTCTGCTAATGAGCTTTTGCGAGCCCCACAGAGCTACTCGGTGAGTTGGGGGACAGCCTGGGGGTCAAAGTGATGGCGATGATGCCTGTTTTCTTCCCCCCTTTCCCTCCCACACCCAACAGCACAGAGGGCAAGAAGGGTCTCGTGATTTATTCCAGCTGCCGCACTCGCGCAGCTCCAGTCTAAAAAAACACTGTACAAAGCATCAACACCTTGAAAAAAAAAAAACACCAAAACCAAAATACATGGAATCCAGACAAAGGGAAACGACGTAAGCGCTACCACGGCTGGGGTTTGGTGGCTGAACTACGGGGGGATCCTTGCCGGGACCGTCACAGCCCCGCATCAGTCGGAGTCACTGTCGCTTTCCGCCTCCTTCACGTCCACACTGAATTTGTACTCCTGGTCACAGCCCATGTAGGCGTCGCTCATGAAATACAGCGTGTAATTGTGTGTCCCTGTGGCCGGGGCCACGAAATCCAGCTTCACCTACACGGTGAGGAAGAGCCGACGTTAGGGTGGCGGAAGACAGACCGGGAACCCATCCGGCTCGCCCAAACCGCGTCCGTTTGAGTGCTGGCCACCCCCCTGCCCGATCCCGCTCACCTTGGCTTTCTGCTGCAGCGTCAACCGCTTGATGGAGATGAGGCTGTTGGATTTGGAGTCACCGATCACCACCCACCAACCCTCCTCGCGTTTCTGCCGGAGAAGTAAAGAGTTAACAGGCTGGAAGCAGTGGGGGACAGTCCCCTTCCATTTCTGCCACCTCAGTGTCACCAGGTTCAGCACCTACCTGGGGGAAAAGGGGAGCGATGACAGGCCCGGTGACCTCTTCTTCACGCTCCAGCTGCACCAGCACCACCACGGGGCCCCCACTGGCAGAGAGAACCGAGACCGAGGGTCAGGGCATCCCCCCGGCACCGGCACAGTGCCGAGGGGACCACGCCAGCCCTCCCCGCCTCACCTGCGGATGCTCTCCTTCTCCACCACCTCGTAGGAGAGCTCGATGTTGGGGTAACGGTTACAGAATCGAGCGACGTCGGCGATCTGAGCATCTGAGAGCTGCAGCAGGGCGTTCCGGTCCTCATCCTCCATCTCCATGATGTCGAAGACACTTTCCACCCCCTGCGAGGAAGAACGTTTTCAGCCCCGTGCTGACCCGGGGTTCCTCGGTGGGCGAGGGCAGAACTGCGGCGCTTCCTCCCTAAGCTTTACCTTGTCTGTGCAGCGCTTGATGTGCTCCGAGGTGAAGTGGGGCAGCTGCTTGAGGTAGGAATCCTTCGACCACATGGCCTGCGTCACCATCTGCGCCAGCTCCATGGCGGCCAGCGCGGGGCTGAGCCAGCAGCTGCTGGAAAGCACGTCCACGCAGGCCTGGATCAGCCGGATCGCCTGGACAGGAAGGGACGGGGACAGGTCAGAAGGCAGAGACGCAAAGCAGTGACACAAAGCGAGGCGGGCAGGTTCTCACCCGCCCCGTCGTACCTTGCTGAGGATTTCCTCGGTGTCCGACTGCAGCTCGGCGCTCAGCTGCATGCGCGACAAGTGAGCCTGCAGCAGGAGGTTGGTCTTGACGTGGGGATCGTTGAATTTGGGGTTGGTCAGCTTGTGGGGAACTTTTTGGGCCAGCTACGGCGAGAAATGATAAACCCATCGGCGCTTTAGTCGAAAACCACAGGCAGCTTCCTTTCCCCGACCCTGCAGGAACCCACATCCGGCCCCAAATGTGGCACGCTGCCGCTCACCTGCCGCAGCAAATTGTCCTCATGGTGCCTGATGGGGATGTTCTCGTACTCGGCAGCGTTGGAGATGATTTCAATCAGCCCTCGCACCTTGGTCTTGGCGTTGAGGGACATGCTGAAGAGCTCTGGGGAAGGTGGAGAGGTAGAAGGGTCAGGGAAAACCAGGCAACATTGAACCCCATGGTACAAGAGATGCCTTCAGGCAGACAGGACGCAGCCTCGTGCTAAAGGATGGAGCTTTACACACCCAACCACGCACACGGCACCTTCTCTCCATCGCCTGCGGCACAGGGAGCGATGCAGAGAGGGGATAGAGAGCAGGAGCACCGGTGAGCGCGTGTGTGCGGTACCCGTTCCTCGTGGAGCCCTTACCGATGGTGGTGTAGTTGATGTAGTAGTAGGCAGCGATCATCCCCAAGTTCAGAGGAGCCACGTCCATCTCGTCCTCAATGCTGATGCACTTGGACTGCTCCAGGTCGCTGAGGGTCTGTTCCACCAGCTCGGAGAGATGATCCGAGAGATGCCTGTGGGACACACCTGCGGGTACAGCAGCGTTGCGGTGGGGCTCAGCAACTCCCCAGGACAGAGAAAAGCTGCTCTTGCAAAAGCAGAGCCCACGGGCAGAGGGTCCCTAATATCCTTCAACCCCGTATCCGCCAGCGCAGACCCCCTCCACTCACCTTGCAGGTTGTAGTAGTTTGGATTCTGCGTCATCCTGCGATACAGGAATGTCCAAGTGAGGTAGTCCACCGCATCCTGCTTGTTTTCGATGGTCTTGGTGACAATCTCAGCATTGAAATGATCGTGCATGCAGTGGTCCAAGTGCGATTCCACCGGCAGGGGCTCGTAGAGGAATTTCTTGAAGAAATCCTGCAGCGGGGCAGGAGTAGAGAGAAGGGGTAAATAAACCCCAGCACCTCCAAAATCCTGGAGCGCCTCCCAGGCAGCGGGGCTCCGAGTGGGGGTTATACATCTGCCAGCCCAAAGCTGGGAGAAGAAATCCACACCCCAGGCAGGAGACAGGACATTCGCAGGCGAGAAACGGTGCCCCGCTCCTCACCCACCTTCTTGGATCCCTGACACATGATAACACAACGGCCCTCGTCGTCCTGCAGCGGGCGATTAGCATGGCCCACCATCTGCAGCACGTCGTAGATGGGATAATCCACGTACCTGGGACACGGAGAGAGTGTGTTAACAAAGTTTCAAGGAAAGCTACCACCGCTCTCCAGTATTTCCCAGCCTCTACCCGGACAGAGACAAAGCCCTTTGGGATTAGGGACTCATTTCCCTCGCGCTCAGCGCAGCCTGAACTAGCAGGGTGGACACGGAGGGAAGCCACGGCCGCAGCGCAACACACTCACGCGTGGATCTTGCCATTGTAGTACTGCGTGTCCATGATGATCACCAGGTGAGCGGCGATGTTCATACCCCAGCAGAGGCTGCGGGAGGCAACCATCACCTGAACTGCACCTGAAACACAGAATCACGGAATTTTCAGAGTTGGAAGGGACCTCTAGAGATCATCTAGTCCCACTCCCCTGCTAAAGCAGGATTGCCTGAAGCACGTTACTCAGGACTGCATCTGGGCAGGTCTTGAAAACCTCCAGAGAAGGGGATTCCCCCCCCTCCCCGGGCAGCCTGTGCCACTGCTCTGTCACCCCAACCATAAAGAAGTTTTTCCGTGTGTTGGAACGGAACTTCCTCTGTTCCAACTTGTGCCCATTGCCCCTCGTCCTGTCACTGGGAACCACCGAGAAGAGTCTGGCTCCATCCTCCTTCAACCCACCCTTTAGATACTTGTAAGCAACAATAAGGTCTCCCCTCAGCCCTCTCTTCTCCAGGCTGAAGAGTCCCAGCGCTCTCGGCCTTTCCTCATACGGGAGATGCTCCAATCCCTCAATCATCCTGGTTGCCCTTCGCTGGACTCCCTCCAGCAGTTCCCTGTCCCTCTTGAACTGGGGAGCCCAAAACTGGACACAGTATTCCAGTTGTGGCCTCACCAGTGCCGAGCAGAGGGGGAGAATGACCTCCCTCGACCTACTGGTCACACTCTTCCCTATGCAGCCCAGGATGCCATTGGCCTTTTTGGCGACAAGGGCACACTGCTGGCTCATGGATAATTTACTGTCTACCAGGACCCCCAGATCCTTCTCCTCAGAACTACTTCCCAGCAGGTCCACCCCCAACCTATACTGGTGCTTAGCACTCTTCCTCCCCGGGTGCAGGACCCTGCACTTGCTCTTGTTGAACCTCATGAGGTTCCTCCCTGCCCAGCTCTCCAGCCTGGCCAGGTCCCGCTGGATGGCAGCGCGGCCCTCTGGAGAGTCGGCCACCCCTCCCCGTTTGGTATCATCGTTGAACTTGTTGAGGATACACTCTGTCCCATCACCCAGGTCACTGATGAATATATTGAACAAGACTGGACTGAGTATTGACCCCTGGGGGACACCGCTGCCTACAGGCCTCCAACTTGGCACTGCTCCTTTAACACGCGTGGGGAGAGCAGTCAGCCCGCAGGCAGAGCAACTCTCTGGGTCACAGGAACTCGAGGGGAGAAAGATCTGGGGGTTCTGGACTGCCAAGCTCCAAGGAATAGGGTTTACAGGTAGATAAAGTGGGGTGTCCCCATCCCGCCCCGCTCACCGGAGCTGAACAGCTGCTCCACCACTCGCCGTTCCATGGCGGTCAGCCCCTCGTGCAGGTAGCCCACCCCGTTCACGAGCGTCTCCTTCAGCGTGTTGTCGTTCAGTTTGTCCAGGTACGGTACCAGATCCTTCTCTGCGCAGTGCAGGAACCTGCCGGAGAGAGGGGGGGTAAAGAGACCGCTGACATGTCCAGGACGCTTGTCTCTCTTTGATGTCACATCAAAGAGACCATTTCCCATCACTATTTGTCCCTCAAGCCCAGCAAAACAGACGAAAAACTTGTCCCTGCCTCAGTCAGAGGAGGGACAGAGGCCACAGCACCGTTACCTTTGCCTCTGGACATCCGAGGCACAGGTGGTGAGGATGTTGATGGCCGTGAGCCGCGTCTGCTTGCGGGATGGGACAAAGACGATGACCGGCTTTTTGGGCGAGTGCTTCATGATGGCATGGTAGACAGGCTTGGCCATGGAGAGCAGACGAGTCTGCGTGTGGCTGATGTTGAAGCCCTGCAGGGGAAGAGGAGCAGGCATTGACGCCATCTGGAGACCAGAGAGAAGGAAAAGGAGATGAGGTTGCCCAAACCTTACCTGAATGTGCAGCTCCAGGGGCACGGGGCGGACGTTGGGGTGGAAGTTGAAGGTGGAGGTGGCGCTGCAGCCCAGCCAGTGAGCCACGTCCTTGGCGTTGGACAGGGATGAGCTGAGGGCCACGATGCGGATGGGTCGCTCGATTTGGGAGGAGATGTAACGCATGCGGGAGCAGATGACCTCCAGCACCGGCTGCAGGAGGGAGAAGAAAGGTTGTAGCAGGAACAGGAGGGGAAGGCCGAGCTCACTGCACCGCGGCCGCCTCTCCTGGCAGAGCTCCGGCCAACTTCAGCCCGAGCACCCTCACCCGGGGAGACCCCAGGAGGTACCGCTCCTGAGCTTCCCAAAGGATATTGCCCTCCTATCCCAGCCCACCTTGCAGCTTGGGGAAACTCCCGGCAGGAAAAGCTGACCAGACATTAGGAATGAGCAACCATCCACCCCAAACTGTCTCTACCACTGAGACTAAAACGATGACGAGCATCACTCAAATTTGTAGCCCCCCTCCTCCCCTGCCAGACGCACCCCATTTTCACCCCCGATGAGATGCACTTCGTCCACGATGAAGAGGTTGACGTTCTGCACGTTCTTGCGTTGCTTCCAGCGTCGCGAGAGGATGTCCCATTTCTCAGGGGTGCTGATGATGATGTTCCCTTTACCCAGCAGCTTCAGGTCGGTGCTGGTCTCCCCCGTCAGCAGGACCACTTTCTTATTGAGCCGCTCCTGGAACTTTTCGTACCAATCTAAGAAGACCTACCAAAAATGCAAGGGATGCTCTTGTTAACCTCAAATTAGAACAAATCCTACCAAATTCCTGGAGACACGCATGCACACATCGAAGTCAGCATGTCAGCTGTGGGACAGTGTCTCTTTGCTCCCTCAGAGAGACCACAATGAATCAAAAGACTCTGGAGTCATCCTGGCGGATGTGACAGCGAAGAAGGGATGAGGAAAAGTGAAACGGGGGATGAGGAAGCAAATCTAAGCTGGGGTAAGGTCCAGTTCTCCGCAGGATGCCGGGCTTACCTGCTCTGCCAGGGCCTCCATGGGGGTGATGTACACACAACGTCCCTCCGAGTTCTGGAGCAACATCCTCAGGATGGCAAATTCAGCACAAATGGTCTTTCCGCTTCCCGTGGGGGCGCCCACAAACACGTTGTCGTCGCTGTTATAAACCGTGTTAAACACTGGGGACAGACGGACATCACAGAAGAGAGCAGTTTAGCAAAATCTCCACGGATTTCTATCAAAGCTGTAGAAACGGGCAGGGAAAACACAGCCTGCACAAGGAGGAGCTACAGAAAAAGGCTGTTTAAGAGTTTTAGTCCAGGATCCACTGAGCAAAACAGGTTCTAGTCTGTCAAAGTAGCTCGTAAGTGTGAATTCCCTATTCTGGCTAAGCCCAGGCAGAGAAACACGGACAGGGCAGCTTTGATTCACTCACAACTCCATCCCTACAAGCAGAAGAGATAGAAAAGTTTGGTTCCAGCCGGCTCTGTGAACCTGAGCCGCGGTGTAAGCACAGACACAGCTTGCAGGAGCAAACCCGCTGCTGTCGGACAGCCCCGGACTAGCTGCTTGATGTACTTGAGGAATATATCAGATATTTGGGCCCATAGCAAAAGATTTCAAACCTCTAAGGCTCAGGAAGGTAGAGGGGATATGTCATGTGAGGAACTTCTGCAGCAAATTGTGTGAATAAACCCCACCCCAAAAAACCCAAGGCTATGGGACTGTGAATACCAAAAGGGCCAGGGCTCACTGAGAGGCAGTTTGGAGGAGGCGAGCAGAGGCGATACCCACCCTGAGTCTGGATCGGGTTGAAGAAAGGGAACTTGTCCTGGTAGAGGCTCTCGAAGGCGCTGTTTCGCAGAGCTGACACGGGCAGCGGTTGCAGATCCAGCAGCTCGGTTGGCGGAGGATACTTCTCAGGGAGGATCAGGTGGCGGAAGGAAACCGGCAGCTGGGTCTCACAGGCTGTCAGACATAAAAAAAACCATTTTCATCTCCAAAAGCCCTCCAATGGTTTAATTTCTGAGTTCCTTCTGCCAACAGGATCCCCAGCCTTGCTGTCACTTGGAAGTCAGAAGTCTTTCCCCCAGCACAGCACCAGGAGAGGACCTGAACTACCCCCTCGGTCCCCAGAGAGAACTGCTGCTGTAAAACCAGGGTGCTCCTGGCAGGATGAGACTTACAGAGCCAGCGGTCGGAGACCACCCGGATGAAGTACTGCGGGGGCAGCGGCTCGCACACCGGCACGAAGAAAGGGACGAGG
>NW_009648100.1:86797-92586 GCF_000708025.1 Charadrius vociferus | reverse complement strand
TGCGCGTACTTGGCTTACAGCAGGAAGTACTCGTGGTGCAGGATGACTTCGCTTTCCACATCCTCCACCAGGATCCAGAAAGCTTCGGACGAACCGTGTACCTAAGCAAGGGCAGCTGTCACTTTCCTATCAGAGCCTAGATCCCCTCCTTCCAAATCTCCAGGACCTGAACACCAACCCTCCCACAGGAATTTTGCCCCAGAAGTGCCTTCTTTCTCCCCCAGCATCGTATTTAGCCTGGTGATATTTAGCTGCGCAGCTCACCTTTTCATCCCACTGGAAGTCAGGGGCAATGGTGAGCTCTACTTTCAGGGTGGAACGGGTAATAGGCTGCAAGTGGACGGAGAGCTCCAGCTTTGGAAACAGATGAACGTATTTGTGGATTGTCTTGCCCATCTTGGGCATTCGGATCAGTTCCCCTGCAAGAGAAAGGCGCTGCCGTCAGGACAGATGGACAACAGAGTGACCAACAGCTCCCAAACCAAACAGTATTCATTATCAGCGATCCAAGGAGCTGGAAGGTGCCAGGGCAAAGCCTCTGCCCTCCTCAAGCTGTACCAAGACCTTCGCCAGTTCTGCGCCTTCCATCAGACAGGAAAAAGAGCCCAATTTCTGGGTCAAAACATGGCAGAGGAGAACAAAGAGGCAGACACCTCTCCCTGCTGCATTTGCCCGTGTGCCCTAATGAAGTTCAACAGGGGCGAGTGCGGGGTGCTGTGTCTGGGGAGGAATAACCCCACACAGCGGTCCAGGTCAGGGGCTGACCTGCTGGAGAGCAGCTCTGGGGAAAGGGACCCGGGAGTGCTGGGGGACAACAGGATGGCCACGAGCCAGCAGTGTGCCCTGGTGGCCAAGAAGGCCAACGGCATCCTGGGGGGCATCGAGAAGAGCGTGGCCAGCAGGTGGAGGGAGGTCATCCTCCCCCTCTGCTCTGCCCTGGGGAGACCACATCTGGAGCGCTGTGTCCAGTTCGGGGCTCCCCGGGTCAAGAAGGACTGGGAACTGCTGGAGAGGGTCCAGCAGAGGGCTGCGGAGATGCTGAGGGGACTGGAGCATCTCTCTGATGGGGAAAGGCTGAGGGACGTGGGGCTGTTCAGTCTGGAGAAGAGAAGACTGAGGGGGATCTTCTCAACGCTGATCACTCCTTCAAGGGAGGGTGCCGGGGGGTGGGAACAGTCTGTTTCCAGCGGTGCCCAGTGACAGGACAAGAGGGAACGGGCACAAACGTGACCATGGGCAGTTCCATCTCCACCTGAGGAGGGCCTTCTCTGCTGTGAGGGCGGCAGAGCAGTGGCACAGGCTGCCCAGAGAGGTGGGGGAGTCTCCCCCTCTGGAGCCATCCCAAACCCGCCTGGACGCCGTCCTGTGCCACTGCTGGAGGTGCCCCTGCTCTGGCAGGGGGGGGGATGGGGGAGCTCCAGATTGCCCTTCCCACCCTCACCAGTCTGTGAGTCTTTCTGTGTCTCCATACCTATTTCGTTATGGTTCAAGTCGTAGAGCCGTTCAAACGGGAAGTTCTTCTTCTCGATTTTCTTCACCACTTCTTCAGGCAGTTTCTTGAACTGTCGCAAAGGGCACATGGACTGCCACCTGCGAGGACACCGCAAGGTGAGACAAGCAAAGAAACAGAGACAAAGCCTTCAGAGCACCAGATTCTCCACATTACCAAAGACCAGCCCTTGGCCAGACACACAGGGCAGCTCCTTTACACCCCGACAGGCACAAGCGCTCTCCTTCCCGAACTCTGCAGGCCTAGTCTGGCTACGAAGAGTCTCATCCAGCCTGCAATCAGCAAATACATCCGAGATCTCACTTACATCCGTTTGTCAATCATCTTGCAGAGGTTAAGGGTCTTGTCGGTGAGCTGGGCCCAGCCACGGTTCAGGACGATCTCGAAGATGGCACGCATCAGCCGCCCAGCAGACTGGGGGAATAGAGAGCAGCTCTCAGACTTGGCTGCCATCATCACATTTAACTCTTCCTCCCTTTCTACTCATTTTCCTGCCCAGCAACATGATAACGGAATGGTTTGGGTACCTTTTAAAGATCAACTCATTCCACCCCCCCTGCAGAGACACCTCCCCCCAGCCCAGGTTGCTCCAAGCCCCGTCCAACCTGGCCTTGAACACCTCCAGGGATGGGGCAGCCACAGCTTCTCGGGGCAACCTGCCCCAGGGGATCACCACGCTCATCATAAAAAAAAAAAATTCTTCCTTATATCCAACCTAAATCTATCCTCTTCCAGTTTAAAACTGTTATCTCTTGTCCTATCACTACGAACTCTGGTAAAAGTAGAAGAATAAGGCTACCCTGTAGTCTTCTAGCGCTGAATTACTTTAATTACAAATTAGAGACTTCAATGAAGATCTAATTCCCTCCCATCCTGACAGGGGTCAGACCTTCTCACCGCTCTAGTTATTTTCAAAGCCATTTATGACCTCAAACTGAATTTTGGAGGTTCAAATAGTTGTCCAAGACTGAGAGACGACTGGACTGCACACACCTAAATGGAAACAGAGAGTCTCCGGGCATGTTTCCTCACTCACCTGCGTAACGTACACCATGTCTGCCATGAGAGCAAATCCTTCCAGCTTCAGCTGGGAGATGAAAGCCTGGAGGAGCACGTTGATCTGGGGAAGCAGAACAGAGAGAGTCTCAGTGCCCTCCGCGCCAGCACCTGATCCCGGTGGGCTTTGACATGTGGCAGGACAGAAGCGATCAAGCGGATGGACTGTCCTAAGCTGCAAGACAGCGTGCTCAACCAGAGACAAGAAGCACCTGCAGCTCTTCGAGCATCTCTTGACACAGTCGAGGATGTCCCACAGAGGGAAGAGAACAGAAATCCCCCCGCGAGTGGCATTTCCCATCGCAGCTCTCCCGCAAGGATCACTGCTCCCCTCAAGACAGGCAGAGAAGTTCCCTCAAGGAGGCAGACGGGACTCACCTTGGCGCTGGGCTCCTCTATGCTCTCCTTCACCGGGATGGGAACTCGCTCCAGCAACTTTTGAAGCTCCAGCTTCTCCTCCTGCAGAAAACCAAGGCAGGAGAGATGAGAACGGTCCCTGACAGGGCAATCTCTACATCCTCCCCTGCAGCATCAAGAGCGATGCCTCAGGGCCGCCTCTCTCGGGAGGGGTGTCTGGCTCCGTACCTCCCTCACAGTGATGTTCCTGAACTCCGATGACAGCGAGAAGACCCGAAACAGCTCGATTTCACTCAGGGTGGGTTTCAGGAGCTGATTGTAAGTTTGCATCGTCTCGTTGGTGATGTAGTAGTGGCTGGCGATGCGGCCCAGCTCTGTCACCTGCCACAAGGACAACAGCCAGAGTGAAACAGCGAGAAAGACACCCGACTGTTTGTGGCACAGACAGAAGATGCTGAACAAGAACCAGGCTGCAGCAGGGGAGATGTCTCCAGACGAGCTCAGCGTGAAGTCTCAGGCTACAAATCACCCAGGAAAGCTGCTTTACCTGGTACACAATTCCACACATCACAGCCTCCCCTTTCTCACCTCACTGCCTCTGAAGCAATGAAAACACAACGGAAATGTGAATTTGCTTAGGAGGCAGCAGCAAACACACAACAGTGACAGACGGAGGGTCAGGTTTAACACCAGCACTCTCTATGCTGGCAAACAGATCTCTGGAATCACAGACGTGCACAACAGCAGGTTTGGATGATGCAGCACGCCCTGGGATCCGTATTTAATCAGCAAGATGCCTCTTTCATCCTTTCTCTCAGCCAGAGGATGCTCCCGTCCAGCTCTACTTGATCACAGTGCCTCTCCCAGGTCCCATCTCACCTGGAAGTTCCCCGTCTTCTTGTCGTACTTCACCAGGTTGTTCTTGTCTAACATGAGGGCTGCAGTGTGAACCAGATCCAGGCGGCGCTGGTCCAGCAGCGGATCCCCCTTCAGATCATCGTGGGATATCCCGTAGAGAGTAGGGGAGCGCAGCATTCGGATGTACAGGTAGGTGTAGCCCAGCCAATTCACTGCATCCTGAGGAAACACCAGCACGCCGTAAGAGCTGACAAATACGCCTCACGGCAAGCAAGAGACGCTCCAGCTCGGAGCCCGGTGCTCCCAGCACTAGAGTAGGAGGCATCAGGCTCAGCCCAGCTGAATCCTGCCAGGTCAATGTTAAACCAGAGCTTGGAAGTTCAGCTGTGCCACACACAACTCTTCTCCAGGACCAGAAAAATATTAAGGAATTAAAAAGGAAGAAAACGCACCCTCCACAAGCAGACTTTTCCCCAGCATCCTTCTCTGTGTGGAGAACTCTGTCTGCTCTGAATTACAGAAGCATCAACTCACTTCCCTGACACAACAGCCAGCCTTACAGGCTGGTAGTTCTCACAGCTGTCCTTCCAGATCTCTTAAAAATTTGCTTCCCAGGCACTAATGGTTGCAATTTTCTTTGCTCCTGTACACTGACGACATCCCTCCCTAGCACAGATCATTCTTTGCCCCCTGCAATTCTCAGCAGCTCCCTGGGTGCAACAAAAGGCACACGTATGTGGGGAAAGCAAAGATTCGCACTCACCTTTGCGTTCTGGACATTCCCGAGCACGGTCTCTGCATTCAGCATGTCTGGGAGCTTCGACACCATCTGACTTTCAATGGGGAGCTGCTGGTTGAGCAGGGACAGATAATACTGCAGCTCGCCGTGGGATGTGATGAGGATTCCCTCTCCTTTGGTATCGTACTGAGGCCTCCCGGCACGCCCCAGCATCTAAGAAACGAGAAAGTGAGGTCAGCAAAACATAAAAGCTTTTAGTTTGGCAATTTCTCCTTGCTGCCGTGTCCTGGGGCTTTACTGCCAGATTGTTCAGTCTGCTGTTACTTCTAGCTGGCAGGAGACACACAGAAATATCTCAGATGTGTCTAAGCAAGATATTGGGAGAGGAATCATTTGTCCTCTTCTCCTACTGAGCTGCTTCTCCTCTGCCCTCACAGCAGGGCTGTTCCCACAACAGCTGAGACAGTCTGACAGTAGGGAACAAGGAGCGACTGCACTGAGAAAATACAAAAGCAGACCACAAATGTGCCTCAGGGGAAGGGAAAACTCCTGCCCTGGGTCCTGACAGCATCTTTGTTACCAGAACTTTACCTGGAGGATGTCCAGAGCACCCAGCTCGGTCCAGCGCCCCTTCTCGGGGCTGTACACCTGCGTCCCCTTGATGATGACGGTGTGAGCAGGGAGGTTTACACCCCAGGCCAGCGTGGCTGTGGAGACCAGCACCTGCAGGAGCAAAAAACAGCAATCAGAGCCAGGTAGAAGCCTCTTCCTAGGGAAAAAAAGGATCTAAAATGCCAGTCCTGACATTAGAGATATGCACAAAAGGGACAAAGACCGAGAAGTGCGACTGTCTTGACAGCTCAGCAGAGGGAGGTCAGATGAACAGCAGGATCTTTGCCCAAATTTCCCAGCTCACTGCACGACCCTGAGAAAATCCTTTGCCTTCCATTCACAACTGCCAAGAAATTGCTTGGATGGGGTTTTGCCAAAGTGGCAACTGCGGAGGAGACAGCCATCTCTGGGACAGCTTTAAACATTCAGCGAGGCCTAGAGGAGAAGTTTTTGCCCTCTCCGCTCCTGGCCGCGTGTTTTTGGTTTCTATTCTTTACGTGAAAATCAGGGCTGCCTTCACAGGGCACCAACTTCAGTAGAGCAGGACAGGGGTTGGCTACATTTATCCTCTTGATTTTGCCCAAAGGGCTGTTGGAAAACACGGCTCAAGGAATTCTTGTGAAGTACCTACCCCAAACGTTGCGATTCCTGCTGGGA
>NW_009648100.1:82111-86754 GCF_000708025.1 Charadrius vociferus | reverse complement strand
GAAGCGAGGCTCACCTGAATGTGTTTGTCAGCAAACAGATCCTCCACCAGCGTCCGGTCCACGCGCGTCATCCCAGCGTGGTGAATGGCAAAGCCGTAAGGAAGGAGGTCCTTCAGCTCCAGGTTCTGCAGCAGAAACACAACCAGCTCTAGGTTTTCTACCTGAGCCAAGTAACACCAGGGAGAAAAGAAGCAACAGAAGGTAGCCCATATCCTAGAGGAAAGGCTGTGAAACTGCACCAAACCGGCAGCATCTCTGTAGCTGCGCTCCTGCTGTCGCTGTGTCAGAACAACCCTGTCCGGGTAATTACCTTGCACTGCTCCGCTTCGGTCCTCAGGACCTCGGTGGAGGCTGAGCCCTCCCGCAAGAAGAGGCCCAGAGTATCTTTCTCCAGGCACATGTCCCTGATGGCCCGGGCAGTCTTCCCGGTCTCCTTTCTGGAGTGAACGAACACCAGCACCTGTTAAACAAGCACACTGTTACCATCGCTGAGAGAGGAATCGCTACGGCTGCGGCCAGCAAAGATGTTTGCCCCAACCCGCTCCTGGTGTTCAGGGTGGGAAGAGACCTAGAATTAGTCCAGGTGCCCTGTGAACCATGCACAGAGCTCCTGATCTAACGGGGTAGCATCACCAAGACTCCCTCATCCTAAAAAGACCGGTCATATGTTAATCAAGACAGCCCGCAGAGAGAGAAAACCCGTGTTCCTTCCTCTCTCAGCTTCCATGGACCACCCAAACCTACCCTCTTCTGCCCTGCAGCATTTCTGCAGCGACGGCAACACAGAAATCCTCACCAGCAACAGAGAAGCACCAGGATTAAGGACCAATCAAATAAAGTGGAACAATAAAATAAAGTGTCAAACCTGGTTCTTTCCAGCATGCTCCATAATCTTCTCATAAACAATTTCATTCATTATCTGGAAGCGTTTGATTGCTTTCTTCTCTGTAATACCCACATAGGTCTGCTCGAGGGGCACCGGTCGGAAGCTGTAAGGGAAAAAAACAAGTCCATAAAAGAGCAAAAGAATGAAGAAACAAAGGTCCTGTCAAAAGGCATCCCGTATTTCATGCTACCAAGTTCGACACGCTTCCTTTGTGCCTCAGTTTACTCAGAGATTTGATGGTGCCAGTTCTGCCCAGTAAGCTTAAACAGGAGAGCACAGTAACACGTATTCCTGTTTCCTGGAATGCGTTTGCTACACACACCCTCAGGGAGCAAAAATGGTGTTTCAGGAGCCACCATGATCCTATTTTAGGCTTCCTTCAGCTTCTGCAGCACGCAGGTACAGCAGAGTTTATCTGCCTTCTTTAATGCATCTTCTTGCAAGTACGACAACGCAGGAACCCTGGCACACGTTTTGAAGCTGTATTTAACTGCTCTAGTCTTGAACATGCATTTACCGGCACATCTACGAGCAAATAAATGCACGTTGAGAGTAAGCTGAAGGCCCGGTGAGACCCTGGCACCATCCGACAGATAAACACTCAACTGGCTCCACAGGAGGCAGGTCTTTCCCAGCTCTCAACAGCTACCCACCATCTGACCGTAAAGATCTCTCCCGGCTTTCCACGGTACCTGTTATCAAAATAGAACAAGCCTTTGGCCGGGTCCACTCTCAGGAAGGTAGCCACGTCCTCATAGTTGGGGAGGGTGGCACTCAAACCAACGAGCCTCACGTCCTCCTGAGTCATCTCGATGTTGCGGATGGCTCTGGCTACCAAAGACTCCAGGACGGGTCCTCGGTCATCATGCAGCAGGTGTATCTCATCCTAAAGAGAGGAAACAGAGTTATCCCTGCTCCAAACCGGCTCCATTTATCCATTTTTGGTTTAGTTTCTTAGCAGCCCTGCTTGCGCGGATTGAGGCGCACACATCCCACAGCTCAAAGCCCAAGCCTCTCCGCAACCAAGCGCCAGAGACATCTTCAACCGCTAACGCACGTTCGGGAAGTGCAATGCCAAAAGACACAGCGCCCGTCATCGCCCCCTCTCCTCCGTGCCGGGGCTTTGCAGGCACTGGCGCTGCTCACCAGGATGACCAGTCGCACCAACTGGGTATAGGTGCGTTCTCCTCCCTTGCGGGTGATGATGTCCCACTTCTCCGGGGTGCAGACGATGATCTGGGTAGCGCTGATTTCCTCCTTGCACAGCTGGTGATCCCCCGTCAGCTCAGCCACGTTGATGCCGTAAGTCGCCAGGCGCTAGGAGGAAGTCCACAGGCAGTTAAGCTGGGCAAACGCACGTTTCCCAGGGCAGCGTTAGTGCACCGCAAGCCCCAAGACGCTCGCAGATATTTTCATACTTGTCCCACCACAGCAGCGGAAGAAACGTGTGGATTTCATAGCCTACAGACATCCAAAGCCCGCATCGGCACACGCTCAGAGCCCAGTGGGTGCAGACTACACAAACAGAGATTCAAGGGACAACCCAAACACAACCTCTCCAGACAAGCTTTGGCCAGAGCTTATATCCTTCTGTAAGCATGATATAAGGAAGCCACCACAATAAAAGCTCATCTTAGAATCATAGAATGGTTTGGGTTGGAAGGGAGCTTGAAGACCACCCAGTGCCACCCCCTGCCCTGGGCAGGGCCACCTCCCCCCAGCCCAGGTTGCTCCAAGCCCCGTCCAACCTGGCCTTGAACACCTCCAGGGATGGGGCAGCCACAGCTTCTCGGGGCAACCTGCCCCAGGGGATCACCACCCGCACAGCAAAGAATTTCTTCCTCATTATCTCATCCAAATCTCCCCTCTTTCAGTGTCAAACCATTCCCCCTCGTCCCATGGCTCCCCCCCCCGCTCCAGAGTCCCCCCCCAGCTCTCCTGGAGCCCCTTTAGGCACTGGAAGGGGCTCTGAGCTCTCCCCTTTTTGGCCTTCTCTTCTCCAGGCTGAACCCCCCCACCTCTCCCAGCCTGTCCTCCCAGCAGAGGGGCTCCAGCCCTCCCAGCATCTCTGGGGCCTCCTCTGGCCCCGCTCCGACAGCTCCGTGGCTTTCCTATGTTGGGGACTCCAGAGCTGGAGGCAGTACTCCAGGTGGGGTCTCCCCAGAGCAGAGTAAAGAGGCAGAATCCCCCCCTCGCCCTGCCGGCCACACTTCTTCTGATGCAGCCCAGGATACAGTTGGCCTTCTGGGCCATCTTCCCCAACCTACAGTTCAAGCAGGGACAGGACCAAACCTCTCCTTACCTTCCCGAAGCTGCCCACCATCTCCTGCACCAAGGACCTCATGGGCGCGATGTAGATAATCTTGAAATCGTCCACGTTGATGGTTCCATCGATATTAATGTGTTTCCCTATTTCTCGCAACATGCACATGAGCGCCACGTTTGTCTTCCCAGCGCCCTAGAACACAAACAGAACCGGTCCCATCAAATTCTTGTCTTCTCCAGGGTAAAGGTCAGCCTTTTCCACCCAAACAGATCATCCTGCTGGATTCTCCATCACAGAGGCCCCAAATATCGGGATCCTTACCGTGGGAGCACACAGCAGCAAGTTCTCATCCGACTCCAGTGCTGCGCGGTAGAGTTTGCTCTGAATACGGTTCAGCGTTTTAAATCCCTCGAATCCAGCCTGGGCGTATTTGGGCAACTTTTCCACAGAAACCAATTGCTGAAAAGGGAAAACATCAAGCTCAGCGCCTTTGTTTCAGTACCTCGCGGGCTGCAGGGCATATGTGAGACCTCAGAGACACCCCGGGGAGTAGCAGGGTCATGTTGTCTCCAGATGGCCAGAAGAGAAGCCCCTGTGCCCGGGGATCGGGGAGAGGGTTAGGAAGAGATCAAACGAGGCTCATTAGCTGGCCCGTGCGCTCCAACGGGTACAAGTCATAGTTGGCTACACCACCAGAAAAGTAAATCCCCGCCATGTTCTCATGATGGGACAGATGAGACCACATTTGCGCTGCCAGCGCTGATCAAAAGAGGCAATTTATCACAAGGCACGCGACGAATCAGCCACATCTGTGGCCCACACTGCACATCACGGCAAGGAGGGAGCAAAAGCAGAGCCCAGGGCTCAGCACAGCAGCTAAATAGAGCAGGGGAGCCCCGAGACAGGAACAGCCAGCGCAGGACAGACACTCCAGAAGTGAGAAACTAGAAATCAGGAACCCTCTTCGGCCATGTGAAATCTCCGAGCTTAAAATAACGGTTCTTCAAGAAATCTGAGAGGGCGTCACAGCCACATCAAAGCCTGTTGAGCCGCAGGAAGTATCTGTCACGATATTCACAACAACTCACAGAATCACGGAATGGTTTGGGTTGGAAGGGACCTTTAAAGGCCACCTAGTCCAATCCCCCTGCCCTATGCAGGGACATTTTCAACTAGATCAGGTTGCACAAAGCTCAAATAACCTGGCCTGGAATGTTTCCAGGCATGGGGCATCTCCCATCTCTCTGAGCAACCTGGGCCAGCGTCTCACCACCCTCACAGTCAAGAATTTCTTCCTTATATCTAGTCTGGATCTCCCCTCTTTTAGTTTAAAGCCATTCCCCCCTGTCCTGTCACAACAGGGCCTGGTAAAAAGTTTGTTGCCATCTTTCTTAAAAGCCCCCTTTAAGTACTAAAAGAGGCTCTGAGGTCTCCCCTTTTTCGCCTTCTCTTCTCCAGGCTGACCCCCCCCACCTCTCCCAGCCTGTCCTC
>NW_009648100.1:81471-81880 GCF_000708025.1 Charadrius vociferus | reverse complement strand
CATGTCCAGCTTTTCATCCACCAGTACACCCGAGTCCTTCTCCTCAGGGCTGCTCTCCATCCCTTCATCCCCAGCTCGTATGGATACCGGGGGTTGCCCCCATCCAGGCGCAGGACCTTGCACTTGGCCTTGTTGAACCTCATGAGGTTCACATGACCCCACTTCTCAAACTTGCCCAGGTCCCTCTGGATGGCATCCCGTCCCTCAGGCATGCCAACCGCACCACGCAGCTTGGTGTCATCCGCAAACTTGCTGAGGGTGCACTTGATCCCACTGTCTGTGTCACTGATGAAGATATCGAACAGTACTGGTCCCAGTATGGACCCCTGAGGGACACCACTTATCACCAGCCTCCACCTGGACATTGAGCCGTTGACCACTACCCCCTGTACTTGACAATCCAGCCAAT
>NW_009648100.1:76151-81168 GCF_000708025.1 Charadrius vociferus | reverse complement strand
CGCTCTCCCGCCGTTTTCACCCAGGGACTGAAGGAAAAGCAACTGCATCCACCCAGCAAGTGCCTCTTCGGCACATTGGGGGCTCATTCTTGGGATCTTCCTGCCCATGTCACTTCAAATACTCTTTTTGCACTTAGTGAGGATGTCTGTCAGAAGGGCTAGGAACAGACTTTTACCTCTCCTCCTTGGTCCAGATCCATGGTCTCCAAGTCAGTATCCATCCGGGACTGACGAACACGCTCCCGGCGAGAGCGTTCCTCCTGTGCAAAGAGATCAGAATTCAGCCCCAGGGAAGAGTTGCCCAACCTCCTCCATACACAGCCAGACTCTCCTGTCACACATGGCTCCGCACCCTGTGAGTCCACACGACCAGAGAGCCACACGCCACAATTTCTTTCAAGCACAGGCATCCACGTAACCAGAGCCAATAATTTTTGGCAGTAGAAACCAGTGACCCCAAGGCCAGGACATAAACCTGCCTTCCAAGAGAGCAGATGAAAGGAAGCAGGGAGTGAAGACACACAAACCTGCGGTGCCCCAGCAAAAGCCTGGCCTGCTGCATGCCAGCACCGCTCCTCAAACACAGAGGACGCAAACTGGCCCCTCACATCAACATAACCAGGTTTTTTTCTAGCAACAGAGCAGGAATATGGTATTAATCCCCCCGAAACCAACCACCAAATCGGTCACAGAACTGCTACTCTCCAAAGGCCAAGCAGAGCTAATCCTGCATGCCAATAAAGCTGTTGAGTGTCACATTCCAAGCCCAGGTAATGAGGAGCTGATCAGAGGCGACCAGGGTGTTTTATTGCACTGAGCCTCACACCAAGGAGGCCCAGAGGTGAAACGGTGCTGTTACAAGATAGTTGACACCAGTGTAAAAATGTGAAACTTGCATACATTGACATTTTCCTGGGAAAGCAGACATCTAAGTGACTCAAAAATAAGAAGTGGTAAATAAAATCGCCCTCTCAGCTGAGTCTCAGCCATCACCTAAGCAACGTTTCCCATGGTTTCAAGATCCCAGCTGAGTCAGCGGGCTCCTCTCTCACGAACAGCAAACAAAACACACAGCCCAACGACGACCGCAGACAGCAGCAAGGATCTCACAATCCCTCCTCTAGTCCTGCCTGAGGTTTCCTCTAGCCTTACCCGAATGAGATCCTCCTTCTCTGTCTCATGCAGCTGATACAGGAACTTCGACAGCTCGGGATCCGCTTCCATCTTCCCCATTATCCTTTCTTTTTCAGCTTCACTTTGTGCACTGGCCAGCAAAGTGCAGTACAGGACTGAAGAAAGACAATTAAGGGAACGCAGGTGAGGTTAAGAGTTGAACCAAAAAAAGGGAGCAACTAACAAGGGCCCAAGCTTCACACAGCAACACCGATGGCAGTTAAAAAGCCTCAGGTTGTATTAGAATCACATCAGAACAGCAGGGAAACAAGGTGGGATGGTTAAAGCGAACGCCACTCACTCATCATACGGTGCTGCCGCAGGACTTTAATGAAGTCGAAAGTGTTAAAGCCCAAGAGCAGAACAAGTTGGTTCTCACATTCCCGGTCATCACTTGCAGTCTGGGAGGAGAAGAAACGAGGAATGTCCGGTTACCTCTGCGCCCCACAAAACAAGAATTCCTGCTTCGCGTAGAACTGAACTCAAGTGGAGCTAAACAGCAGCTACAGGCAAGATCATGTGCCCACTGACCTTCAAGATCTCCAGCACTTCGTCCGCCTTCTTCTGAGAAACAATGGCATCATCGTAGAAACGGCTCAGCTGCCGCTGAAGCCAAAAGGCGTCGATGTCTCGAGGATGCAGATCCTTCTTCTTTGAACTCATCAGCTCACCCGAAGCCACAAGCTTTAAGAAAAACCCACAAAAACATTATCTTCCTGCCAGAGGAAAGCAAGCACGCGACCTTTGTGCTGTGGAGCAAGAGTTTGGGGCCTCTCTCTACCCAGGGAGAGGAGCAGAGAACGAGCAGATGCAACTGTGCAGCTGCCAGACCTGTTAATTTTATTAATGATTGTTTTGGCCTCCATCAGACAACAGCTTCAAGGCTCCTCTCCACCCGCAAATGACCTTAACTCCATCCATAGACCAACAGGATCCCTGACCGTCTTCTACACAACCCCAAAACTATGTTTTACATGTTCCTCGGTGACTCACGTTGGCCGAGAGGGTGCAACGAACAACGGCTTCATCTCCCTCCATGTCATCATCAGACGCCTCATCACGCACTTCACCGTAAATGTCCTCATCACCTTCCTGTTGAAAGAAGAGTTCCAGTAAGCGGCTTTTGCGAACATCAAAGAGAAGCTTCTCCTCGACAGAAATTAATGATCTGGCAACTCGTTCCTGAGAGGAAACAGCCTGCCTTGTGCTTTTAACAGCAACCTAATGCTGCTGTTCAGGTAGAGCACCACATGATAAGATTATTTCTACTCTCTACAGAGAGGTTTTGCCAGTGCCTCCTCCAACAATCTCGTATTTGTCTCTCTTATCGTTCTCTCAGCCTTTTTCAAAAAACAATCCCAGAGAATGTTTCTATGAAACACTTCCAACCAGCGCATTTGAATGTCTCTCTTCCTCTCGATCTGTCAAGTTTCCCCACGGGATCTAAATATCACCATCTGTTTTCCATCGTACTGACTCATGATAAGCCTTGGATTAGCAGGATAATCAACAAATCCTCCCTGAGCCAAGAAGCTGTATCTAAAATAATCCGGCTTCTCCTCCCCGGCAGAGACATCCCAGCCCAAGCCAATGCCCACTTCCTAATGTGACAGAGTAAAACGGGACAAACGCGGTCCTTGCGGAACGGCTCGGAGCGAAGGGACAGGGCAGAGACTCCGCTGCCACCCTGCAGCCTCTCGTCTCGTACCTCCTCATCGGACTCGAACTGCACGTTCACCCCGTACGTCTCATCAATATTGTCATCTGCAAGGGAGAGTGGAGTTAATTCATCGGAAAATCTGGGCACCACGTGCAAAGTTCACAGATCCGCACGCCCGCCCACACCTCTGCACATCCAAAAGATGAAAAGAACGTGGTCTGGGGGCTTGAAAACCGTCCAAACACTTTTTTTTTTTGGCTTCTCTGTGCGCAAACACCACCCCGGAGTAAGGCTGGGTTTGGCACCAGTAACCCGTCTTCCTGCCAGCCCTGTTCCTGAAGTCGCAGCCCGCGACAACGCCTTCCCATACCCATGTTCTGGATTTCCTTGTCTCCACCGTAATCCGTGATCTTCTTTCCTAGGTTCACCAGCACGTGGTAGCGGGTATCATCGGTCTGTCCCAGCAGCAGATCGATCTCCTTCCGCCTCTCTTTATCACGCAGCTTCTCGTTCTTCAGTACCGCCAGGACCTCATCAGCGGCTCCGCAGAGGATGTCACGCGGCTGCGAAAGGAATAACATGTCACATGGAGAAGAAATTTGCTACATGAAGGGCACAGGGTCAGTCCCTCCCATTTCTGGACCCTCATATAGGCACCAAAAGGCGACCCCCGCAACTAACACTCCATCACAATGTCCCAAAGCCCAAAAGCCAGCACCGACAGAGCGAACCCATCCATGGGATTACAGGGAAGGATTAAAACATCCAAGGAACGGATCTTACAGGCTTTGAACCCTTTGCCGGAGCAGGGACACCTGACCTGAGGTGTCCCCATCCTCACCTGGTCCCCGAGAGCCGCCTGAATGAAGCTCAGCAACACCTCGTAGGTCTCGCGGGTCTCCTTGGTTTTGGGTTTGTAGATGATGCCCACCATCTCGTCGATGCCCTCAGAGAGCAAGGTGTAACCCTTCATCTTGTTGATGTCATGCCTGTCCTCGTCACGCTTCCTTCTCCTGGAAAGAGGGGCAGGAAGGAGAGCACCTGGGTCAGCCCCGCAGCAAAGCCCTTCTCCTGCTACTTCACATATGGCTAGTCTCTTTTATTTGAAAAATAAAGGCAAAAAACCGCATTTTTTAATCTTTCACTTCAATTTTAGTTTCCTGACATGGAACAAGTGGCTCCAAACGAAGAAAACAAGGTCTCTCCAACTTCCAAGTTGGTGGTTTTTAGTTTGCAGCCCTGTGCTCACGCCACCAAAACATTTTTCACTACAAAATACCCCCAACACCTTTGAATTCAACCCCATTTACAGCCCTAAAACAAACCAAGGCTGTGTTATTCAGAGGCGGGCACAAAAACTTAATTGCCCAGGGTGTTCTTCACGCAAACGCAGTTCTGAGTCGGGGCTCCGCACCCCCTCGCCTCTGAGCTGGCACTCACTTTGCCCGTCTCTCCTCCTGCATCTGGGGTTTGGTCCTCTGGGCCTTGTCCCCCATGCGGGTGCCGTCCAGTTTGCCCACCAAGGACAGGACTTCTCCCGTCGGCTCATCCCGACGGGTCCGGTCGATCAGCGAGCGATCGGCTTGGAGGACAAGGTTAGAGTTCTGGGAGAAGAAAGAACAGGGGCAAAAAGAAGAATCAGGCATAATTCCTTTAAATATAACACGCCGCACGTTGCTTGAGGTGCTAATTTACATTTTAATTAACCAGGGGGGTTATTTAACACCCTCACCACACGCGATTTTAGACTTTAAGCCAGGACTGAGCCACTCGGGCCCATCCTGGGGCTTGTTTCAGCCGGGAGAACCTTGCCCAAGTGCTTGGTTACCTCTCGGTGCCCGGAAAGTCCCGCTTTAAGGAGGAAAAAACCCGGAAAAAAACTTAAAAGAAAATTTTAGTTCTCAGAATCCTCTTCTGCCCCCGGGAAAGAGCCGGTACGCTAACCCCCCCTCACGCAGGCCGCTTTCGCGGGGATACCCGGGGCCGCCAAAGCCCGGGGCTGGGTTTAAAGACACCCGCTGAGTTAACGGGACCGGAAAGGGCCCGGTACGGCGCCGATGAGGCGCGGGAGGCCCAGGGGCCGGCGAGGCCGCACTCACCGCCTTGTACTCGTACTGCAGGCTCCGGGCGGTCACGTCCGCCATGGCTAGGCCGGGCTGGAGGGCGCTCCGCCGCCGCCGGCCC
>NW_009648100.1:68239-72227 GCF_000708025.1 Charadrius vociferus | reverse complement strand
GCCCCCCGCCCCCGCTGACAGCCCCCCCCGGGCCTCCCACCGCCCACGGGGCACCAGTGGGGCGCGAGGTGAGCGTGGCCCTGCCCCAGGGATGGGTGCGAAGGGAGCTGTGAGTCTCCCGTTGGCCCCACGGTCACCCACGGGGGATCCTGGTCACTCCTGCTTTGTTCTCATGGGCCTTTCCTCTGCCCCAAAGTGGCCCCGCTCACCCCTGTATTGTCCCCAAGATCTTCCACATGCCCCAAGGGAGCCCCCAGTCACCCCCACATTGTCCCCACAGCCCTCCCCCTGCCCCAGTGGGGTCCCAGATGACCCCTGCGTTGTCCCTAGAGCTCTCCCTGTGCCCCAAGGGGGCCCCTGATCACCTCTGTCTTGTCCCCAAAGCCCCCTGGCACCCCAAGGAGGGCCCCCAGTCACCCCTGTGTTGTCCCCACAGCCCTCCCCCTGCCCCAGTGGGGTCCCAGATGACCCCTGCGTTGTCCCTAGAGCTCTCCCTGTGCCCCAAGGGGGCCCCTGATCACCTCTGTCTTGTCCCCAAAGTCCCCTGCCACCCCAAGGAGGGCCCCTAATCACCCCTGTGTTGTCCCCACAGCACCCTGGCACCCCAAGAAGGGCCTGGGTCACTCCTGTGATGTCCCCACAGTGCCCTGGCATCCCAAGAAGGGACCTGGTCTCCCCTACGTTGTCCCCATAGTCCCCTGGTATCTCATCAAGGGCCCCTGGTCCCCCCTGTGTTGTCCCCAAAGCCCCCAGACCCTAAGGGGGGGGGAAGCTGGTCAACTCTGTATTGTCCCCACGGCCCTCCCTGTGTCCCAAGGGAGTCTGTGGTAACCCATGTGCTTTCCCCACAGCCCCCCGGCGCCCCAAGGAATCCCCTGGCACCAGGAAATGGGTGAGCAGAGGGCGACAACCTCCTGGCCCCGCTCAGCCCCATGCCAACCGGCGGGATTCAGCCAGCCAGGGTTCCCCACCATGCCAGGTGGCACCAGACAGTTCCAGGCATGTCCCAGTGCTGCCGGCGGTGGCTGCAGTGTCCCTGGGGGGTGAGGCCAACCATGAGCAGCACACCACAGCTGGGACAGTGCCACAGCAGGCAGGCAGGATCTCTGGGGGGCACCCACTGAGCACAGCGAGGGGGCAGGTGTCCACAGACAGCGAGGACGATGACCTGATCCCACTGAGGGACATGCTGCTGGCAGGGGATGAACCCCCGAGCCCTGTGGACCACCGGCAGGTAGGTCCCTGCCTGAGAGTGAGTGGTCGGGCATCACGGGGGCCCCGGGGACATCCCGGTGCCCGCCGGGTGTTGTGGTACCCGCCGAAGCATCACCATTCCCTTGCTCTGTTACCCAGGTTGCGTGCCCACGGCCAGATCCACTTGCCAACAGCCTGGATTCACTGGTCCGGGAGAAGAGGTAAGGCTGGCACCCCTCAGGTGTGGGGGCTGTGCTGGGTGTCACGGGGTGCCCTCGCCCAGCCCTAACCACCCCCATGACAGGGAGCAATGCCAAGCAGCCACGCTGCAGGCCGGCCTGGCGCGGGTGCAGGTGGACGACGACAGTCCCTGGGAGTCCCCGGATGAGGACACCGAGCTGCCCGAGGACCACAGGTATCCCTGCCAGCCATGCCCAGGCCAGGGGGTCTGCGTGCTGCCTGCTCCCCGCTTGACGCCCCCCTCCCGCCTGCAGGGCTTTCCTGGCCCGCTTCACCATGAAACCCCGATTCATCCCCACCATCCACCCCGGGGAACCCGTCTTCTACGCCCGCCCGGCGCTGATGCCCCCCCGGGCCACCCGCGGGCTGAAGCCTCAGAGCGCGTTGGAGAGGTTCTTCCTCTGGTGAGCGCTGGGCAGGACATCCCGGGGTGACGGGGGGGGGACAGGGGACACAGGGAGAGCCCTGCTCACCCCCTCTTACCCTCCCCCAGCAACTCGCCTGCCTGCCAGGCAGCTTTCGTCCGCGACGGGGGGCTCAGCCTGCTCTACCGCTGCGTGCCCACCTGCCCGCTGCCCGTCCTGCGCTGGCTCTTCCAGGTAAGCCACCGGCGCAGGAGGGTGTCCCCTCCTCCTGCTGTGCCACTCCGGTCACCCCTTCTTCGTTTCGGCAGCTGATGACCCTCTGCCCAGACACGACCAACGCTTCCCAGGCGCTGTGGGAGATCTGGCTGAGCACCGGGGGTGAGTGTAGGGTAGGCGCAGAGCTGCTTTGCCGCAGTGCCCCCCAAAGTGCTGCTCGCCCTCACCGTCCCCTCACCCGCAGGCGAGCCCTGGTGCCCCACGGTGCAGGAGATCACCCAGGCTTTCGTCCATCTCGGCGCTGACCTGAGCCCCCTGTGCCGCCGCCGCCTGCTGCCCCCTGAGCTGTGCCCCGAGGACAGGAGGTGAGCCCCGCTGTGGCGGGCAGGAGGGGGCTGCCCACCCTCCAAGCCCCTCTGCCAACCCTTTCCGCTCCTTCCAGGAGCCTGGATCCATCCTGCTCCCCAAGACAGGCGAGCCCCGACGCCACCAGCACGCTGGCCTTGGTGACACAACTCGGTGACATCTGCAAGGTGGGAACGCACCGCTCGCTCCGGGGATGCTGCGCCTTCATTATCTCTGCCCTGCTAATTGGGCGGGTGGCGTCGATGCCAGCTCCTGGAGGGCTGCCCGCTGGGGCTGCCGCCGGCCGTGCCAGCCTGTCCCTGCTCCGGTGGGGTCATCCCCATGGCGGTTTTTGGGGGCTGCTCGGTGACATGCCACTTTCCCCTCCAGTTCCTGGCGCTGTGCGTGGTCACCCAGCCGTGCCGCTACACCGATGGCACCCGCCTAGTGCTCGTCACCCTCCTTTCCTTCCTCGGCCTCGACCGGGCTCTGCGCTGCCAGCCCCTGCCCGAACTGCAGCACCTTCTCCACTGCCTGCTGCAGGGCATCCAGGACTGGCAGGAGCAGGTACACAGGGCAGCGGGGGATCCCCTCGCCCCGTGCCCACCCTCCGCGCTCTTCTTTTGAGGGTCTTTGCCCACCCTGCCCGCCCCTCAGCACCTTTCTCTCTCTCCCCAGCTGCCTGCTCTCTGCCTGTCCCTCTGCCAGCTTTCGCGGCACCACCACAACCTGGTTGCCCTTGCACGGTTGTTGCCAGACCTCACGAGCAGAGGCAGGTATGTCCCGGCACGCTGTGCCATGCCGCACCGGGCAGGATGCCAGGCCGAGCTGCCAGGCGTCCCGTGCCACCCGCGCCCCCACGGATTGGTGACGGGGAACCCGGCGGGAGTTGGCATGGCCCTACGGCACCGTGCCAGGACCCGGGAGGGCTGGGATGTGTCTGCTTCTAATTCCTTTATTCCGGCTGGTTGCGCAGGCACAAAGCGGGCAGGATCCGGCTGCTGGCACTGACGCCCCTCGCCACGGGTGTCCAGAGGGCACCGGGGCCACGCCGGCGCTGCCCGGACGGCACCGGGTGATGGCGGTGACGGGCACAGAGGCAGGGACGGGTGCGTGGGCACGCACGGGACCCTTCCTCATGCTCTTCCCCCTTTCCCCAGGGAGCTTCGTCGCCACCTGAGCCTTCATGCCATGGCCCGGCTGCTGGGGGACCCGCCGGGCACCATACCACCTCCCGGCATGCACGCGGAGGTGGGTACACCGAGGTGGCACCATGCCGGTGCTCCGACACCCCCACCGCCGTGTTCCGGCACTTGTGACTGCCCGTTCTCCCCACAGCTGCAGGCGTTGGGCCGACTCCTGGTGCTGGCACAGCCGGACACCCTGCGACGCCTGGTGCTCACCGGTGGCCTGGAGGAACCGGAAGACCTTGACCGGGAGGTGGGTGCTCCCGTTGCCGGGAAATGGGTGCCGTGGGCCACGTACCCCTTTGGGTGACCCCCCTGTGCCCGTTCTCCCTTGCAGACTTGCTACCTGAGCTACAACCTCCTCCTCCTCGCCAGCAACGTGGTGGGCACCGAGAATCCGCCGGCGGAGCAGCGGGTGAGCACCGGGCGAGCACCCTGGCG
>NW_009648100.1:65640-66798 GCF_000708025.1 Charadrius vociferus | reverse complement strand
CGTGGCACCCTCCCCGTTCCCCTGGCCCCCTGACCGTGCCCATGGCACCCTTGCGATGACTGTGGCACCTTGACCATGCCTGTGGCACCCTCGCCGTGCCCGTGGCACCCTCGCCGTGCCCATGGCATCCTTGCGATCACTGTGGCACCTTGACCATGCCCGTGGCACCCTCGCCATGCCCATGGCACCCCGGCTGTGCCCGTGGCACCCTGACCGTGCCAATGGCACAGTTGCGATGACTGTGGCACCTTGACCATGCCCGTGGCACCCTCGGTGGCACCCCGGCTGTGCCCGTGGCGCCATGACCGTGCCCACAGCACACTTGCAATGACTGTGGCACCTTGACCATGCCCGTGGCACCCTCGCCGTGCCCATGGCACCCTTGCGATGACTGTGGCACCTTGACCATGCCCGTGGCACCCTCGCCATGACTGTGGCACCCCGGCTGTGCCCGTGGCGCCATGACCGTGCCCATGGCACCCTTGTGATGACTGTGGCACCCCAGCTGTGCCTGTGACACTCTGGCCGTGACCGTGGCACCCCGGCTGTGACCGTGACTGTACCCATGGCACCCCGGCCGTGCTCATGGCACCCTGACTGTACCCGTGGCACCCTGGACATGCCCATGGCACCCCGGCTGTGCCCATGGCACTCTGGCCATGACCGTGGCACCCCAGCCGTGACTGTGGCACCCCGGTTGTGCCCGTTGCACCCTGACCGTGCCCGTGGCACCCTGGCCATGCCTATGGCAACCTGACCTCGCCTGTGGCACCTCGGCCATACCTATGGCAACCCAGCTGTGACCGTGGCACTCTCACCATGCCCGTGGCACCCTGGCCATGCCTACGGCAACCTGACTGTGCCTGTGGCACACCAGCCATACTTATGGCACCCTGGCCATGCCCGTGGCGCCCTAACTGGCCCGTGGCACCCTAACTGGCTCGTGACACCCTAACTGGCCCGTGGCACCTTGGCCATGCCCGTGGCACCCTAACTGGCCTGTGGCACCCTGGCCATGCCCGTGGCACCCTAACTGGCCCATGTCACCCTAACCATAAAGAAGTTTTTCCTTGTATTTGCACGGAACTTCCTATGTTCCAACTTGTGCCCATTGCCCCTCGTCCTGTCACTGGGAACCACTGAGAAGAGTCTGGCTCC
>NW_009648100.1:63454-64179 GCF_000708025.1 Charadrius vociferus | reverse complement strand
CCCAACCCTGTGCCGTGTCCCCTGTCCCCATGCTCTGCCATCTCCCCCCGTCCCCAGCCCTGTGCCATCCCCCCTGTCCCCGTGCTCTGCCGTCTCCCCCTGTCCCCATCCCTCTGCCATGCCGGCACCCCGAGATGCCATCCTTTTGCCGTGCCAGCACCCTCTGTCCCCATCTGTGCTGTGCACTGTGTCCCTGCCCCTGTGCCATGCCAGCGCTGGGTCCCTGTCCCTTTGCCATGCCCTCTGTCCCCATCCCTGTCCCTGGGCGGTGGCAGTGCCCCATGTTCCTTATCCCTGTGCCGTGCCACCGTCCCCATGCCATGTCCCCTGTCCCTGGGCCATGCCCGTGCCCAAGACCCCCATCCCTTTGCCGTGCCACTGTCCCCATGCCGTGTCCCCTGTCCCCATGCCATCCCCACGCTCGAGCCCCCCATCCCTTTGCCGTGCCACTGTCCCCATGCCGTGTCCCCTGTCCCCATGCCATCCCCACGCTCGAGCCCCCCATCCCTTTGCCGTGCCACTGTCCCCATGCCGTGTCCCCTGTCCCCGTGCCGTCCCCACGCTCCAGACCCCCATCCCTTTGCCGTGCCAGTGCTTCATGTCCCCTGTCCCCATGCCATCCCCACGCTCGAGACCCCCATCCCTTTGCCGTGCCAGTGCCTCATGTCCCCTGTCCCCATGCCGTCCCCACGCTTGAGACCCCCATCCCTTTGCTGTGCCACTGT
>NW_009648100.1:59326-62225 GCF_000708025.1 Charadrius vociferus | reverse complement strand
GTCCCCATGGGGTGTCATTCAAGGGGGGGGTCTGGCGTGCAAGGGGGAGTCATTTGGGGGTGGGATTGTTCCCCTGGGGGTGTCCCTGTCCTTTTGGAGGATTGTTAGGGGTGTCTCTGTGCCTGGAGGGGGGTTCAGGGGGGTGTCCCTGTGCCCAGGAGGGTCATCCAGGGGTGTCCCTGTCCCTGGGATCATCATTTAGGGGTGTCCCTGTCCCCATAATGGGTCATCCCGGGCTGTCCCTGTCCCCAGGAGGGTGGTCTGGGGATGTCCCTGTCCCCTTGGAGGGTTGTTAGGAGTGTCCCTGTGCCTGGGGGGGGGTGTCTTTATGGGGGTGTCCCTGTACCCCATAAAGAGGGCGGTCTGGGGGTGTCCTTGTCCCCTTGGAGGATTGTTAGAGGCGTCCCTGTGCCCAGTGGGGTCATCTGGGGGGATGTCCCTGTGCCCTGGAGGGTCATCCAGGGGTGTCCCCGTCCCTGGGATCATCATTTAGGGCTGTCCCTGTCCCCATAATGGGTCATCCAGGGCTGTCCCTGTCCCCAGGAGCATCGTCCCTGGCTGTCCCTGTCCCCAGGAGGGTTGTCTGGGGGGTGTCCCTGTCCCCTTAGGGGGTTGTTGGGGGGGTCCTTGTGCCCAGTGGGGTCATCTGGGGGAGTGGCCCTGTGCGCCCAGGAGCGTCCCTGTGCCCTGTGGGGGGTCTTCAGGGGGGTGTCCCTGTGCCCAGGAGGGTCATCCAGGGGTGTCCCCGTCCCTGGGATCATCATTTAGGGGTGTCCCTGTCCCCATAATGGGTCATCCCGGGCTGTCCCTGTCCCCAGGAGGGTGGTCTGGGGGTGTCCTTGTCCCCTTGGAGGGTTGTTAGAGGGGTCCCTGTGCCCAGGAGCGTCATCCAGGGGTGTCCCCGTCCCTGAGATCATCATTTAGGGGTGTCCCTGTCCCCATAATGGGTCATCCCGGGCTGTCCCTGTCCCAGAAGGGTCATCTGGAGGGTCTCCCTGTCCCCAGGAGCATCATCCCTGGCTGTCCCTGTCCCCAGGAGGGTTGTCTGGGGGATGTCCCTGTCCCCAGGGCCAGTTTGGATGTGGGAGGAGGTGAACCGGAGAGGGGATTTGGGACCCCCACCCACATTTTTGCCCCTCAGGAACTGTCTGGCTTCACCCTGGACCAAGTGGCTTTCGAGGACGGCAAGGGGAAGTGTCCGTACGACCCCACCAAGGGACACACCGGCCTCATCGTGGGTAGGTGGCACTGCCAGACACCCGCTGGGCTTGGAGGGGGGGATGCCCACTGCAACCCCCCCGTCCCCCTCCCTAAACCTTTGCCTCGCAGACGGGGAGCTGTACTCGGCCACCTTCAACAACTTCCTGGGCACGGAGCCCGTCATCCTCCGCAACCTCGGTCCCCACTACTCCATGAAGACGGAGTATCTCACCTCCTGGCTGAACGGTAGGGTCGGAGGGACGCAGTGGGGGACGGCGCGGGTTCCCCCCCACCCCGGCAGGGTGTTACCCTCCCCTTTCCACCCCCCTTCTTCCTCCGCAGAACCCCACTTCGTGGCTTCGGCTTACGTGCAGGAGAGCGCGGCCAGCAGCACCGGGGATGACGACAAGGTTTACTTCTTCTTCAGCGAGCGGGCGGTGGAGTACGACTGCTACGCGGAGCAGGTGGTGGCCCGCGTGGCGCGGGTCTGCAAGGTACGGGGAGGGGACAACCCGTGCCGGGGACACCGTCTTGGCGTGACTTTGCTCCACCTTTGAGCGCGGTGGCCTTGTCTTGATGCCCGCTGGGTGTCTAGGGGGACGTCGGCGGTGCCCGCACGCTGCAGAAGAAGTGGACGACCTTCCTGAAGGCTCGCTTGGTGTGCTCGGCGCCCGAGCCGCAGCTCCACTTCAACCGCCTCCAGGCTGTCTTCACCCTGCCGGGGGTCGATGGGCAGGACACCACCTTTTTTGGGGTCTTCCAAGCTCGCTGGTGAGTGCTTGGGGATGCCCCCAGCCACAGGGTTCCCTGTCACCGGTGGCTCCCCCTAAAAACCTGCCCCGTCCCTTACAGGGGTGACGTGGATGTCTCGGCTATTTGCCGGTACCACATCCTGGAGGTGAAGAAGGCATTCGAGGGGCCCTACAAGGAATACCGGGAGCAGGCGCAGAAGTGGGGCCGGTACTCGGATGAGGTGCCGAGCCCCCGTCCAGGCGCGGTGAGTGCCGTTACCGGCGGTAGGAGGGGATAATAGGGTGCGGGATCCGGCCGTGAGCCTGACGGTGCCCTCCATCTCCAGTGCATCACCGACTGGCACCGCCAGAACGGCTTCGCCAGCTCCCTCGAGCTGCCCGACAACACCCTCAACTTCGCCAAAAAGCACCCGCTGATGGACGAACCCATCCTGCCCCACCACGGGCGCCCGCTCCTCCTCAAAAAAGACGCCAACTTCACCCAGCTGGTGGTAGACCGGGTGCCCGGGCTGGATGGCACCATCTACGAGGTGCTCTTCATCGGCACAGGTACCCGCTGGCACTGGGGGAAGCAGGGGAGGGGGACCACAGAGGGTTCCCGGCGTGGGGACGTCCCTCACCACCCTCTGTGACCCGCAGGTGACGGCTGGGTGCACAAGGCGCTGAACCTGGGCGTTCGCGTCCATCTGGTCGAGGAGCTGCAGGTTTTCGAGCCGGCGCAGCCCGTGGAGAGCCTGGTCCTGGCCGGTCGGAAGGTGAGTGATGCCGCGGGGAAGGGGTTGGCACCCTGGTTGTCACCTCGCTGCGTCGCGTCACCGTGTCACCTCGCTCCTTGTCCCTGCCTTCGCAGAAGCTGCTCTTCGCCGGCTCCCGTTTCCAGGTGGCCCAGTTGCCCCTGGCCGACTGCGGCCGCTACCAGTCGTGCACGGACTGCGTCCTCCGCCGCG
>NW_009648100.1:55544-59304 GCF_000708025.1 Charadrius vociferus | reverse complement strand
CGTCAGCCTCTGCGTCCGCACCGACGGCCTCAACGGGTAAGGGGGTTCCCCGGGGACTGGGGGGGGGTCACCCCGCTGCGGCACGGGGTCCCTCCCTCACCTCCGCCGCCTTCTCCCGCAGTTCCCAGTTGGTCCAGGACGTGCTGAGCTCCGACACCCGCTCCTGCACCCTGCCGCAAGTGGCCAAGCAAGGTGAGACCCCCCCAAAGTGCCACACGGAGCCGGGAGAAGAGGCGGACACGGGATCCCCCCACCTCGTGCCTCCCCTCCTAACTCATCCCCTCTCCCGCAGGACCCATCACCCCCAAAAACGTGACGGTGGTGGCGGGCACCGACCTGGTGCTGACGTGCCGTTTGGGTTCCAACCTGGCCAAGGCTCTGTGGACCCCATAACTGGGAGGGGTGAACCCTGGGACCCCCGTATATGGGGGTGATGAGCCCTGGGACCCCCATGGTGGGGGGCTATAACCCCTGGAACCCCATAACTGGGAGGGGTCAGCCCTGGGGACCCCATAACTGGGGAGGGGGTGAATCTTGGGACCCCCATAACGGGGGGGGAGGGGGCTGGGACCCCATAACTGGGGGGAGGATGAGCCCTGGGGGGAGGATGAGCCCTGGGACCCCCATGGAGGGGCTATACGCCCTGGGACCCCCATATACGGGGGGGGGTGAGCCCTGGGACCCCCATGGCGGGGGGGCTATAAGCCCTGGGACCCCATAACTGGGAGGGGTGAACCCTGGGACCCCCGTATATGGGGGTGATGAGCCCTGGGACCCCCATGGTGGGGGGCTATAACCCCTGGAACCCCATAACTGGGAGGGGTCAGCCCTGGGGACCCCATAACTGGGGAGGGGGTGAATCTTGGGACCCCCATAACGGGGGGGGAGGGGGCTGGGACCCCATAACTGGGGGGAGGATGAGCCCTGGGGGGAGGATGAGCCCTGGGACCCCCATGGAGGGGCTATACGCCCTGGGACCCCCATATACGGGGGGGGGTGAGCCCTGGGACCCCCATGGCGGGGGGGCTATAAGCCCTGGGACCCCATAACTGGGAGGGGTGAACCCTGGGACCCCCGTATATGGGGGTGATGAGCCCTGGGACCCCCATGGTGGGGGGCTATAACCCCTGGAACCCCATAACTGGGAGGGGTCAGCCCTGGGGACCCCATAACTGGGGAGGGGGTGAATCTTGGGACCCCCATAACGGGGGGGGAGGGGGCTGGGACCCCATAACTGGGGGGAGGATGAGCCCTGGGGGGAGGATGAGCCCTGGGACCCCCATGGAGGGGCTATACGCCCTGGGACCCCCATATACGGGGGGGGGTGAGCCCTGGGACCCCCATGGCGGGGGGGCTATAAGCCCTGGGACCCCATAACTGGGAGGGGTGAACCCTGGGACCCCCGTATATGGGGGTGATGAGCCCTGGGACCCCCATGGTGGGGGGCTATAACCCCTGGAACCCCATAACTGGGAGGGGTCAGCCCTGGGGACCCCATAACTGGGGAGGGGGTGAATCTTGGGACCCCCATAACGGGGGGGGAGGGGGCTGGGACCCCATAACTGGGGGGAGGATGAGCCCTGGGGGGAGGATGAGCCCTGGGACCCCCATGGAGGGGCTATACGCCCTGGGACCCCCATATACGGGGGGGGGTGAGCCCTGGGACCCCCATGGCGGGGGGGCTATAAGCCCTGGGACCCCATAACTGGGAGGGGTGAACCCTGGGACCCCCGTATATGGGGGTGATGAGCCCTGGGACCCCCATGGTGGGGGGCTATAACCCCTGGAACCCCATAACTGGGAGGGGTCAGCCCTGGGGACCCCATAACTGGGGAGGGGGTGAATCTTGGGACCCCCATAACGGGGGGGGAGGGGGCTGGGACCCCATAACTGGGGGGAGGATGAGCCCTGGGGGGAGGATGAGCCCTGGGACCCCCATGGAGGGGCTATACGCCCTGGGACCCCCATATACGGGGGGGGGTGAGCCCTGGGACCCCCATGGCGGGGGGGCTATAAGCCCTGGGACCCCATAACTGGGAGGGGTGAACCCTGGGACCCCCGTATATGGGGGTGATGAGCCCTGGGACCCCCATGGTGGGGGGCTATAACCCCTGGAACCCCATAACTGGGAGGGGTCAGCCCTGGGGACCCCATAACTGGGGAGGGGGTGAATCTTGGGACCCCCATAACGGGGGGGGAGGGGGCTGGGACCCCATAACTGGGGGGAGGATGAGCCCTGGGGGGAGGATGAGCCCTGGGACCCCCATGGAGGGGCTATACGCCCTGGGACCCCCATATACGGGGGGGGGTGAGCCCTGGGACCCCCATGGCGGGGGGGCTATAAGCCCTGGGACCCCATAACTGGGAGGGGTGAACCCTGGGACCCCCGTATATGGGGGTGATGAGCCCTGGGACCCCCATGGTGGGGGGCTATAACCCCTGGAACCCCATAACTGGGAGGGGTCAGCCCTGGGGACCCCATAACTGGGGAGGGGGTGAATCTTGGGACCCCCATAACGGGGGGGGAGGGGGCTGGGACCCCATAACTGGGGGGAGGATGAGCCCTGGGGGGAGGATGAGCCCTGGGACCCCCATGGAGGGGCTATACGCCCTGGGACCCCCATATACGGGGGGGGGTGAGCCCTGGGACCCCCATGGCGGGGGGGCTATAAGCCCTGGGACCCCATAACTGGGAGGGGTGAACCCTGGGACCCCCGTATATGGGGGTGATGAGCCCTGGGACCCCCATGGTGGGGGGCTATAACCCCTGGAACCCCATAACTGGGAGGGGTCAGCCCTGGGGACCCCATAACTGGGGAGGGGGTGAATCTTGGGACCCCCATAACGGGGGGGGAGGGGGCTGGGACCCCATAACTGGGGGGAGGATGAGCCCTGGGGGGAGGATGAGCCCTGGGACCCCCATGGAGGGGCTATACGCCCTGGGACCCCCATATACGGGGGGGGGTGAGCCCTGGGACCCCCATGGCGGGGGGGCTATAAGCCCTGGGACCCCATAACTGGGAGGGGTGAACCCTGGGACCCCCGTATATGGGGGTGATGAGCCCTGGGACCCCCATGGTGGGGGGCTATAACCCCTGGAACCCCATAACTGGGAGGGGTCAGCCCTGGGGACCCCATAACTGGGGAGGGGGTGAATCTTGGGACCCCCATAACGGGGGGGGAGGGGGCTGGGACCCCATAACTGGGGGGAGGATGAGCCCTGGGGGGAGGATGAGCCCTGGGACCCCCATGGAGGGGCTATACGCCCTGGGACCCCCATATACGGGGGGGGGTGAGCCCTGGGACCCCCATGGAGGGGGGGCTATAAGCCCTGGGACTCCATAAGGAGGGGGTGTGAGCCCTGGGACCCCCATGGGAGTGGGCTATAACCCCTGGGACCCCCAAAACTGTGTGTGTGTGGGTGAACCCTGGGACCCCCATGGGGGGGGGCCATAACCCCTGGAACCCCATAGCTGGAGAGGGGTGATGAGCCCTGGGCCCCCCACGGTGGGGGCTATAAGCCCTGAGACCCCCATAACTGGAGGGGGTGACCCCCGTGTGGGGCTATGGCACCCCCATAACCGGGGGGTCCCATCTCAGGCAGCGCTCAGCCCGGGGGGGGGGGGCGCCCCCCGGCGGCTGCGGCGAGGCCCTGCGGGCGGAGTGCGCATGCGCCCTAACGCTCGGGGAGCGGCGCCCTTCGGCTCCTTTCGGCCCCGCTCGGCAGGTCCCGGCTCCCCTCCGCCCCCCTCCGGCCCCC
>NW_009648100.1:53138-54766 GCF_000708025.1 Charadrius vociferus | reverse complement strand
CCCCCTCTGCGACTCCAAAGGCCGGCGGCCACACGATCTTGCCGACGCGGCGGTGCGGGACTTGTTGGATACCTGGGACCAGGAGAGCCACAGCCACCGCGCCGCGGGACACACGGTGCCACCGGACCCCGTCTCCAATGGGCAAACACAGCCCTTGGCACCCAACGGCGTCTCCGTCTCTCCCGGCGTGGGCCTGGCAGCAGCAGAGGGAGATCACGGCGGCATTTTTTGGCTGCCAACCCCACCAGTGGCTTTTCTTCCGATGAAAAACCCCACGAAAAATGGGGCAAATAGTGTTTTGTTGAACCGAGAAACCCCGCAGGGCACCCGTGTGGTGGAGTGTGCCGTGACGGAGGAGCCAAAACGGCGCTGCCAGCTCTCGCCCCACGCCGCAGCCACTGGCGAGCAGCCGGAGATGTAGAAGGGCTTTGGTCTTGGCTCTCCGCTCTCCGGTGGGGTGGTTCGGTGTCACCTGTGGCGGAGGAACCGGCAGCCGCTGAGCTCGCGGTGCCCGTGCCGGGACGACGGTTAGACTGCGAACCGGGGAAAGCCACGCGTGAGAGGGAGATGTGCAACTTGTGCGCGGGGAGGAGGGAGCCTCGCTGAGGGCACCCCGAATCAGGTGCCCCGGTTGCTTCTGAAGAAGAAGAAGAGAAGAACCGGAGACAGAGGTGGCCCCACCAGTACCCCAGAGCTCCCCCAGCCATGCCCAGGGCACAGTTCCCAGTTGGGCACGACTACTGGGGAAGCTGTCACTGTCCCGCTGCCGTGCCGGCTCCCGACGTGGCATGTTCCGGTGGCTCAAGATGACTTTTTTTTCTTGATGCTTTTGGGGCAAATTGGATGGATTTGGGGTCCTGGAGAACCAATAACCCCCCCCCCCCCCCCCCCCGCTGTGAAACACGGAGGAGACCGATATACAGATATAGATTTTTTATTACCCAACTGGCAAAAAAAATACCCCCCAAAAAAACCCCCAAATCCCATCGAATAAAATTCCACAGTTGGTTTCACAACCGGGAGGGAGCGGCAGGAGGAGGAAGAGGAGGAGGAGGAAGAGGAAGAGGAGGAGAAGGGGGTCACAACCGGGAGGGGGAGGCCCGGCCCCCCCTGCACTCCCCTGGCCCGGTCTCCCCCAAATATACAAATCAAACCTGATGCGAAAAATAAATAGGAGTTCCCAAGGGGAAGGCGGGGAAGGGGTTGCATAGAGGAAGATTTAATAATAATAATAAAAAAAAAAGGGTTCTTTTTGTCTTGGTTTATTATTATTATTATTATTAATAATTATTATTATTATTATTTCTAGTATCTCCCCGCGGAAGGACCTAGGACCTGATCGTCGAGATGTGATTAACAAAAATAATTAACCTTCTCCCAATAACTTACAGAGTTCACCCAGGGAACTTGTGCTTTTTTCGGGATGGGGGAGGGGGGGGAATATCTCTCCTTTCCCCCCCATCCAACTCCCCACCGGGCACGAAGCTCCGGGGATGGGGCAGAGGGGGGGTCCGGCCGGTGTCACCGGGGGTCCCACATCCTGCCCCGAGGAGGTCACCGGGGGATTTGGGGGTCCCCCGGTGCCGGGGGTGGGGATGACAGCCGGCGCTGGCCCCCTCCCGCCTGTA
>NW_009648100.1:51687-52275 GCF_000708025.1 Charadrius vociferus | reverse complement strand
TGCGCCGGCGGCTCAGGCAGTTCCTCTCGTTCAGGAGACTGGTGGTCTCGTCGGCAGTGGCGGAAGGTTCCGGTTTTTCCGGTAAACCGGCGTCCGGTTTGGGGGCGTTGCTGTCGGGGGATTGGGGACAACTGTCCATGCGGGAAGCCGTCAGGCCGTTCTGGTATTCCTGCCGCGTGATCTGTGCCGGGGAAAAAAAATCATAAGAGAAGGGAGCGAGGAGCGGTGCCGGACTGCGCCGGCGGCGTCCCCCTCCCCGTGCCGGTGGGGAACCGCCTCACCTTGACGAACTGGAGGTCGGTGAGAGCGCGGACGCTGAAGTCGGCCACGTACTGGGCGCCGGTGCCGGCGTTGAGCTGGTTGTTGCTGCCGCTGACGGGGGAAGAGACGGAGTCGGAGCGTTCGTGGTAGCTGAGGGAGGCCGAGCGGTTGAGGCTGCTGACGTGGGACGGGGAACGGATCTCTGCGGGGACAAAAAGGACGGGGTTAGCCACGCTGCCCACCCCCTGCGCCGGGGAGGGTCCTGCGCCGCGCTGGGATGAGGCCTGGCAGCTCTCTGCCTGCCGGTTACGGGGGGCGGGGGCACCC
>NW_009648100.1:51015-51374 GCF_000708025.1 Charadrius vociferus | reverse complement strand
CGCCCCCCCCTGCCGGTCCCCCTGCCCCAGGTGACAAAGAACAAGGGGACAGTCTGAGGACACTGTGACTCCCCGAACCGGTGGATCAGTCTCTCTGTGTGGGGTTAGGGACGAGGTGGGGGTTACGGGGACGAGGAGGGCATGGTGACGTGCTCGGAAAGCCGGGGTGACACAAGGAACCGCATGCAGCAGCAGGGAGAGCGGCACCTCCTCGCCAGCCAGCCGGCACGGGGACAGCCACCACCCCGGGCTGCCCAGCCACCACCGTCCCCCTGCTCCTCCGCCGGGACAAATCGGGGCGGTTACGGGGCGTGCAGGACCCTAACGCCACCGCCAGCGGGGCCGGGGGGCACCGGGCA
>NW_009648100.1:48623-50547 GCF_000708025.1 Charadrius vociferus | reverse complement strand
GGGGTTTTCAACCTCGGGCACGCCGCCTCTGCTTGCTGCCAGACGCGCTCGGGTGTCCTCCTCGAGGACAAGCGCTGGCCACGCAGCCCCCCGGGACGGCTCAGGGGGGCACCGGAGGGGGCTCGGAGCCTCCAGTATCTCCTATTCCCACCGAAAGCTCTAAAATAGGGTGGGGGGCTCTGCCCACGCTGGCACTCAGGCGATCGGGGGGTGCTTACCCGATACAGGAGAGGGGCTGAGGGCCATCACCCCGTAATAGGAGAAAGCTCCCGCTTCAAACTTCATGCATTCCTTGCCGGCCTCCACCTCCACCTTGCCCTGCACGGGAGAGACGGCGTCGGACTCCGTAAGCCGCATGCCACAGCGCTGGGGTGGATGAGACACCCCACACTCACCCCCCCCACCCACCCAAAACTCATCGCAGCCTTCCCGGGGTGACGGGTGACCCAAGGGACCCAAGCGCGGTGCCACCCCGCGCCCCAGGGTACCTGCAGGATGAGGATGAAGTAGTCGGCTGCTTTGTTCTTGCAGTAGAGGAAGTGACGCGGGGATTTCTTGTTCTCCTCGTCGAACTTCAGCTCCTGGATGACGTTGGAGTATTTGAGGAGGCGCAGCAGGATCTTCTCCGAGATGAAGTTGGGGGTGAAAAGTGTCACCTCTGAGAGGGAGAGGGGAAGTAGAGGGGATCAGAGCCGCAGTCCCTCTCCCGACCCTCCAGATGAAGGTGAGTCCCCCCCATCCCTCAGGGCGGTGCCTGGATGAGGTTGAGCCCCATCGACACCTCCGTGGGGCAGAAGCCCACGGGTCCGGCCCCAACACCAGCGCCAGGTCCCCAGCAAGGCCAGCTTTGGGGACAACAAGTGCCAGCCGGGGAACGGGACCATCCTGGAGGGAGAGGGACCTGCCGAGCGTCAGAGGCAGGGCTGGCATCCCCTGACCCCGTCCCTTCTCATTTTGAGGGGAGGAGAGTGGGAGAAGACGCAAGCGCCCCATAATTTCTGAATGAGATGGATGGAGCCACTCTTCCTCGGCGAGGGGACAAGAACAGAGCCCACGTGGCCACCAGGGATGTGGTAGCGCACCGAACCCAACCAGGTGGGTGCCGGGGAGCCGTCGGTGCCGGTGCTCCACAGCCGGAGTGAGCCGAGGGGTGCCCTGAGGATCGTCCCCCCCCCAAAAAAAACTCACCCGTGGAGAGGAAGCGGTGAGCGGCCAGCAGCAGCTGCGGGGAGACCTTCACCTTCAGCTCGTTGACGGGGTCCTTGAAGGCCGAGAAGTCCCTCTTGTTCTTCTGGTTGCCCACCCGCTTCTTGCTGCGGTTGTCGGCTGTGGGGAGCAGAACGTCAGGGTTGGGGGGACCCCAGCACGCGATGGCTGTGGGGAGAGGAGCCGAACCCAAAACCTACTGTACGTATCCGACTCGTCCAGGATCTCCGACTTGATGATCTCCTCGATGACGTCCTCCAGCGTCACCAGCCCCAGCACCTCGTAGAAGGGATCTCCTTCGCCCTCGTTGTTCACCTTCTGCACGATGGCCAGGTGGGACTTCCCTGCGGACAGACACACGGACGTTGGGAGGGAGACCAACCCCAGCCCCACCGCCGGGACGTCACCAGCACCAGCCCTTCTCTCCCCGAGGAGGAAACAATAAACCAGTTAAAAATCTTAACGAGCCCCTGGGCTGGGCACTAATTCCCAGGGTAATGACAGTAATTAAGCCCATGACGGCGGCGACAGCGACGTGCGCGAGGCTCAAGGCACCTCCGTGCCACCGTGGGGTGTGGGCTTGGTCAGGGGGTGACAGCCGAGCGGGATGTGTCCCCAGAGGAGCCCGTGCCACGTCACCGGAGCACGGCACGGTGCCGGGCTGAGGGCACCCCGTCACGGAGGCAACGACGCGGCCACGCGTCGGGTTTCTGCCTGC
>NW_009648100.1:47493-48401 GCF_000708025.1 Charadrius vociferus | reverse complement strand
CCCCTCGCTCCGCCGGTCTCACCCCACGCAGGCAGGCCGCAGTTTGCCTATTTTAGCTAAATCCGAACCGCCGGCTCGCGTGGAAGCTGGGATCCCTCCTGCCGCAGCTGCCGGGCGCTCGCCGTGCCTCTCCGCGAACCGATTTGTTTCTCCCGCTTCGTTCCCAAAATCACGCCGAGCCACTGGGGAAAAACTCCTCAGATGAGGAACATCCACCTCTGCTCCGGGGAGAGGAGTTGAGCGGCCGCTCGGAAAACCGCAGCGCGTCCAGACCGGACCCACGCACCCGCAGGACCGGTATCCTTAGCCCGGGGAAACTGAGGCACAGAGGAAGGCGACATTCCCTCCCTGCCCTCAGCGCAGCCCAAAATAAAACCACTTCCACCTCCTCGAGCACCACATTTGCCCCCAGGGCCAGCAGCAAGGTGCTCCCAAGGCCATCCCGCTCCGGTTCTGGCACACATCTGCCCTCCCCGACATTATCTCCTATTTAATTTTAGAGCTGGCGGCCGCAGGCCCCTCGTCGCTCAGGGAAAGGCTAATTTTAGGGATGGGCACCGCGCAGCTCCCCTTTGTCTCCGTCTTCAGCCAAGCTCACGTGGTTCAGGCAAGCCAGCTGCAAAAACACGACGTGAAAAGGGGGAGAAGAGACCCCCCCAAATTGTTTTTCGGGTGGCGAAAACCCCTTATCCACCCGTCGAACCCCCTTGGTGAGGTGCGGTGGTTCCTCGGCCGAGGCGGGGAGCGGTGAAAGGCTCGGGGGCCGCGGGGCGAGCCCCGGTGAGTCAGGCAAGCGGTTCCTCGGCGGGGAGTGGCCGGCGGCAAAGCAAACACGCCACGGGGAGCCCGAACCGCTGGAACAAAGGGCACGGGGCCGAACGCCACGGCGTTGCCAGCGGGGTGTGATG
>NW_009648100.1:46921-47311 GCF_000708025.1 Charadrius vociferus | reverse complement strand
TGATTTTTATTTTGTTTTTTTTCTCTTCTTTATCCTTTCGCCGGGAGCGTCTCCCGCTTCTGATCCGGGTCCCCCGTCAGCGGGATGAGGGCAGAGTCTCGCCGCGGTGCTGCATCCAGGAGGAACGGGGTTCAGAGAGGGACCTCAAAACCAGCCCAGGCAGCGGCCCCACAAATTACCCGCTCCTGACCCCGAGCGGCACCGATGAAAAAATAACGATGCAGGACATGGGCGGCTTTGTAACCGGAACGAGCACGCTTTAAATCCTTTAATAAGGATTCGCCGGAGGGAAAGCCGGTGCCAGCAGCCGGGATAACTCGAGCTCCGGCAGCAATAGGGCTCCGCTTCTCTACTGCTGGGTTTTTTTTTTTTTGGAACGGAGGGGGCAGC
>NW_009648100.1:46434-46790 GCF_000708025.1 Charadrius vociferus | reverse complement strand
GGGGGGGGGAGCCGCAACCGAGGGGGTGTTGCTCCCTTGACGATATTTTTGGGTGCCAGGGAAGCACGGTCGCAAAGGGAGGAAGGCGCAGAGCTGCTCTCTCCTCCCTACCCTCAAAAATCAGCCAGGCTCAGACCTACCAGCTCCCAAACCCTCGAGCCGAGCTCCGGCTGCGGGAGGAATTATTAGATCCCCTAAATCTTGGCAAGACCCCCCTTAAAACGTCCCCACCGGCAGCAAAACGGCCCGGCTCTCGCCATGCGCCCAAACCTCCGCCGGGAGAGTGTAACGGCAGCCAGAGGAGTGCGTGGGGTCACGCCCGGCCGAGGGGTGGCGCGGCAACACCCCGACCCAGA
>NW_009648100.1:44523-46286 GCF_000708025.1 Charadrius vociferus | reverse complement strand
TCCCCTCCTCCCCCCGCTGGGATCAGCCTCCCGTGAGCCCCGGGTCCCCGCTCCTCCTCCCGGTGCCCCGATACGGTGAGCGGGAAGCAGAGCGGGAGCGGGAACCGGCACCCCCGTGGCGGGGAAGGGCCCGGAGGAAGGAGCCGAGCCTAAACCAGGGAAGCAGAGCAATTTTCCAGCAGTTATTCAAGGGCCTCCGGTGGGCGATAATTAAAAACAAGGAGCGAGTAAACACTCCCAAAGTGTTTCCCCGGGCTGGCGCTGAGCACCGGTTGCTCCGTGGCCGATAAAGCAGAGGTTCTCCCCCCCGGGCGCAGCGCCGTTACGCCCCAACCCCCGGAAGCCCGAGGGATTGCGGACACCGAGCCGCTGCCACCGGTTCCGTGTCCGGCACCCCAAGCGCCCCGTCCCCTCCGGATCGCGACCGCCCGAACCGCGGGGAACCCAGGCAGCCCCGGCACGGGCAGCTCCAGCCCCGGAGGGCAAAATTCCCCGGAGTTTTGCTTCCGGCATCGGCCGGCTTCCTCCAAGGGGAAGAAAGCAGCACCCTCCCCGACCCTCTCACCCTTTTTGAACTCCTCCAGCATGGCGTCCAGCTTGGTGTCGTGGAAGACGACGTGGACGGGGTGGTTGTAGAATTTGGTGATGGTTTTGAGAGGGGTGCAGTCATCCGGGTCGACGAAAGCCAAGTCCTTGACGTAGAGGATGTCCATGATGTTGGAACGCTCGTCCTCGTAGACGGGGATGCGGGTGTAGCCGCTCTCCATGATCTCCGACATGGTGTTGAAGTCCAGGATGGCGTCGCTGTTGATCATGAAGCAGTTCTGCAGGGGGGTCATCACGTCCTCCACCGTCTTGGTACGGAGCTCCAGGGCCCCCTGGATCATGTTGAGCTCTTCCCTCACCAGGTCGTTGTAGGGTTCCGTCACCTTCAACATCTCCACCAGCTTCTCCCGGTTGTAAACGGTGCCGATCTCCTGGCCCAAGATGCAGTCGAGGAGTTTGCTGATGGGGTAGGAGAGGGGGAACGTCACCAGCATGAAGAATTTGGTGACCACGATGGTGTTGGCGCCCACCGCCAGGCCGTGGCGGGAGCAGAGCGCTTGAGGCACGATCTCCCCGAAGATGACGATGCCGATGGTGGAAGCCACGACGGCGCCGATGCCGGAGCCGATGAGGTCATCGAGGAGGATGGTGAGGGTGGTGTTAACCAGCACGTTGCCCAGCAGGAGGGAGCAGAGCAAATAGTTGCCTTTACGGCGGATGGGTTCGATCTTGCGGGCGTAACGCTTCTCCTTATCGGTGCCGCAGTTCTGCACGATGCGCAGCTCCATGGGATCCAGCGCCATCAGGCCCAGGTTGAGCCCACTGAACATCCCCGACAGCACCAACAACCCGGCGATGAGGATCACCTGCAACCAGAGGGGTAAAAGCGACTTCTTCTCTTCCAACACCACGATGCGGCCGTCGGCACCTTGATGGGGAAGCCAGGGTTGGCCGGGCCGGCGTTGGGTGCAGAGGACGTAAGTTTTGGCCTGTTCGTCTTTACGTAAGGGTTGGACTCGCACCCTCAGCAGGGCCGAGGTGTCGCAGGCTTCGGCCGGTCCCGGTTGAACCAATAGATCCTGCGATCGTTCCGGGCAGGTACCGTTGGCTACCGAAACGTTAGGGGGGGTGGCCGGTCGTAATTCGGCGAAGGCCACTCGTTCACCGGTACGGGGTCCTAAACCCAAGCCGTAAAGGCGGAGTAACACTCGCTGCCT
>NW_009648100.1:35835-42325 GCF_000708025.1 Charadrius vociferus | reverse complement strand
CCTGGGTGAATTTGGGGTGTCTGTGCTGACCAGTTTGGGGTCTTTTTTGGGACCACCGTGGCCGGAGCACACCCACTGCCCCCTTTGCCGTGCCCACGTGTCGGAACGGGGCCGGTAAAGTGACAGCTCAACGTGGTGTGCCGGCGCTGCGCTCTGTTAAGGTGTTTCGCTGCCCTTCCTGAGCCTTTTGCCCGGCAGACAGCAAAGCTCCTTTTAATACCTTGAAAATTCCGGTTTAATTTCAATTTGGGCTTGAAACCGGTGGGATTTTTTTGTGCCCCAGGGTCCAGCCCCCTCCACAGTGGTTTGGAAAATGCTCTACGAAACCAGAAGCCGTCCGTCACCCTCAACTTTTAGCGTTATATTGAGGGAGATTTGGTTTTTCGCTTGGGTTTACGGCTCTCGCGAAATGTTGTGGCTCCCGCACGAAGCCACCGGCCGGCTTCACGGTATCTATCGCCTGAGCAAATCTGTTGCGAGCTCGTCGCCTTGTGTGCCCGTTAGCGCAGGGAATTTGTTGCTAGCTCAAGAAATAAATTGGCTTATCAACAATTAAGAAGCTGGAGCTGCTCGTTGGGCTCTTTCTGCTCTCTTTTTCCCGGGTGTGAGTTATTGATTTTGCTGGAGTTGCTGTTGCCTCAGAATAGCGTGAGATCAGAATCGGTTCTTTGGCTTTTTATAGCTCTGGGTAATGACCAATTCCCTCGGCTTAATGAGATCCCTTGGGATTAATTATTCTTGCTCGCATCCAAAATATAGGACAGCACGGTCTGGTGGCAAGGGAAATGGCGGTGTGCTCTCCGGTTTGGTGGCGCGCGGAGCGACGGGCAGAGAAGAGCGCAGCCGGCTGCGGTGGTCCGTCCCCGCCGGCCCCTCACCCTCGCGGGCAGGGAAGAGGCAGGTGGTGGCATGAGGGACACCCTAATTTCACCTCCTCGTTCCTTCTCTTGCAGCCGTGTTACCTCCGAGACTGGGAGATGCAGGTGCATTTCAAAATCCACGGGCAAGGCAAGAAAAACCTGAACGGAGACGGCTTTGCCATCTGGTACACCAAAGATCGGATGCAGCCAGGTAAAGCGCCGGCGGTAGCTGCCGGGGTGGAGGTCGTGCCTCGAGGGGAAGGTGTGGGGTGTAGGTCGTGCCTCGAGGGGAAGGTGTGGGGTGGAGGTCGTGCCTCGAGGGGAAGGTGTCGGGCGGCACGTGCCATCTTCTCCGAGGACACCTTCTCCCCGGTGTGTAGGCTCATTGGGGGAAATCTCAGTGGGGAATCGCGGTGTTTTGGGACCTTAGAGGTGTTTTTCTTCTGCTCTGGCAACCGAAGAGCGTGTGTGAGGCTGCCCCTGAGCCTCGGCACCCTGGGCTGGGGCTCACGGGGGCCCTGGGAAGGTGGAGTCGGCTCAGGGGTAGGTGGATTTGGGATTGTTTTGCCCTGATCTTGAGATGGGCGGTGTAAGGAGACGTGTGGGGCGTCCCACACTGAGAGTCAGCTCCTTCAAAAACAGACTGGAGAGAGCTTGATCCTCGACCAGCAAGAGGTGGGGGATTTAATTTGAATTCCCTGCCTGGAGGGTCTGTGTACTCGATTAAGTGCTCAAGGCTGCCTTGTTACCTGATACAGAGCACATGTGAAGGGATGGGTAACAAACCCTTTGCAATTCCTGCCTGGTCTTGCCACCCTTATCGGTAGCTTCTCCTTCTTCCTAGGACCTGTCTTTGGAAGCAAGGATAACTTCCTGGGCTTGGGAGTGTTTGTGGACACCTACCCGAACGAGGAGAAGCAGCAGGAGGTGAGCTAGAGAGGATAAACGGGACCGTGCTGCTTGCCAGCTGCCTGCTGACCGTGGCACGGGCAGCGCCGAATTCACAGCTCGTGTCGCCGCAAACGCAGCTCTTGGTCGGTGCGACGCGATCTTCTTTGAGCTCTTAAATCAGAGACCAGATATTACCCTGCTTCCTTTCTGCTGCCGTTCCCCGCCGTGCTCTCTGTAGTTGGTTTTTCCTCCAAGGGAGGCAATAACTCCTCAGAGAGGTGAAAGGCTGCGGGGTGGTTGTGTGGTGAGCTTTACCCAGAGAAAAGGCTTTCGGGGCAGGAGAAAACCAGCTGGTGACACCACCTCTGCATTGGGAGCTCCTGTCCTTTCTTGAGGCTGCTGGCAAGTAGCGCTTGAGGTGGAGCCGTACCAAAAACGTGGTCTTTTTGAACCTCGAGTAGAGCGGTACCTGAGCTGCCAGCCCAGGCCTGCCTGCGGGACGGGGCTGGTTTTATGGCAGGAGGCTTTCCCTGCTCTCGGGGACGCAGCGTCACCGCGCTTTGCCTCTTTGAAAGATGCCCGTCTAAAGACCTTTGTGTTCCTGATGCGTCTGTTCTTTGTTTGGGGTTTATTGGCGTCCGTTCCTGTGGAGACGGGAGTGTAGAGGCAGTTAAAACCAGGCCCTTCCCACCCTGATGCTGGAATCGGTTTCATCACTCCGAAAACAAAGCTGGACCCTTTCTTATTCTAACTTTCCCTAAAAAAAATAGGTGCTGTTTTACCCCAAGATCCTTGGCATTAACGCCACCACCCCGCAGGACCCCCTTTATCCCGGGAAAAGAGACAAAAGGGCGCAGTTGGGATGCGCCCTGACCTTGGAGCTACCCAGCAAACGTTGAGTAACTACCAGCTTTTATTCAAACATCCAAAGCAGCCGGCTCTGGCGCAGGGGTGGACTTTGTGCTCGTAAAAAGCCTTTACGAACTGCCTGGCACCGCGTTACCGGTAGCGCTTGGGGATTAGGGTGGTGTCGGATGGAGGGATGTTGATTTGCAGGGTGGCAGCTCTGCTTTTGTGGGGTAAAGGGATGCACAACAGGTTTTATTTCAAAGAAATCATCGGTGGAATGCGGCTGTCCAGGTTCCCAGCTCGGTCGGCAACCGGAGAGGGCTGCCCTCCTCCGGTCAAGCACCGAGGAAGGAGATGGAGAAATGCTCATCGGCCAGTTGCTGTAATGGCGTGTGGGTTCACTGTTGTTTTCTGTTGTTTAAAAGGACAAAAAGAAGGGTCTTATTCTGGAGGGAAGAGGGACAGATTAGTCGTGGGTCCCTGGGGAACGGCTGTGGCCGATGTCCCCCCCCCCAGTTGGGGCGCTGGCTTTTGTGCGAATGAGCTGCTGCGCGGCGAGGAGGAGAAATGCCGTACGTTTGATGTGGCTTTCGCCCACCGGTGCCGTTTCTGAGCCGTGCGTCCCGGGATCCAGCACCTAACACCTAAACCCCTCTCTGCTTTAGTCTCCGCTAAGCTGATAACGCGCTGAGCTCTCCAGGGAGGGAGTTTCCAGGTTGCAGGTTAATACTAACTCTGGTCTGTGACTGTCTTGCTTCTGTGCTCTCTCTTGTTTTGCGATAACCCCGGACTGGCAGGCTCAGAAGAGGAGGTACAGCCCGGGAAATCAGGTACTTGCTCTCGCTGACCTACCCGTTCCCAAGCTGTCGGGTTTCACCTTGGCTCAGGGTTGAGGAATTCCCTCCTCCGAGCTCCAAAAAATAAAAAAATCCCTGCGTGAGCCCAGAAATCCCCATGTGAGCTGAGAGACTGCATGGAAACGGGCTGTCCTCCATCCCGGGTGCCTGGGAGCTGAGGCTGAGCCCGAGGAAGGCTGGGGGATGAAGTGGGATCGTGCCGTTATCTTGCTGAGACGGATTCTTGGAGGGTGAAGGAGTTTGGGGTCTGCAGGGCTGTCGTGGCTCTTGACCCCAGAGGTGTGCCGGGATGCTCGGGGCAGCCGGTAGAGCCGAGCTGTGGCCGGGGGGGGGAGAGCAGAAACTCACCCTCAATCTTTTCCCTCTCGCAGCGCGTCTTCCCCTACATCTCGGCCATGGTGAACAACGGTTCTCTCACCTATGACCACGACCGGGACGGGAGACCGACGGAGCTCGGGGGCTGCACGGCCATGGTGCGCAACCTCAACCATGACACCTTCCTGGTGATCCGCTACGTGAAGAGGAGACTGACGGTGAGTGTTGCCCGCCGGGGCTGAGCGGGCAGCGGGGCCACGGCGATGCTAAGGGACCTTCTTCTTCCTCAGGTGTTGATCGATATTGATGGTAAGCACGAGTGGAGAGACTGCATCGACGTGCCGGGCGTACGCTTGCCCCGTGGGTACTACTTTGGGACCTCTTCTGTCACCGGAGACCTGTCAGGTACTGCCCCGGGGTCCCCAACCTTATTTCCTGAGCAGCTCCGGCAGCTCCTGCGCCGCTTTGGGTGTCTGGAGGTGCAGCTCAGTACTTGGTGGGGCTTACAGAAGCACAGGAGGATCTTTCCATGCTTTAAGCACCTTTTAGCTGTGAGTGGGAGCTTCGGTTTTTATCTTGCAGCAACTCCTGAGGAGCCCAAAGCCCCGTCTGGGCACGTTGCTCCCCCGAGAGCTTTGTCTAGGCGGCGCTTCCCACTTTTCTTGAGCTCCCAGCGGGATCTCAGCCAGCCTCTCCTAACGACATGGTGGCGAAGCGGCTGTACCGGCTCAGCCGGAGGGCCTGTCTCCAAAACACGTGCCTTGGGAGGAGTAAAAACAGGACGAGCACTGAAACAAAAAATAAATCTCCTCCTGTACTCTCCCGCTGCAACCCGTGGTGCCTGGGTTAGCCCCGAGGGCGGTGCTGGAAAGAGCCGCCGTGGCTGCGGGCGCCCCGGTCGTTACAGCCAAGCCACCACGCTCGCTCCTGATCTCCCGACTCCATCTCCGGGGCATGCCTGGGTGTATTTCGCTTGGGATTTCGTAGCCTGACAGCTATCGCCCGCCCGTTATCGCGGGAGGGACCGGCCGGCTGCTCTTGGAAACGATAGCGCGACGTGGGCCGATGCACGTCGGGTTTTGCCGAGAGCTAAAGCTAAAACCCTCCGCCTTCCTCAGCGTAATACTTCTCTCCCGGCGCCGCTCGAGGGGCATTGAAGCCTGCCGTTCCCCCGCCGTGCCTCTTTTCGGCAGGTTTTAAGCCCGATTTGAGTTCTGCCTCTACAAAAGCTCATTGATGGCCGGTGTCTGGGCCCATTGTTGGTTTCCAACAAAAGTTCCTTTTCTCTCTCAGATCTCTGCCCAGCGTCGGGGGGAGCTGGCAGGCTGGCGTGGAGCGCTCGCCTTGTCCCGCTAATAACTCCGCCGTCACGAGCGAAGGAAGTAGGGCCACGTGAGGCCGATGCTAACGCGTTCCCTTCGGGTGGCCGAGTGGTTTCGAGTCAGATGATCTCCCGGTCTGGGCTTTTGTTTTTCAATTTAAGTAGCTTAAAAGGTTCCTGTTGGCGGAGGGCCCTGCGCCGGGGCACAGCTCTCAGCCCGGCGTAGACCCTGCCCGGCGGAGGTGAGTTTTTCCCTCCCCTTGGGAAGGGAGAGCCAACGCTTTTGCCCCAAGTGATAACACCCCGTGATGCTGCCTGCGGCACTCGAATCCCTTGGCCAGAGCCATATTTATCGGTGATGTCTCGGGACACGTTTCTGCTCTGCTTCCAGACAACCACGACATCATTTCGCTGAAGCTTTACCAGCTGACGGTGGAACGGACGCCGGAGGAGGAGAAGCGAGACAGAGAGGTTTATTTACCGGTTGTGGACAACCTAAAGCTGCCGGGAAGTGAGTAGGAGCCACCGGCTTCGTGCCAGGGGAAGGTGGGACCGGCAGGAATTTTGGGGGGAGCTGCAGGGTGGTGGAGCTGTGGTGCTCGCGGAGCAGAAATGACGGCATCTCGCCAGCAAATCAGCCGAGTTCCAACTGGAATTGGGAGGGCCGTGCCCCGTTCTTCCCACCGACGGTTGTTCTCGCCCGCTGTGCGGCACAACCGGTGTCACAGCCCGTCTCAGTTTGGTGTGGGCGTAGCGGGCGGCACCGCTCGCCCTCGGAGAAGTGCTGCCATCCTGGAGGACCCGGGCTAAGCATGTCTGCTCCGCTTCGGTCATGCCATGACCAAAACAGGGTGTGCTGGTCCACTGGAAGCTCATGGAGGTTTGAACCTCAAAACGATGTCAACTCTCCTCCAGAAATCCCCCCTCAGACGTGGCCGTGAGCCCCTTGTGTCTCCCGAGGTCTCACGGCTCTAGCCTTTACGATGAGCTGAGCCCAAAAGCTTTGGGAAGCCAAACCCTGGGGTGGTGCGAGCCTGGCAGGGTGTGCAGGCAAAGCTCAGCTGGGTTTCGGGGCGTTGGGTTCTCTGGGGGCTCACGGGCTGTTTTTCTTCCTCTTCTCACGCAGTGGAGGCGCCGCTGGAGCCCATGAGCGGCCTGGCTCTCTTCTTAATCGTCTTCTTCTCCCTTGTTGCCATCGTTTTCGCCATTGTCATTGGAATCATCATCTACAACAAGTGGCAGGAGCAGAGCCGGAAACACTTCTATTGACTTGGGAACCCCCACCCCGGGATGGCCCATTGCTAGTCCTTGCTAGCCACGTCCCGACTCCCACCCGTCCTAGACTGGCCAGAGCGTGATGGACCCACCCTCACGGCAGGGGCCCCCCTGGCCCCCCA
>NW_009648100.1:35158-35784 GCF_000708025.1 Charadrius vociferus | reverse complement strand
CGGGGGGAGGGACTGGCCGGTCCCGCAGGAGCTTCGCTCTGTGAGTTATTTAGGAGGACGAGCTGTGCCGTGGGGCGGCGCTGAGCCGTCTCTGCCGTACGAGGAGCCCGAACGCGGGCAGAAGTCGCCGCCTCGGCTGTGAAATCACGGCTGAGAGTGATGCTAGCGAGCGCCTGCTTTCCTCACCGGACTCCGATAACCCATTGCAGCGTTACCGTAACCCTCGTAACCCCTTGTCTCAAGCGGTTTCATTTCCAGGAGGGATTTTCTAAGCTGTTCATCCTGCTCCGGCCGCTTTCCATCGCCTGCCTTAGATTGTCTTTGAAGACCGGACTGCTTTTCTATGTACTTTGAATTCCCCCACCGCGGTGCAACCCCTCTCTTGTCCACCTAGTCACCGGGGTTTGGTGGTTTTGGGGAAGGGGATGCTCGCGATTTTTCGGCAGGTCAGGCCGGGAACCTGCGTGGCTGCCGGGCTCATCCTTGGAACAGCCTCCTCTCCCTCCTCGATTCGGGGTGTAGCGCCGGATTCCCCATTTTTAATAACCATTTGCTGCTGCGTTTCGGGGGCTCGGCCCCTCTCCCCGCTGCCGAGCAAGCCGTCGCCTCCGCACGGCTCCCGTTCA
>NW_009648100.1:34064-34965 GCF_000708025.1 Charadrius vociferus | reverse complement strand
GATTCCGCTGCCTCTCGGAGCCGGAGCTCTCGCTGCCTTTCAGGGAGTCGGAGTTTTATTCCTACCTCAGTGACTGCTTTTGATCGATGATTTCTCCGTGGTTTCCTCTTACCCGTCGTCACGGCCGCCTTCGCCCCTGGGGACCCTGTCCATCGCTTGCGAGGTGATGGCGCGGAGGTCCCCGGAGGGACCCAGGAGAGGGAGATTTTAGGTCAGTTTGTCCCAGCGGGGTCGTAGTGGCTCTGGGGACGTCAAGAGGGGAAATTGGCCACCGCGCCAGCCCCGTCGTTGGCAGCGCCCTCCTTGCCGGTGTCCTTGTCCGACCACTTCCCGGGACACTCCGCACCCCGGGATGGATCCCCACGGGGGATGGTCCCCAGGGGAGGAGGGGGGATATGCGTGGCTGGCGGTTTTTCGGCAGGATGTCGTCACCGGGGTAGGTGGGACCTTTTCTCAAAGTGCCCAATGGTGGTTGTGGTGTGAAAGGAGAAGTTGTTTTTTTTTTGTTGTTTTTCTGGTGTTTTGCCTCTTTGCCTGATAACCAGGCGCCAAATGCGCGCGCCTCTCCCTGGAGCCGTAACTGGTGTCTCGGAATAAACATCGGTGTGTGTGTGTGTGTGACACGGCCGTGCTTTTTTGTCACCGGATGCGGCGTTTCCTCCCCAAACCGATGCCGTAGCGAGTCGGGGGCCGCATCCCCGTGCTCTCCAAAATGGAGCAGCTCCTTTGTCAGTCCCCATCCCCACCAGCCCATGGAGTTGGGGATGATACTTTGCCCGTCGTTGCGTGTAGCTTTATTAAAGAGGTGACTCGGATGGGTGGCAGCCCTGGGGGTGGCACGTCAGGGTTTGCCGGTGCCGCTTGCGGGCCGCTGACCGCCGGCACGGTGCAAGCTCTCGAG
>NW_009648100.1:32836-33299 GCF_000708025.1 Charadrius vociferus | reverse complement strand
TGTCCCGTGTCACTGTGGGTGTCACCCGTGGGTGTCCCATCGTTGTCCCCCCTGCCGTGGGGATGTGGGGTGGGGAAACGGAGGGTCTCACCCAGAAAATCATCAGCCGAAAACTTGTCGTTGTCCCACACTTGGAGGATGAGTTTGGGGGGCACCTTCAGCACCGTCTCGTCCAGGCTCCAGAAATGCTCCTGCCGTGGCGGGGAAGCGGACAGGGGGGTGTCATTTTCGTCCCTTATGTCCCCCTCTACCCCCACCCTGGGGTGTCCCTTGCCTTCCGGGGCAGGACGCAGAGCTGCTCGGCCGCCAGATACTCGAAGGAGAAGACGAAACGCCAGTTGAAGGCTCCGTCGCCCTGCAGCGAGCGGTAATGGACCTCCGTCCTCTGCCGCTGCTCCTCCAGCCCGTCCAGCCACCTGCCGTGCCACCCGGAGGGAGGGGACGCTGCCGCCCCCCATGTCCC
>NW_009648100.1:32064-32529 GCF_000708025.1 Charadrius vociferus | reverse complement strand
GGGGGGGGCCGGGGGGCCCGAGGCTGGCGGGGAAGATGTCCACCCACATCTGCACTTTGCCCTGCACGGCATACGGGGGGGACACTGGGATTGTCACCCCTCTGTCCCTGTGCCAACCTCCCCCCCCCCCCATCCCAGGGTGTCCCCATCCCCCCCGCAGCCCTCCCTGTCCTGGGGTCCCCATCACTGCAGGGTCCCTGTTCCTCCCAGCATCCTTCCCTTCTTCAGCATCCTTGTCACCTCTGAGTCCCTGTCACCCCCCTCCAGGTTCCCTGTCACCGCCGGGTCCCCAGCATCCCTCCCTGCCCTGGGGTCCCTGTCACTGCAGGGTCCCCATCACCCCCTTGGGGTCCCTCCTGCCCAAGGGTCCCCAGCACCACCCCATCCCTCCATGCCCTGGGGTCCCCATTGTCACCCCAAGGTCCCCGTTGTCCCCCTGCCATCCCTTTATACCCCGAGGCCCCC
>NW_009648100.1:29435-31958 GCF_000708025.1 Charadrius vociferus | reverse complement strand
GTTGTCCCCGTTGTCCCCCTGGCATCCTCTGATACCCTGGGGTCCCCATTGTCACCCCAAGGTCCCCGTTGTCCCCCTGGCATCCTCTGATACCCTGGGGTCCCCATTGTCACCCCATTGTCCCCCTGCCATCCCTTTATACCCCGAGGTCCCCATCATCCACCTTCAGGGCCTGCCACCCCAATGTCCCCGTTGTCCCCCTGGCTTCCTCTGATACCCTGGGGTCCCCATCACCCACCCGTTGGGTCCCCATTGTCACCCCAAGGTCCCCGTTGTCCCCCTGCCATCCCTTTATACCCCGAGGTCCCCATCATCCACCTTCAGGGCCTGCCACCCCAATGTCCCCGTTGTCCCCCTGGCTTCCTCTGATACCCTGGGGTCCCCATCACCCACCCGTTGGGTCCCCATTGTCACCCCAAGGTCCCCGTTGTCCCCCTGCCATCCCTTTATACCCTGAGGTCCCCGTCATCCACCTCCAGGGTCCCCCACCCCAATGCCCCCGTTGTCCCTCTGGCATCCTCTGATACCCTGGGGTCCCCATTATCACCCCAAGGTCCCCGTTGTCCCTCTGGCTTCCTCTGATACCCTGGGGTCCCCATCACCCATCCGTTGCGTCCCTATTGTCACCCCAAGGTCCCCGTTGTCCCTCTGGCTTCCTCTGATACCCTGGGGTCCCCATCACCCATCCGTTGCGTCCCTATTGTCACCCCAAGGTCCCCGTTGTCCCTCTGGCTTCCTCTGATACCCTGGGGTCCCCATCACCCATCCGTTGCGTCCCTATTGTCACCCCAAGGTCCCCGTTGTCCCTCTGGCTTCCTCTGATACCCTGGGGTCCCCATCACCCATCCGTTGCGTCCCTATTGTCACCCCAAGGTCCCCGTTGTCCCTCTGGCTTCCTCTGATACCCTGGGGTCCCCATCACCCATCCGTTGCGTCCCTATTGTCACCCCAAGGTCCCCGTTGTCCCTCTGGCTTCCTCTGATACCCTGGGGTCCCCATCACCCATCCGTTGCGTCCCTATTGTCACCCCAAGGTCCCCGTTGTCCCTCTGGCTTCCTCTGATACCCTGGGGTCCCCATCACCCATCCGTTGCGTCCCTATTGTCACCCCAAGGTCCCCGTTGTCCCTCTGGCTTCCTCTGATACCCTGGGGTCCCCATCACCCATCCGTTGCGTCCCTATTGTCACCCCAAGGTCCCCGTTGTCCCTCTGGCTTCCTCTGATACCCCCATCTCCCTGTGCCAACCACCATGTACCCACCTCATCTCCGTCCCCCTGTGCCCACCCCAGAACCATCTCTTCATGTCCATCCCTGTGCCAACCCCATCCTTTTCTGTGCCCACCCTGTCCCCATCTCCCTGTCCCCATCTTGGTGCCACCCCGTTGCCCCGTGCCCACCCCATAACCACCCCCTGTGCCTATCTCTGGGCCAACACCATGTTGACCCCATCCCCATGTCCCCACCCCATCCTAATCTGCTTGTGCCCATCCTGTCCCCCCCTCTGTGTCCACCCTATCCCAATCTCCTTGTGCCCATCCCTGGCCCCATGCTGACCCCATCCACTCCATCGCCATCTTCTTGTGCCCGCTCCCCTGTACCCACTCCATCACCCCGTGCCCACCCCTGTTCCCAACTCATCCCCATCCTGTGCCCACCACTGTGCCCTCTCCCTCCCCATCGCCCTGTGGGACCCCCATCTCCCTGTGCCCATCCCTGTCCCCATCTTGTCCCCATCACCCTGTGTCACCCCTGTTCCCCTGTGCCCATCCCTGTCCCCATCTTGTCCCCATCACCCTGTGCCCCTCCGTCCCCCTGTCCCCATCACCCTGTGTGATCCCCATCACCCTGTGCCCATCCCTGTCCCCATCTTGTCCCCATCACCCTGTGCCCAACCCAGTTCCTCTGTCCCCATCTTGTACCCATCACCCTGTGCCACCCCGGTTCCCCTGTCCCCATCTCCTTGTGCTCATCCTTGTCCCCACTTTATGCCCACCCCTGTGCCCTCTCCCTCCCCATCACCCCGTGCCTGTTTCTGTCCCCATCCTGTCCCCATCCCCCTGTGCCCACCCCATAACCATCTCTTCATGTCCGTCCCTGTGCCATCCCCATGTACACACCCTGTTCCCATCACCCTGTGCCCATTCCTGTCCCCATCCCCCTGTGACCTCTCCCTTACCATCACCCTGTGGCCACCTTAACCCCGTCTCCTTGTGCCCATCCCTGTCCCCATCTCGTACCCATCACCCTGTGCCACCCCCTGCCCCTGTCCTCATCACCCTGTGCTGTCCCCATCACACTGTCCCCATCACCCTATGTGACCCCCATCACCTTGTGCCCACCTTGTCCCCATCTCCTTGTGCCCATCCCTGTCCCTACCTTGTGCCCATCACCTGTGCCACCCCAGTTCCCCTGTCCCCATCTCCTTGTACCCATCACCTGTGCCACCCCAGTTCCCCTGTCTCCACCTTGTACCCATCACCTGTGCCACCCCAGTTCCCCTGTCCCCATCTATCTCCCATCACC
>NW_009648100.1:27930-28139 GCF_000708025.1 Charadrius vociferus | reverse complement strand
GCTGCCCCCCCCCCTCCCCCGCCCCCCCCTTGTACCCATCACCTGTGCCACCCCAGTTCCCCTGTCCCCATCTCCTTGTGCCCATCATCCTGTGCCACCCCAGTTCCCCTGTGCCCATCTCCCTGTCCCCATCTCCCTGTCCCCACCTTGTACCCATCACCCTGTGCCACCCCAGTTCCCCTGTCCCCATCTCCTTCTGCCCATCCCCG
>NW_009648100.1:27123-27893 GCF_000708025.1 Charadrius vociferus | reverse complement strand
CCCCCCTGTACCCACTCCATCCCCCCGTGCCCACCCCTGTTCCCAACTCATCCCCATCCTGTGCCCACCACTGTGCCCTCTCCCTCCCCATCGCCCTGTGCCCATCCCCACCCCCATTCCCAGGCTCAACATCCCAGTGCCCCCCAGTGCCCTGGGGGGGCACCCACGTGCGGTAGAGGGCGGGCAGCCCACAGTGGGCGCGGAAGCGGGAGAGCAGGCGGTTCTCCAGGTCGATGGTGGTGGTGCCAATCTCCTGGTCGGGTGGCAGCAGGTCGTAGTCCAAGAGCGAGACCCGCAGGTCCTTCTCCAGCGGGATGGTGCCCGTCACCTCGAACAGTCTGGCAGTGGGGGTGGAGGCATTGGGGGGGACTGGCACCCACTGGCACGGGCAGTGGGGACCCATAGGTATGGGCACCTGGTGGCACAGGGACCTGGTGGCATGGGAACCCACCAGGATGGGGAATGGGGCATCTGGTGGCACGGGGAGCCTCCAGCATGGGGAATGGGACATCTGGTGGCATGGGAACACACCAGCATGAGGAATGGGGCATCTGGTGGCACAGGAACCTCCAGCATGGGGAATGGGGCATCTGGTGGAATGGGAACCTCCAGCATGAGGAATGGGGCATCTGGTGGAATGGGAACCTCCATCATGGGGAATGGGGCACCTGGTGGAATGGGAACCTCCAGCATGGGGAATGGGGCATCTGGTGGCATGGGGAACCTCCAGCATGGGGAATGGGGCATCTGGTGGCATGGGGAACCTCCAG
>NW_009648100.1:25040-25600 GCF_000708025.1 Charadrius vociferus | reverse complement strand
TTGGCTGGGGGGCAGCGCCTGGAAGTGACGCGGTGGCGGGGGCGCCCCGGGCTCCTCGGGCAGGGGGTAGATACAGAAACGCCCCTGCGAGAGCCGCCCGGCCGTGCAGCCCGGGGTGTCCCCACCCCACCTCTGGGGTCCCTCCCACCTCTGGGGTCTCACCCACCTTGAGCTCCCCCACGGGTACGGGGTCATCCCCCGCCGCGGGGTGACCCCCCTGGTAGAGGGGGAAGGTCTGGCAGAAATCCTGCAGCCCCTCGAATTCGGGTACCGCCTCCAGCTCGCAGCTGTAGATCTGCGGGGCCGTTCCTGTCCTTGTCCCTGTCCCCATCACCATCCCTGCCCCCATCCCCATCCTCCTGCTTCTCCCCATCCCAGCCCTGTCCCCATCCCCATCTTGGTGCTTCATCCCATCCCATCCCATCCCAGTCCCCATCCCTACCTTGGTGCTTTTCCCAACCCGATCCCATCCCATCCCATCCTAGTCCCCATCCCCATCTTGGTGCTTCTCCCCATCCCATCCCATCCCATCCCATCCCATCCCATCCCATCCCATCCCA
>NW_009648100.1:4307-5740 GCF_000708025.1 Charadrius vociferus | reverse complement strand
CATCCCAGTCCCCATCCCTATCTTGGTGCTTTTCCCAACCCAATCCCATCCCATCCCACCCCAGTCCCCATCCCTATCTTGGTGCTTTTCCCAACCCAATTCCATCCCATCCCACCCCAGTCCCCATCCCCATCTTGGTGCTTCATCCCATCCCAGTCCTCATCCCTATCTTGGTGCTTCTCCCCATCCCATCCCATCCCAGTCCCCATCCCAGTCCCCATCCCAGTCCCCATCCCAGTCCCCTTCCCATCCCATCCCATCCCATCCCATCCCATCCCATCCCATCCCATCCCTATCTTGGTGCTTCTCCCCATCCCATCCTATCCTATCCTTGTCCCCATCCCTGTCTTGGATCCCTTGTCTTCAGCCCTGTCCTTGTCCTCATCCCATCCCCTTCTTCATCACTGTCCCTGTCCCCAGCCTGTTCCCCTCCCAATCCCCATCCCATTTCCATCCTTGTCCCCATCCCATTTCCATCCTTGTCCCCATCCCATTTCCATCCTCGTCCCATCCCTGTCCTGTCTCAATCCCCATCTCATCTCCATCACTGTCCCTGTCCTCATCCCTATCCTGTCCCGTCTCCTATCCCCATCTGTGTCCTTTGTCCCCAACCATCCCTGTTCCAATCCCCTGTTTCATTCTTGTCCCCGTCCATCCCATCCTGTCCCAATCTCCATCCCTCACCTTGTCCCCATCCCCATCCTTGTCCCTTGTCCCCTGCTCCAGCTCCCAGGATCTGCCTCACCTTCAGTTTGTCCCTGTTGGTCCTCCGTCGGCTCTTTGCCTTGTCCCCCATGGCCGCGTAGAATTTGCTCCACCAGTCGTCCTCATCATCTTCTTCCTCCTCCTCTTCCTCCTCCACCTGGTGGGGAGCAGGATAAGGTGGGGACCAGTGGCATGAGTGGCCCTGGTGGCCCCCAGTGACCCCGTTTCCATGCCCACCTTGTCCGCAGCCCCCTTGGTGGTGGTGATCCTGGGCAGTATCTGCAGGGAGCAAAGGGGACCACTTGGGGAAACTGAGGCACGGGGTTGGGGACCCCAGTGACCGGTGGTGCCGAAGTTGGGTGACGGGTGGTGGAGACGTGGGGGACTCACCTGAGCTATCCTGCCCCAATGAGCGGCTGTGGGGAGGAGAGGGGCAAAGAAACCACCCCGGAGGTGGGCGGTGTGGGGCAGGGAGGGGGTCCTGCCTGTAGGAGAGAGAGATGAGGCAGGAATGGGGCAGGGGGTACCGGGGATGATACAGGGATGGGGCAGGGGGTACTGGGATGGGGCAGGGGGTACTGGGGATGACAGGGGGTTACCAGGGATGAGGCATGGGGCACCAGGGATGGGGCAGAGATGGGGTGGGGGTACTGGGGATGGTGGGGGTACTGGGGATGATGCGGGAGCACCAGGGATGGGGCAGGGGGTACCAGGGATGGGGCAGGGGG
>NW_009648100.1:1850-2723 GCF_000708025.1 Charadrius vociferus | reverse complement strand
CGCAGCCCCCGCAGTCCCCCTGCCAGCACCTGGGGGGGCAGCCAGCAGTTGTCACCCCGCCTGAGGTGTCCTGGGTGCCCAGGGGTCACCTCGAGGGGGCTGGATGCCCGGTGGGACGCTGAAGGTGTCCCTTCCCTTCCTTGCCCCTGTCCCCATCTCCATCTTGTCCTCATCTTGTCTTTGTCCCTCTGTGGCTGTCCCCATCTTCATCCCTGTCCTCATCCCTGACATCCCCAGCCTGTCTTCATCCTTGTCCCCATTCCATCCCCAGGACCATCATCACTGTCCCTGTCCTCAGCCTGTTCCCCTCCCAATCTCCGTCACAGACCTCGTCCCCATCCCACCTTCATCCCTGTCCCCATCCCATCACTCTCCCATCCCTTTCCCCATCCCAGACCTTGTCCATCCTGTCTTCATCCTTGTCCCCATCCCATCCCCAGGACCTTCATCACTGTCCCTGTCCCCAGCCTGTTCCCCACCCAATCTCCATCACAGACCTCATCCCCATCCTACCTTCATCCCTGTCCCCATCCCATCACTCTCCCATCCCTTTCCCCATCCCAGACCTTGTCCCCAGCCTGTCTTCATCTTTGTCCCCGTCCCCAGCTTGTTCCCTTCCCAATCTCCACCTCAGACCTCGTCCCCATCCCACCTTCATTTCTGTCCCCTATCCTATCGCTCTCCCATCCCTGTCCCCATCCCATTCCCCGTCACAGACCTTGTCCATCCTGTCTTCATCCTTGTTCCAGTCCACATCCTTGTCCCCAGCCACCCCTGTCCCCATCCCTCTCCCTGTCTTCGTCCCCATCCCATCCTTTTCTTCATCCCTGTCCCTAGCCTGTTCCCCTCCCTGTCCCCACCCGGGGTCCCTGG
>NW_009648100.1:0-540 GCF_000708025.1 Charadrius vociferus | reverse complement strand
CTCCATCCCTCTCTCCATCCCTCTCTCCATCCCTCTCTCCATCCCTCTCTCCATCCCTCTCTCCATCCCTCTCTCCATCCCTCTCTCCATCCCTCTCTCCATCCCTCTCTCCATCCCTCTCTCCATCCCGCCATCTCTCTGTCCCTGCATCCCTGCATGTCTCCGTCCCTCCATCCCTCTCTCCCAACATCCCTCCATCTGTCTGTTGCTCCATCCCTCTCTCCCTCTGTCCCTCCATCACTTCATTCCTCCATCCCTGCATCATTCTCTCCTTGCATCCCTCCATCTGTTTGTCCCCCTGTTCCTCCACGCCTCCCTCTCTCTCTCCCTCCATCCCTCTCTCCTCACCCTCCCTCCATCCCTTCATCCATCCATCCATCCATCCATCCATCCATCCATCCATCCCTCTGTTCCTCCATCCCTCTCCCCATCCCTCTCTCCATCCCTCCATCGCTGTATCTCTCCATCCCGCCCTCCATTCCTCTCTCCTCATCCTCCCTCCCTCCCTCCATTCATCCATCCCTTTGTTCCTCCATCCCT
>NW_009648099.1:0-217 GCF_000708025.1 Charadrius vociferus | reverse complement strand
TCCCCCAGCACTTGTGCTGGGTGCATCCCATCAGGCCCATGGAGTTAATGTATGTCCAGTCTGCTTATTTATCCCCTGACCTGATCCTCTTCCACCAAGGGTACATCTTCCTTTCTTCCCCCCACCGGTGTCTGGGGCTCCTGAAGGCCAAAACAGTGTCAGGCAGTAAAAAACATATGGAAAACAGAGCTGATGAAACTATAAACTGGGTAGACTC
>NW_009648098.1:0-333 GCF_000708025.1 Charadrius vociferus | reverse complement strand
CCAGTGCGGACCAGTATAGAGCAGTATCGACCAGGACAGCACAGGTATGAACCAGTATAGACCAGTACATCACCAGTACAGACCAGTACAGCACCAGTACGGAGCGGTATGGACCAGTACGGACCAGACCAGTATAGACCAGTACAGCACAGGTATGGACCAGTATGGATCCGTATAGACCAGTACAGCGCCAGTACAGACCAGTCCAGAGCAGTGTAGACAAGTATGGACCAGTACAGCTCCAGTGCGGACCAGTATAGAGCAGTATAGACCAGTACAGCACAGGTATAGGCCAGTACAGGCTGATACAGACCAGTATGGACCAGTATAGAC
>NW_009648097.1:43157-46083 GCF_000708025.1 Charadrius vociferus | reverse complement strand
GTGGATTTGATGGCCTGGCACATCAGAGCCACAGAAGCATAAAGCTTTGGTAGACACTGGTGTTAAGCGTACGCTGGTGCTATCAGGGTACAGGGGCACAGAACCCATCGGGATCTCTGGAGTGACAGGGGGATGCCAAGAATTGTCTGTACTGGAGGTGAGCTTAACAGGGGACAAGCGGCAAAGGCACTCCAGTATGACTGGCCCAGAGGTCCCTTGTATCCTTGGCATAAAGTACATCAGGAGAAGGTACTTCAAGTACCTAAAGGGGTACCGATAGTCTTTTGGTGTAGCCACCATGAACACAGAGAAGACTAAACAGCTTTCTACTCTGCCTGGCCTCTCAGAAGATCCCTTTTTTGCCGGCTTGCTGCAAGTTGAAGAACAGCAGGTGCCAATTGCAACCAGGACAGTGCACCGGCGGCGGCAATATCACACCAACCGAGACTATCTGGCTCCCATCCCTGAGCTGATTCATCAACTGGAGAGACAAGGAGTGATCAGTAAGACTCACTCACCCTTTAATAGTCCCATATGGCCAGTGTGAAAGTCTGACAGAGGGTGGAGGTTAACAGTAGACTATCGTGGCCTGAACACACCACCACTGAGTGCTGCCATATGGGACATGTTAGAGCTCCAATACGAACTGGAGTCAAAGGCAGCCAAGTGGTATGCTACAATTGACATTGCCAATGTGTTTTTCTATATTCCTTTGGCAGCAGAGTGCAGGCCACAGTTTGCTTTCACATGGAGGAGTGTCCAGTACACCTGGAATCAACTGCCCCGGGGTGGAAGTACAGCCCTACCAGCTGTCATGGACTAATTCAAACTGTGCTGGAACAGGGTAATGCCCCTGAACATCTACAATACATCAATGACATCATCATGTGGGGCAACAAAGCAGAAGTGTTTGAGAACGGAAAAAGAGTAATTCAGATTCTTCTGAAAACTGGTTTTGCCATTAAAAGAAGCAAGGTCAAGGGACCTGAATAGGAGATTCAGTTCTTGGCAATAACATGGCAGGATGGATGCTATCATGTCCCTGTGGATGTGATCAACAAGAAAGAAGAAGAGAAGCCTGGCCTGGGGAGCCTGGCAGTGCCCCAAGGGAAGGGCACCTGTGAGGGGCCTGTTTGTGCTGGTGGGTCTGAGGGACAGGTACTGCTGAGGAAGTAAGAGCGCTCCTTATGGGTGGGTATGTGCTGCCTGAGGGGTTGGTGGCCCTTGACACTAGTGCCTCTTTGAGGGAGGTGGTGGCGGTGACACGCAGAAACGAACTCCACAACTCATGGAGAGTTATAAAGCAGGTATGTTTATTGCAGCACTGGGTGCAAGGGGGATCACTCCTCCAAACTTGCACACCATATTGTGAGAGATGGAATTGTTTTGCTTCAGCCATTTTGTATGTCGATGACACAAGCAGGGCTATGAGCAGCCTTTTTGTGTGTCGACGGCACAAGCAGAGCTGTGTAAGTTAGAAAAACAATTCCTTAAAAGGAGAAAAATGTGAATCGAGTCTGTGATAGGCTAACAGGTCGTGAAAGAATGCGCGCCCTAAAGTACCTAACCAATGGGAAAAGGGGACAGGACGTAAATACCTGAAGTTTTGTAGCTAAGTGTGCTCTTTTTGAGAGGCACCTGACTTGTTTATTTTGATCCTGAATAAACTTTTATCTTTGCTTTGAAGACTTTTTAACAAAATTGATTTTCAGCAACTCCTGCCCTGCATTGCTCCCAGGATCTACTCCTGCATATTTTTGATTTTTCCTCAATGTCTCCAGCCAATCTGTAGGGAGGGTTCATCCTTCTATTGTTTACTTTCAAAAGCCTTATTGAAGTTCTGCCCCTTTGGAACGGCCTCTCTTGCCTTCCCTCAAGATTGTTCTGATCCCCGGTAGACCTCGCTACAGGGAATTTCAGCTCCCCCGGAATCCCTCCTGAATGTTGGGAGGATTTTCCCTGCTCCCAGATTCTGATTCCAGCAGTTCAAATCATTTGTCTTCTCTCTGGTGTAAACAGAGCCCCCGCAGTCCCTGCCGGCTGGGCAGGAACATCCTGTCATCCCGAGATGACCAGGGTCCACCACCGCCTGAACCGGCATGGCATTAATCGGCATCTTATCTTCTTTGCATCCCTGTCTCTGGGGTGCAATCCCTGCATCCCTGTCTCCCGGGGTGCGAATGAGGTGACTGAAGGGCCCACGGGTAACAGGCATGATGGCCAGCAGATCCCAAAGCCATGCCTGTACCCCATCCACTTGCTCTCAGCCGAGTTGTGGCCACAAAAAAATATCCCAGCCTCAAGCATGGGGAAAATCTACAGCAAACGTACCCTTTTCTTATCTTTTCCCTGGGTGCAACCCTGCCCCCAATTCCCGAGCATCACCCCTAAAGGACTGCCAGGTAGAATGCTCTAACCCGGATTCTCAGATCCCTTTTACTAGGCCTATTTCCCATTATCTCAGTTTCCCGCGGGACTCTGTTCACCTAGAACACTTTCACTCTGCCCCCTGGCGCCCCTTCTCCTCCGGAGAAGCACGGTTCCCCCCCTCACAGACAAGCTGTTACCCGCGCAGATCCCGTCCATGTGGCGCCTCTTTACCGGTCTCTCTCCTCACAGAGAAACCAAACCGCGCAAATCCTGCCCACCTGGCGCCCCTTTACCGGTCCCTCTCCTCACCAAGAAGCTGTTACCTGTGCAGATCCCGCTCACGTGACGCCTCTTCCCTAACCGCGGATTCCACCCACGTGGTGCGCCTTTACCGGTCCCTCTCCTCGTGGAGAACCCGAACCGCGCAGATCCTGCTCACGTGGTGCCTCTTTACCGGTCCCTAACCGCAGATCCTGCCCACGTGGCGCCCCTTTACCGGTCTCTCTCCTCATGGAGAAGCCCAACCGCGCAAATCCCGCTCACGTGGCGGCGCTTT
>NW_009648097.1:36791-41203 GCF_000708025.1 Charadrius vociferus | reverse complement strand
ACCTCCCGAGCGCTCTCGGCTCCTCCCAGTGCTACAGTTCCTGCAGCCGGGCCGCAAACTCTGCCATTGCAACGAGCTGGAAAGTGAAAGTTGCCTCAGGAGTATAAGAAAGTGGCCGTATTTCCTGCCTTTTTTTTTCTGGGGCGTGTAGGGTCCCTGCTGTCCAGATCTGGCTAGGTGGGATTTCTTTAATTTTATTTTTTTTTCCTAAGAAATATTCTAGAGGAGTGAAATCCTATGTTTGCCTTGTATGTTTGTTTGCTTGCTTGGGGAGGTTGTTAATTTAGGCACTCAATGGAAATAGCCGATGGAACTTGTAAAGCCTTTGTGGGGTGACTGTACAAAAGGCCCAAATGCTTTTTGGGTTGGTGTAAATGGCTTGCTCAGTCTTTGAGCTCTTTATCTCCTTGCTGTGAAGGTAACAATTCCTCTCCCTTGAATTTATGCTCAGGACCTGAGAGATCCTCCTACTGTGAGGCTTGTTCTGCTATGTACTCTGGCTGCCACAGGTTCATAACTTGTTTGCTTGCTTTCTTGCATGTTTAAGTAGTCCTTAATGTGTTCTTTGAATATTTCACAGATATTGTTCAATCCTTACAACACCCATTGAACAAAAAATTAACTTGTGTCCCTTTAGTAATTAAACAGAAAAAATAATCACATGCCCAAGAACATACAAGGAGCCTTTGGTAGAATTGGAAACTGAGGCTGTATTTCTAATCCAGAGTCTCAGCTATGTTTAAAAATTACGTATATGGCCTGTTTCTAAAAGTTCTCACTCTGCATCTGCTGTGTGAACTGTAGTTATTTTTGAGTTATATGTGGGAGGATGGAGGAAAGTTACCCACAATTGGGAAGAATAGTTTCTATATGATTGGAATTACTTTAGAATTCAAAATATCTAGCTAGCTTATACTCAGAGCAGTATAATACAAAGGGATAACTATGTTCCTGCCAAAATAGGGTTAAAAAAAAGTTTACTCTCTGTCTTAAAGGAGGAAGGCTCTGGTTAGAATTAATATTGACTAAGGACCATATTTACCATTGGATATAGGCAGGGACACAGACTTCAGAAATCAATATAGATGTAAGCACAGCTGCTAAATTGAGCAGGAAGGTGAATATAACATTAATGATGGGGTTATGAATGTAGGCTTTTATTGGATTATCTGACATACATTTAGATTCCAATTTAGGAGTGCTCGTATGCAGATATTCAAGAGAACAGATATATGTGCTTAATTTCAGGTTCATGGTGTGAATCAGAGCAACCCCAGGGACTGAGCTACCTTATAATCAGGCGATAGGTACACACAGAGCTGTCCAGCAGACTAGCGGAGCTGGAGTAAAGTTTAATTCAGTCAAGTTTCCTTCCTACTCCTTCTTCAGGCACACCAAGATGCTATAGCTACAAAGGAGGGTAGCAGAAGGCCAAGTATAATCCTCCTTCAGCAAAGCTGATATTCAGAATCTGTACAGTTTAAAGATCAGGGCTGAAATCAATACTGAGAGATTATTTTTTAAATGTTTCATTGATAGAGATCTCATTTTGTAGACTCAGTGTTGTTGTCACTGTTATAAAAATTTGGACCACAGGTTTGTGATCAATGCATTACTGTCAATGGAGTTGTGCCAGTGATATGCAACAGGGGGAGGATTTTTTCTTTGCTTTGTTTTTGAAAGGGCTAGAACTGGGTTTTTCCATTATTTTCATGTCTTAATTATGTTGCAACTTTGATTACTTTTGACTGCAGAAATGAATTTTACCAGTTCCAGATTCTATGAACATTTAAATACATGTAACAGTAGTATGTTTTGATCACCTATTCCACTTATTTTAACTGTTTTATAGAATTGATTTAGATAGCTTAGATAAGTTTTCTATATCTTTTGATAGTTTTCATATCTATAGATAGTTGGAAAAAAAAAAGTGTTTTTACATATATGTATGTATAATATGCAGAAGCTATAGGGGCCTGAGATCGGGGCTGCAATTCATACCAAAATTTTATTTATTTCATTGGTAAATATATACTTGTGTAGACCCAGTGTTGTTTGGTTTATGTATGTGATCTATCATACATGATAAATCAGTGTATGTAATAATCTGTTTATGTATGTATGCCATGGAATGTGTCATCTTTTAATGATATAGAAATAAACTTCCAAATGTCACTTTTAGCCTCCAGAAGGTTTTCCTTTCCAAACCAGACTCCAGAGTGCATTTTAAACAATTAAAAAAAAAAAAAAAATCAGTTAATTTCCTGTGTACTGAATGCTTTTGAAATTTTGAGTTTGTGTATGTATATATATTTTTTTATGAGTCAAATAGAAAAGGCCTAGAGTCGAACAAAATTAATATGTAAAGAAAACTTATGGCTTTTAAGCCTTGAGTACAGAATATAAAGTTTCTGTTAATTATTCTCCTGTTCAATAATTTAATTTTATATGGTATTTTCTACAAGCCATTGTGAAATCCCTTAAACATTCAAAATATGCTGCTTATGAGGAACCTGCCATTAAGGGCATGGATTTAAATAATTGATCAATGCTAAATATAAAAGCGGAGAGAAAGGCAAGACAAAATGTTTTTGGCAGAGAATAGAAAATAGATAGTAGGTACAAAGATGCAAGAAAACTGTTACTCTATTAGAACCTGAAAAGGAAATACTTGTGGAAATGATGGTGAGGTAACGCAGACCAGGGGTTTCCAAACATAGTTAGTAGGTATATGATCATCATTGGTAACTTCTGGCATCCAGGGTCACCTGTCTTTATAACCACACAAAACCAGAGCCTCATCTATGGCTCTTCCCATTCCAGCTTTTCTACTGCATGTTCCTGTCTTCCAAGCTAGGGTTGCAGTCCAATGCTCACACTTGCCTTCTGTATCCATTCATGCACCTGTAGAAGTTTACTCTAATTTTGCCACATCCTTTCCCCTGCACACATCCAAATCACAAAGCTTCACTTCCAGCAAGTAGAAAGTGGAACCTCGGCTTCCCCTGTGTGTATGCCATCACCCTAATCCCGGTCTTCCTACTTCGCTATGTCTCATTCAGGATATAAGAAGAGGACCAAGAAGTACCGGTCTGCCTGGGAGCAGCAGAGCTATTTGTTATTTGTTGTGGTTTAACCCCAAGTGGCAACCAGGACCACGCAGCCATCCACTCACTCCTCCTCCCCCCAGTGGAATAGGGGAGGAGAAACTAGTCAGCACTAGGTGGAAAACACTGGAGTCTTGTTATTAACTCACTTTTGTTATTGGAGATAATTTGAAAGAAATAAAAACTAAAAAAAAAAAACCCAAAACCAACCCCAAAAGATTGGCTGGAAGGCATGTCCTATGAGGAGTGGGTGAGGGCTCTGGGTTTGTCCAGTTTGGAGAAAAGGATGCTGAGAGGCGATCTCATTGCTCTCTACAGCTTCCTGAGAAGGGGAAGTGGAGAGGGAGGTGCTGAGCTCTTCTCCCTGGGATGCAGGGACAGGACGCATGGGAATGGCTCAAAGCTGTGTCAGGGGAGGTTTAGACTGGTTATTAGGAAGCATTTCTTTACTGAGAGGGTGGTCGAACCCCGGCACAGTCTTCCTGGAGAGGGGGTCGTTGCCCCAAGCCTGTCAGTGTTTAAGAGGCATTTGGACAAATGCCCTTAATAACATGCTTTACTCTTGGTCAACCCTGAAGTGGTCAGGCAGTTGGACTAGATGAGTGTTGCAGGCCCCTTCCAACTGAACTATTCTATTCTATATACACAAAATTTGCTAATTTTGACCTGAGATTTCTTCTGGTATATTTTGAGGATAAGATATACTAGGTATTCAAAGTAGTTTCTTTTAAGTTTCTTTCCCCTCTTCTTGTGTAGTTGGTCCTTTTCCCTCTTTACATGTGAAATTGAGAGCTTATGAAATCTACTCAGCATTAAACCAAATCACGTAGAAGTAAAAGCAGATGGCAAAGCAAGTACCACATTACTAACTCCTGGGTCTGTATTCGCATCCCCACTTCTCCGTGTGCGGCAGCCTCATAGCTCGCTGTCCAGACGCTGCGGGTGCGCGGCCGCAGCTGTCCTGAGGAGGCCGGGCTGGGGCTCCGCTTCGCCCCTCGCCTGTCGGGGCTGCTGGAGCTTTCTCTCTGTGTTTCGGGTGGTGGTGGGGAGGGGCTGTGGAGGAGGCGCCCCGTTTTCTGCCGCCCGCGATTGAGGGGTTCGTGTTTTCTTGCCCCCAGGCTCTTGACGGTGTGGGACGCACTGGGGAAAGGCTGACGGCGGCGCCGGCGGGCCCGAGGCAGCTCGGGCGGGCGGAGGCGTGCCCGGCGCTAGGACCCAGGAGGACGCGAGGTGGCTCTTAGGGCCAGATTGCAAATTCGCTGTGACTCAGTCCGCTTGGTGCGGTGTACAGCGGGCAGCGGCGGG
>NW_009648097.1:30367-36460 GCF_000708025.1 Charadrius vociferus | reverse complement strand
GGTGGCCCTGGCGCGGCGTTTGAACTGCCGAGGCGGCCTGTGGGCCGTAGGGCCACTTTCCCCGCCGGGATCCCAGGCACCTGTTGCAAGCCCGGAGCCAACGTTCGTATTTTTCATTTTAAAGCCCTGGCTCTGGCATGGCTGCTTCGGTATCCTGCTACTTTCCCAGGTTACGCCACGCTGGGCCGCTGCCAGCACCCAGCCCTCTGCCGCGGCGGATCTCGCCGAGAGGGCTGGGGAGCGTGGGGGCCGCTGCCCGTTGGGCTGAGTTGGTGGTGCGGCGTGGGGTACCTGTCGCTCCTGCGGAAAAGTAGGGGGTGAGCAGGGACTTCCTAAACTAATCTGGCACTGGGATTCAAGGCGAAAGCCGTAGCTGTTGGGAGGAGTGTTCTTGGTGGAGCTGCTGCATGCATACTCTCATTGGCCTGCTGGCTCTGATGCTGTATTTTGCTACATTGTGAGGATTTTTCTGCTTCTCTAGAACTCGGCCTGAAATACTGCTCGTTACACTCTACGTTTCACGAGAAGGGGGAAATCTACTGTATGTGGCTTCTTGTGCAGCTTTGCGGTGCATTTTATGTTAGTGTTGTGGTTTGTTGTTTGGGTGTTGTGTTGTCTGTGTCCGTCCCCCCCCAGTCTCTCTTGATCGTAGAAGTGATGAAATAGCAATGTTTTAAGGAACAAAGATTGAGAGGAAATTTTTACATTAAGACTAATAGAAGCATAAGGCTTGAAAAATAAAGCTCTCATCTACTGTCTCCTACTTCTTAAGCTAACTATGTAAGTGCTTTAAAATATCTAGAAGTCCTGAAAGGTTATCCTCCTATAAAGGATATGAGTTTAGCATCTTGATCCCCTTTTATTTAAGGCATTTGCTTGAAGGTCTTCGCTGAAAGCAACAGAAACTATTTATGTAGGTAAAAAAATATTTACATTTGTTATTTTAGGTGTTTAGCTTGAAGCCAAATTTGCTTGACTTCTCAGCTTTCCTAACAGATGCGGTCAAACTTTGGAAGGCTTCTGTTGTTATCTGAAAGGTGAAGGTAGTTTTCATTTTGTTCTTGCAGCTATGTTTCCGATTCTTAAGATGCTATTGCTTCCTTTGAAAAATACTATACAGAAGTGGCTAAGTAAAGTGTTCTGATAATGCCCCAAACTTAAACAGGTCCTCTTCTTTAGTATTTCAAATACAAAAGTGTTTATAGCAGCAGTGTTTATAGTGTAGCTTTCATATAAAATTACATTTTAAAGCTCTGCTTCAAATAACTTAAAGACATCTGGTTTGGTGTTTTGTTTTTTTTTTTTTTTTAATAGCAGTGTATGTTTAGGATGGGCAATATAGGTGATGCTGTCTGTCTTGAAAATGAGTAGAAATTTACTGAACAAAAGCATTGTTAACTGATGCTTGAAATTCTTCTTAAATGGCAGTGGTAACTCACTGCTGTGCTGAAATACCTGTGCTGTCAAGGAGGTCCTCATACGTTGGCCTGTAAAGTGGGCAGAGAGGTGTCACTCTAGAAAATCAGTTTGTGTATAGAAGGATTTATTTATTTATTAGAGACCATGGATAAGCATGAGCTTCTTGGTACAAATATCTGAGCATTTACAATTAAACAGATTCTCACTGTTGAATTCTCAGGCTGTGGCTAGTTAGCATCATAAAAAACCTATATCATTAATATTAAAGTGAGTAACTTATCAAAATCATAATAGCTGTTGTATTTTGATGTTGAAATACTCTTATTTATTGTGGAGAAAAAATGACGTATTATGGGATTGTGTCTCAGTAGATTCCAGTGTGGCTGGCTTCTAAGTGTAAATATTGAAATCTGAAACTGTACAGAGGAAGGTGTGTGTGTGTGTTTGGTTTTGGGTTTTTTTTTTGGGGGGGTGGGGATTTTTTTGGCTTTAGAAATATTTTTTAAGGATCTATTAATTTCTGTGTCTGTCCCTGGATTCTTTTTTCAGATTTCAACATGACTAAAAGCTACTGCTTCAGTATGAAAATTACAGAAACTGTTTTCAGATTATAAGATCACAACACACAGAATATGAACAGTCACAGCTGTTTGAAATGATGCAGTAGTACATAACTTGCTTAATAATCATAGTATCCAGAAAGCTATAAATGCTGTGTTTGAAGATTCAAATTTCCTTAACAGTTTCTCTCTTCAGAAACTAGAACAACTCAATCAGTATCCAGATTTCAATAACTACCTGATTTTTGTTCTTACAAAGTTGAAGTCTGAAGGTAAGTTCTTGAGATATTGACTGTCTTATTCTATTTTTTCTTTCTTTTTAAAATTTGTTTTATTTAGCTTGAAAGAAATAGGAAGCTGATTTCTATAGTCAGTTTGCTGGTTGGTTGATCTCCGTAGTCATGTAGAACTCTTTTTATCCTCTCAGGAGTATTTGTGGAAAAAGATCTGATAACATGTTGGTGCTTGTAGTTTCAGTCTTGGAATACATTCCATTCTAAATATCCTATGAAATCTTCCTAGAAATGTGGGAGCATCATACTTCTATTAGACTATAGTGAAATTGTTGAATAACTCTGCACTTCATGGTGATGAATCATGACTGTGCACCTTATAAAATGTACTGCTAAATCCAGTTGTGATTGTGATCTCCCTAGTAATCAACGTGTTAAATATTTTGAAGATCACATACTAGAGTTGTCCAAAGATTATGTCTGTCAGAATCTTCATTCTGAAGTCTTAATTCTAATAAAATGTAGTTACTTACTGTTGGCTATTTTTTATGGACGTTAGTACAAACTGTTTATGGCATACTGTGTAGCCTCTTCCAGTTGGTAAATTCAGGCAGTTCCTTAGTAATGATCAGGGTGTGTGAAAGACTTTCTTTCCAGTGTACTACAGCTACTGATTTGTGAGGTCTTTGCCAGTGAGAGAGACTTATTTCAAGATCTGTTTTGGCACATCTTCTGTCTTTATGTTTGTTTGTACTTAATGTGTTTGATTTTGGGGGGGATTTGATTTTTTTTCCTTGGTGTCCTGCTACAAGTGCTTTTTCTGCCTTCTAGTGCATCACCTCTGAGTTTTTGAATGCTTGTTTTTTTCACTTTGAATTAGATTTTACTTACACGTGGCTCTGTAACATTCAAAGCATCAGCAAGAACATTTATATTATGTTTGAACTAGTGTTTTGGTTGTGCTGTCAGCTTACTTCAGGAGGAAGGAAAGAGAGAGGAGGAGGAAAGTATATTTTCTTATTTGAAGGCTGGAGCAGATCCAAATGTTTTTGTGTGTTCTACATAGGAAATCTCCTGATAATCTTTAAGGCCTTGCGGGAATTCCTCAAGGTTGAGAGAACGAGCACTTTCAAGACCTGAATTGGCCAGGATATTAAAATTTTGAGCAAGGTGATAGTGTAGATATAAAGTATTTAATATTAACTTGTTAATGAGTATGCTTAATGAGTATGCTATCATACATTAATTGCTCATGTGCAATACCATTAACAGAACAATGGAGTAAGTCTGGTAGTGGGATTTGGAGTTTGTACAAAGGATATGGTGAGAGGGTTGCTCCATATCTCCCCCCCCCAATATATTTTCTAACACTGCTGTACTTGCCAATTTCCCTTTCTTCATCCTGTTAACCACTTGAGCTTCTACATACTGATGTGTCAGAATCTCTTTTCAACAGCTCTCCTTCGATTATCCAATAGGGTGGGGTTTTTTTTCCCCTTCTTAATGTTTACGCACATTTGTCTGGAATGGAATGAAGGATAGGAGATGCTAACTGTTGCAAAATGGTTGTTTTAGAGTATTAAATCTTGGGGGGGTTGTTGTGGTTTAACCCCAGCTGGCATGACGTCACATGGTCTGGATTATCCCTTTGGTCAGTTGGGGTCAGCTGTCCTAGCTGTGTCCCCTCCCAACTTCTTGTGCACCCCCAGCCTACTTGCTGGTGGGGTGGTGTGAGGAGCAGAAAAGGCCTTGACTGCTTAGCAACAACCAAAACCACCAGTGCATTATCAACACTATTTCCCATCTCAAATCTAAAACACAGCACCGTACCAGCTGCCAGCAAGAAAGTTAACTCCATCCCAGCCAAAACCATGATGGGTAGAATTAGGATCTTGCAGGTTTAGAGGGGGCAAGCAAGCTGGGGAGACGTAGCAAATTAACCTACAAGAAGAGGTAGATATCAGACTGCACTGAGATCTCTCACAGGTACATCAGGTAGGTCTTCTGTGAGACTACTGAGAAACAGCTGTTGCTTCAGAGAAGCTCTTGTCCTGCATCAGTGATATTTTTAGTCATACTCTTTTGTCCAAGGCAGCTGTTTTCAACCTTGTATTTCTAGTTTTCAGGACTGGAAACCTTTTAAGGACTAACTCCATGCATCAGTACAGGTTGGGGGCTGACCTGCTGGAGAGCAGCTCTGTGGAAAGGGACCTGGGAGTCCTGGTGGACAACAGGATGACCATGAGCCAGCAATGTGCCCTGGCGGCCAAGAAGGCCCCTGGAGAGGGTCCAGCAAAGGGATACAAAGATGATGTGGGGATTGGAACATCTCTCATTCGAGGAAAGGCTGAGGGACTTGGGTCTCTTTAGTCTGGAGAAAAGAAGATTGAGGGGGGATCTTATTAATGCTTACAAATACTTAAAGGGAGGATGCCAGGGGGATGGGAGCAGTCTTTTTTCATTGTTGCCCAGTGATAGGACGAGGGGTAACGGGCACAAGCTTGAACATAGGAAGTTCCATCTTAACATGAGGAGGAGCTTCTTAACTTTGAGGGTAGTGGAGCACTGGCACAGGCTGCCCAGAGAGGTTGTGGAGTCTCCCACACTGGAGGCATTCAAAACCCGCCTGGACGCTGTCCTGTGCAACCTGTTGTAGGTGCCCCTGCTCTGGCAGGGGGGTTGGACTAAATGATCTTCAGAGGTCCCTTCCAACCCTGACCATTCTGTGATTCTGTGACTGTATTTCAGGAAACTTGCGGACTATTGAAGGTGTCATAATTGAGTCCAGTGTTGGTGCTTTTCATAGTATTTGTCAAGTTCCAAATATCCTGTTACCTTGCTTGGGTAGGACTAATGAGGGATGACAGAAGACTGTTGGTTGGACTTGTTTTGAACCTCAAACCAGGACACAAGGTAAATAGACTTTTAGAACTGCTATTCAGTAGTTACAATATTCTTGCATCCTCTTTTGGACCAGTAGGGGAAAATGTGATGGACTCATCAGGTAGATAACTGTTTTCAGCACAACTAGGAAAGTATTCTTTCCTCTCCCCTCCTGAAGAGGGTTCTGTTGGCAGTCTATCCTACAGCCTTGCCAAAGTTATTGGCTAGGGGAAAGAGGTAGTGTGCTTTACACCACAGACCAAAGTAGAGATATTTGTACTGTTGGAAGTTCACACTTTTGTTATGTCCATACTCTCCCAGCAGAAGGAGCCATGGAAATAAGCTTCCAACATTCATGGAATAAGCTTCAACATTCAGCCTTGCACTACTAGCAAGTGGTAGCGGTAATAACAGCTGTGTGAGGTGTGAGCAAGTGGATGATCTGCTGAGCCTGGTGGCAGAGCTCAGGGACAAAGTTGAGCGCCTAAGGAGTATCAGGGAGAGTGAGAAAGAAATAGACTGGTGGACCCAGGCCTTGAGCTCCTTCAAAGAGAGACCGGGCCAGACACTGGAAATAAAAAAAGACCACAGGGATATCATCTTCTTGCCCTGTAGGGCTGAAGGGATGGAAGGCAGTTGCCTACTGGAAATGGTGAATGGAAGCAAGTCTGTGGTAGGCGCTGAAAGTGAGCCCCCTCCTTGCCTGCCTCCCCTCCCCTTGTACCACTATACAACAGGTATGAGGCCCTGGGCACAATAGAGCAGCCTAATGACAACAAGGCTGACAGTCATAATACAACACAGGAGCCTCCAGGACCAGGGAGGCCTACTCACCACATTAAGACCACTGCTACCAGGAAGAAAAGGAGGGCTATAATCATGGGCGACTCAGCTCTGAGGGGGACTGAGGGCACAATATGTAGGGCAGACCCCACTCTCAGGGAAGTCTGCTGCTTCCTTGGAGCATGGATTAGGGACATCACAAAGAGACTCCCTAG
>NW_009648097.1:26278-29226 GCF_000708025.1 Charadrius vociferus | reverse complement strand
CCTGGTCCTCATGGGTGACTTCAACCACCCTGACATCTGTTGGAAGGGTAACACAGCCAGGCATAGGCAATCCAGGAGGTTCTTGGACTGCATTGAGGACATCTTCCTTCTCCAAGTGGTTGAGGAGCCAATGAGGAAAGGAACTATGCTGGACCTTGTCCTTACCAACAAGGAGGGACTGATAGACAGTGTCAAACTCAAGGGCAGCCTGGGCTGTAGTAACCATGAAATGGTCAATTTTGAGATCCTCGAAGCAGGGAGGAAAGTGCGCAGCAGGCTGACCATCCTGGACTTTGGCCTCTTGAAGAAGCTGCTTGATATGGTGCCGTGGGATGAAGCGCTGGAGGGAAGAGGGGCCCAAGAAAGTTGATCAATATTCAAGGACCACCTCCTCCAAGCTCAGGAGCGATGCATCCCTACAAAGAGGAAGGCAGGCAGAAAAGCCAGGAGGCCTGCGTGGATGGACAAGGAGCTCCTGGACATGACCGAAAGGAAGAAGGAGGCCTATAAGGAGTGGGAAACGGGGGTGAGTAGCCTGGGAGGAATCGTTCAAGCAGCCAGGGATCGAGTGAGACAAGCTAAAGCCCAGATAGAACTACATCTTGCCAGGGACATAAGACAAGCAAAAAATCCTTCTTTAAGTATGTCAGTGAGAAAAGAAAGACTAGGGAAGAAAGAAACACAAGAACTGGTTACCTGGGACAGAGACAGAGCTGAGGTCCTCAAGGACTTTTTTGCCTCAGTCTTCACTGGCAAGGACTGCAGCCACACTGCCCATGATGCAGAATGTAAAGGCAAGGATTGGGAAAATGGAGAACTGCCCACTGTAGGTGAAGATCAAGTGCGAGACCACCTGCGGAACCTGAAAGTGCACAAGTCCATGGGACCTGATGAGATACATCCACGGGTCCTGAGGGAACTGGCAGATGAAGTCGCTAAACCACTGGCCATCATATTTGAGAAGTCATGGCGGTCTGGCGAGGTCCCTGCCGACTGGAAAAGGGGAAACATAACCCCTATTTTCAAAACGGGAAAGAAGGAAGACCCGGGGAACTACAGGCCAGTCAGCCTCACCTCTGTGCCTGGCAAGATCATGGAGCAGATCCTCCTGGAAACTCTGCTGAGGCACATAGATAACAAAGAGGTGATTGGTGACAGCCAGCACGACTTCACCAAGGGCAAGTCATGCCTGACAAATTTGGTGGCCTTCTATGAAGGGGTTACAGTGGCAGTGGACAAGGGAAGATCAACAGATGTCATCTACCTGGACTTGTCCAAAACTTATTTGCAAACAAATAACTTTGCTTGCAAAGCTAGCTGTTTCACTGAGGGCTGCCTCTACGATATCTAATGTGTAGGTTAGAGATTTGCTTTTTTAGCACCAGAGGTATTACTTTTCAGTTGCAAAAAGTGTAATTTTTTTTCCTACAGTGTTAGCTTTATCAGGCTCCTGTGTCTGAATGCCTGTGACTTGCTGGTTTTAGGTCTGTTGTGGTATTCCTACACATGTATGTGGTGTTTTTTAAACTTCTGTGGGCCTTGTTAAGCTGCCAAAACTTGTTAAGCTTGGGTCCTCCTGGAAACAGGTGTTGCCCTGCTATGATTTCATCAGTGGAAATATATGGCCTGGCTTGCAGCTATGGTATATGCACACCTTAGCTTTAAGCACTTTCGTTCTTTTTCTTTAAACTACTGTGTATTTCTAAAGACAAATCCTGATGTTACAAATATCAGAGAAAAAAAAATATTAAGGAAGGTGCATGCAGTCCTGGAAGTCAGACAGTAGGCAAGCTGATGGAATAAAATATGACCCAAAGCCATTAAAAAACGAGGTATAGGTCTCTAGAAGGTACTTCCCAGGAGGCATGGTGCATGGAGATCTTCCTTAGTTGGGTGAGATGGAGTCCAGATTAACTGGAAAACGTCCGAATTAAAGAAGTTTGGTTTTACTAATTTGTTTGTAGATGAAATTTATGATTTAGATGCTCTTTTAGCATAGCTGTTCCTTCTTGGTTTGGCACGCATAAAACCTGGCAGATAATGTAGTGGCACTGCCCTGCCTTAGTTATTTTGATGGTTTTTTTATTTTGTTGTGTTTTTGTGTGTTGTGGTGGGGTATTTTTGGTGTTTTGGGTGTGGTGGTTTTTTTGTTTTTTTTTTTTTTAATATCTCCTGACCTGAGCTCAGAATTTTATAGGCCTCTCTTCTGTTACTGAGTTGTTTTCTGGAGCATGTGCGTGTTGGTGCTGCTGCTTCTCTGATCACTTCTTCATTTTATATGTGTGGTGGGTTGACCCTGGCTGGCTGCCAGGTGCCCATCAAACCACTTTATCAGTCCCCTTCTCAACTGGACAGGGAAGAGAAATTATAATGAATGGCTCCTGGGTCAGATGAAGACAGGGAGATCACTCAGCAGTTACCATCACGGGCAAAACAGACTTGACATGGGGAAATTTAAATTAAATTAATTTATTGCCTGTTAACACCAGAGCAGGATAATGAGAAAGAAAAAAATCTAAAAACACCTTCCCCCCCACCCTTCCCTTCTTCCCAGGCTCAACTTCACTCCTGATTCTTCGAACTCCTCCCCCCCCGCCATTGGTGCAGGGGGACAGGGAATGGGGGTTGTGATCAGTTCATCACACATTGTCTCTGCTGCTCCTTCCTCCTCAGGGGGAGGACTCCTCACACTCTTCCCCTGCTCCAGCATGGGGTCCCACCCACGGGAGACAATCCTCCACAAACTTCTCCAATGTGAGCCCTTCCCATGGGCTGCAGTTCTTCATGAACTGCTCCAGCGTGGGTCCTTTCCACGGGGTGCAGTCTTTCAGGAATGGAATTCTCCAGCATGGATCCCCCACAGAGTCACAAGTCCTGCCAGCAAACCTGCTCCAGTGTGGGCTACTCTCTACGGGCTGCAGTTGCCGTCACAGGCCGGCGCCAGTGCC
>NW_009648097.1:15558-24916 GCF_000708025.1 Charadrius vociferus | reverse complement strand
CAGTTTGAAGCCATTACCCCTTGTCCTATCATTACATGCACTTGTAAAAAGTCCTTCCTCAGCTTTCCTGTAGGCCCCCTTTAGGTACTAGAAGGCCGCAATAAGGTCTCCCCGGAGCCTTGTTGGGCAAGAATAGGAGAAGGAGTAGAGGGTGAGAGCAGGAGGAAGACACATGTCTTTTTCTCCTCATAGTTTTCACCATGTGATCTGATCATGGGAATGAACCTCCTCTGCAGGCCTGATTTCTCTTCAGAGCCCGGTTGCCACTGGATGGGGCTACCCTTTTCCGTTACCATTAACTCTTCCCCCTGCATGCTTCCCTTGGCAGCAGCAATCACAACTCTGGTGAGCAGAAGCAGAGACCAGCTGGTTGGGTTGCTCTAGGAAAAGGAGCAGGCCGTGTAGGCCATGTGCCCGCTCTGTCTTTGATGGGCGGGTTTTCAGGTACTAACAGGGTGGCTTTGCCTATGCCAGCTTCACCTGGAGGACTGCTTTTGGACAAGCTGGCCCCTTAGGGAGCATGGAGGGAGTGCTGCTGCAGGTAGCCATGGTGTCTCCTCCAGGGGCTGTGCCGGCAGGCTGTGCAGCTGTCTCCCTGGCTCCAATCCTGTTCACTTCGTTTGCTGAGCCCCGCCAAGGTTAATGAGGCCGCAGTGAGATGAGCCAGCCTGGGCTGTGTGGGGGCTGGATCCTCTGGTCCACCAGGTTTGCTCGGTGTTGTCTGCTGGAGATTTCCACAGGGTGCTCTGCTTGTTTTAGGGAGAACCTCAGCCCCGCTCTGGCATCCTGGTGCGAGGGAAGGAGGGGTGGGGCGGGGGCGACACAGGGAGCAAAACTGAATTTAACCTACAAGCAGTCTTCAGGGACAAAGGTGCCTGGGATATCATAACAAGTCCCCACAGCCATCACACTGTGGCACCTGATTGCTAGTAGGTCAGAGGGGTGTAGCAGGAGCCTGCTTCTCGCTGTGGCAAATGCTCTTGCTGTCACACTGGGTGCCGGATTTAGGCCATCTAAATTTAGCCCCTAGCCCTACACCTCAGTCATACACCTGAATCTTTCTACTGCTGCCTGAATAAAAGCATGCAGGGTTATAACACTTTGGGTTATAAAAAGAACACTGACTTTGGAAACAGCTGTATCCATTTTATATCTGTTCCCTCATCCTGAGATATTCCTATCTGTTCTTTTGTACATCCCTCCTCTTAACATTGCTCCCTTCTGCCCTCTAAATGAAGAAATGTCAGATCCATGCGGCATGGGGGTGAATAGCTTACCCGTACAGATGCAGCTGCTGTTGAAAAGCATGTTGTAGATGTGTTATAGTTCTCTCAAATACTGAGATAACGTCTAGCACGTAGTTTTAAATAACAGGTAGTTCTTGATCGGCTGTAGCATTTCCAGTGACTCACTGTTCCCCCCTCCTCCCCGCTGCAGTAATTACAGAAGAGTATTGCAGTCCCTGACTCAGAGGGAGGCTTCCTTCCAAGGCTTCTGGCCATGCTGGAGCTCCAGCTCTGCAGCCGTATGGAGCAAATTGCAGGGGGCATCATGGTAGCAGGTGGGGACTACGCCAAGAATAATGTGGGCACGGCATATGTTTTGAATTAGTGATAGCAAGCCATTAAAGAGAGAGTTTGCTTTGGATTTGTGGCCGGGAATTTGGTTCCCAGAATCTTGGCTATGGCTCTTGTGTCTCTAAAACTGTGCGCTAACAGGAAAGACATCCCAAGGGACACATCTGATGGCTTCTCTGTCAGGCTAGGCTAGCAAACTGCAAAGTGTAAAAGTTACAAGGGGTAAGCGTGCTCCCACCCAGATTTGTTGTGGTTTCAGGGATTTTGAAGAGAAAGTGTCTTTGTGCAGACCAGAGGGAACACAGGTGTCCTGATCTGAGGTAACTAACAGAACCAAGTTTCTGTTCAGTAACTTTACTTTTCAGTTAAGCCTCTTCTAACTAACTGAACTCTCTGAAATTAACATCATATTTTTCAGACGCTGTTCACTCTCAGAGAGATAAGACCTGATTGTTTCTAATTTATGCCAAGGAATTGTATGCAGAGAGGCTCCTGCTTATACTTAAGTGCTATAACAACCAAGGTCAGCTAACTGTTATATGCCCTTTTGAAGGGTCGGAAGTGGAAGAGCATAGAGGGGTTGCACCTGTGGCACAGGTGACCCAAAACTGACCAACGGGGGTATTCCATCCCATCTGCATCATGCTCAGTATAAAAGCTGAGGGATCAAAGGGTCAGGTCTCTTTCTTCAATGGCCAGCGTCCAATGAGGATGCTCTCTGTTCATCTGCCTTTGATCCCGATCCATGCATTCCCGAATCCAGATCTGGAATCCAGTTCCCATCCATTGCTGAGTCCAGTCTGGGACTTTCCCAGTGCCTGCCAGTGACATGATCATGGTTCTGGGAGCTTGATACAGTTTTATATATATTCTATTATGTACGTATATGTATATATTATATTTTGTGTATATTATATTATGCTAGGCACCAGTATAGGTTAGGGGTGGACCTGCTGGGAAGTAGCTCTGAGGAGAAGGATTTGGGGGTCCTGGTAGATAGTAAATTGTCAATGAGCCAGCAGTGTGCCCTTGCTGCCAAAAAGGCCAATGGAATCCTGGGCTGCATAGGGAAGAGTGTGTCTAGTAGGTCGAGGGAGGTCATTCTCCCCCTCTACTCGGCACTGGTGAGGCCACAACTGGAATACTGTGTCCAGTTTTGCGTTCCCCAGTTCAAGAGGGACAGGGAACTGCTGGAGAGAGTCCAGCGAAGGGCAACCAAGATGACTGAGGGATTGGAGCATCTCCCTTATGAGGAAAGGCTGAGAGAGCTGGGACTCTTTAGCCTGGAGAAGAGAAGGCTGAGGGGAGACCTTATTATGGCATACAAGTATCTGAAGGGTGGCTTGAAGGAGGATGGAGCCAGACTCTTCTCGGTGGTTCCCAGTGACAGGATGAGGGGCAATGGGCACAAGTTGGAACATAGGAAGTTCCGTTCCAACACACGGAAAAACTTCTTTACAGTTAGGGTGACAGAGCACTGGCACAGGCTGCCCAGGGAGGTTGTGGAGTCTCCTTCTCTGGAGATTTTCAAAACCCGCCTGGATGCAGTCCTGAGTAATGTGCTCTGGGCAATCCTGCTTTAGCAGGGGAGTTGGACTAGATGATCTCCAGAGGTCCTTCCCAACTCTGATAATTCTGTGATTCCGTGATTCTTTTCCCTGTCCTTTAGGAGTGTTGCTGGGTTCTTGGCAGGACCTAGGCTAATGGGAACATGTGTTGAGACAAATGCATGATGTTCCTGGTTGCTTTGTGCTGGCCTATATAGCCATAGTTATCTATCTTGTTGCAGCTATACAAAGTCATTGTGATCCTGATCTTGGATTGTGTTTCAGTGACTGATTTTTCACCCTGTCCTAATGTGGGAACTCTTATTTGTATGTTATCTCAGTGGATTGATCATGGCCTGGTGTGAAGCTATCACACTCAAGAATCAGAATCCTCAAGATGAACTTTTAGTCTAAAGGTGGATGAGCTGGTAGTGAGAACACTACTTGAGTACTGCCTTTGTCATTAGCTTTAAGGATGGTCTTTTAAGTTTATTTCCAAAATGCTTTGGATTTTTAAAATCAGTTGAAGATAGAGCAGAGTGTCTCTGCAACTCTTGATCTTGTTCATATGATGACTTAGTCATTCAGAGTACCGTACCTTTGACATAAATTATTACCATGGAGGAAAGTCTTGTCCTTGTCCTCACCCAAGTTTTTTTTTCAATAGAAATCACCACAGATTATAACTTATTTTCTGGTTATAATGACACTAACAATTCATCTAGCTCTGCAAGCAAAATTTGAAATGGCTTTTTATAAACTATTACTGGGATCCCAAGCAGTTTTGTGGGTTTGTGAATGTTTTCTGGTGAGTGTTGGAATTTAAATTTGATCTTGACAGCAATTTTCATGAGTCCATTCCACTATGAACTTTCTTGGTGTGTTGGTGTTGAAAGATCTTTGAAGCTGAGCACGATAAAAAGACCATTTTGTGAGGTCAGGTGTTGATTGACCAGCTTCCAGTTTCAGGAAGGTATTTTTGATATGCAGGATTAATCCTCAAAAGTGGTTCATCAGCTTTAACTGTTTAACTAAAACAAATACCCCCCTACTACCACCACTCCTAATACCATCATCCCACACAATGTCATTATTAAATAGGCTAAAGTAACTGCAGAGGAGTGAATCTGTTCGGATTACAATTCAGAAGTCATCAGAGTAATGTACCCCTACAGTTTAAAATGCTGCATAACATATGTAGTGTCCTGTTGTGGTTTGAGCCGGACTGGCCACTGAAATGAACTGACAGATGCTCTCCCCCACCTCTCTCTCCAAGGAGAGGAGGGAGAGAGAGAAAGAGACTTATGAGTTTAAAAAAAGAAGCTAAACTACTTTTAATGAAAATATTAAAGAAGAAAATAATGAAATATATACAAGATATACAAAACCATATCAAGGTCCCAGGATGACGATCATGTCACCAGCTGGCACTGGGGCAGTCCCAGGCTGGACTCAGTGATGGACGGGAACTGGATTCCGGATCTGGATTCAGGATTGGGATCGCAGGCAGACAAACAGACAGAGTCTTCCTCGGACGCTGGCCATTGAAGAAAGAGAGCTGACCCTTTGATCCCTCAGCCTTTATACTGAGCATGAGGCAGATGGGATGGAATACCCTCGTTGGTCAGGTTTGGGTCACCTGTCCTGTCCACTCCTCTCCGCAGGTGGGACCCCACTATGCTTTTCTGCTTCTGACCCTCCAACGGGGCACGCAACAAAGTGAGCTGGCCTTGGTTGTTTGTCGTGGTTTAGGCCAAATCGGCTACTGGGGACCTGAAGCCGAAGCTAAGAAGCGAAGTTACTGACCAAAATTGGTTCTGTTTTACCTCAAACCAGGACATTGTTATAGCAATAAGTTTAAGCAAGAGCCTCTCTGCATACCATGCCTTGGTATTCCCTCCTCCCTTATGATGGCTAATTCTTCCTTTCCGTGCTTCTGTATAGATACTGTAATGCAGGTTTAAGGAAAATAGTTCTCCTAAGTAGTTCAATGGCATACATACCATGTGTGAGAAGTGACAGATTTTTATTTCTTTATTTAAGAGTCTTCAAAGAAGTTATCCAGTGGATTGTGTTATGTGATTCAGTGCTTCGGGAATACTTTCTTGAAACTCTTTATTCTGAGCATCCAGAATGAGTGGAGTATGGGATCTCTATTATCTTTTTCCCTATCCCTGAAGCCCGTAAAGGAAAGCATTGAAAAAGAACTGGTAAAATAACAAGGTTCTTGATCGTAGTACCTGTTTACTAGCCCAGTGCCTTTATGTACTTAATCATATTGGTTTAGGTTCATCAAAGGTGCTGTTCACTATAAGCAAAGTCATTTTGGGGGTGAGTCTTGAAATATGTTTTCTCTCAAGTGGCTTGTGGACAGAAGTTTTCAGGCTTTGCCTTGATTCTTAAGGTTATCAGACTTTTTGTGTGGTTTTGTTTGCTTTGCCAACTTCTGAAGTTCAGGTAGTCTTGGGTAAGGTCTGTTTTGGCCCTTTTTTTTTTTTTTTTTCCCCTTTATAAGTTGGAGGCATCTAGCCACCTCTTTGAAGCCTTTCCTTAGTATAGCTTAAGAGCTGAACATAGTCATCTGCAAGGGGTATTTATTTGTTAAGTCAAATTCTCCTACTCTGTGATGCTTGCTTTGTTGTTTCTCACGTCAGACCTAAGTGTGCTTAAAATGCCAATATCAAGCATCCCTGTGTGGTGTTGATAGTGTGATTTCTAAATGCGCTTCTGTCCACCAAGCAGTACTTGATTCAGTGCAGTTCTGAGGCGCTCAAGCCTAGCATTTGTTTTACCATGCCTTTTCATCCTCTCTTCCTTGGAATATAACTTCATGGATTGCTAAAAGAACAGGGCAACTGGGATGAGGGTAGTGTTTATCCATTCACAGATTGTGATATACTGATTATGAGCATGGCTCATATTTTGTCCTGTTACGCTTGTGATATTGGCAAATTTAAATGTTAAGGTAAAACTCTTTTTAAAGCAAAACTCCTCTGTCTGCTGATTTTAGTCTCAAATCTGTTAATTCTTTTTTTTTTTTTTTTTTTTTTAGAAATAAACTGTCTTTTTGTGTGTTTTAACTAGTGATATGGATTTAATACATACAGATACAAAATGTGACAAAAATGATGACTAGTGTTGCTGTTATGCATGAAGATTCCTGATCTGTTAATGAGAAATTGTCTGTCTCTTAAAAGAGCTAAAATCAAAACGTAAGGATCCTACCAGAGCGGTGTCATACAAGAATCAGATGAATATTTTCATCTGTCCTATAAGAATACAGTACAGCAACACCTTCATGAGCTCCCCCCCCAGCTCAAACCAGGACAATGCTATAATCAGATTTTCAATTAGCAATAGTAGGTTGCACTCTAACGAATGGCAGAGTAGAGTTTTAGCACTAGCGGAGGTGTTCTTCCTAAACAGCTGTGCATCAAGCTACAATAAGAAAATAGAGAATGTGTACCTGCTTTTAATTCAATATGCCTTTATACAATTTCATCTTTTATTATTTTGGAAATGTAACTTTTTATAGTATTTGGCTACACAAGAGTTCTTACTAGGAGCAAAATGAGTGATCCTCTGCTACTTGGAGAACCAGTGAAAATGAGACTATATCTAAGAAGCTTTGGTGTGTGACTGTGCTGCTCTTCCTCTTCAGAGCAATTTGAAATCCATCGTCAGTGTCTTTATTTTTCAGTTTCTACCTAAGATTTCATCAGTCTCTTTTCCTTGGGGAGGGAGGAAAATGAGGGGAAACTGTGAGTGCCTGCCATTTTGGAATGCTTAAAACTCCTGAGACTTTAAGCTTGCAGTCAGAATTGTCTCTGATCAGTAGTAGATATTTTGGTTCAGAGAAGAACATCCATCCTGATCACTTGAAGTTACATAAATACTTTTTTCCTTGGAGATACCAAAAAAAAAATTTGTATTGTTGGATCTGTACTTGTTTGAACAGTGTGTGCCACTTCAGATGAAGCAGACAACCTCACTAGGAAGGAATGGCATTGCCCAGTCCAGTGCTGTAGGGTTATAAGCTGCCTATACTGAGCTGCAGTCGTTATTGGTATTTATGACTCTGTCATGACACTGTCACACCTGAATATCTCTTGAAAGCAGAAGGCACAGCTGAGTAAAATCTTCATGTGGTTCTGAAGTGTGAGAATTATGTCATGATAGAAAGAAGAGAAAGGAGCTTTAAATGCTTTGCAACAGTAATGCTTAGCCAGTTATTGATTTTTAGCATCCAGTATCTTGACTGTGGGATCAAGACACACTTCTATATGGCTCTTTAGGTTGCCTTCAGGAAAGATACTCTGTTCTGTAGCTGGCAAAAAATGCTGTGGGTACTGTTATTGGTGGTATCAAAAAATTTTTTTTTTTCTGGGTTCTACTCCCTCTTGGCCTTAAAGGAAAGGCATTTTTATTTGCATGTGACCAGGGTGAGAAGTGGTACATTCATTTTACAAGACTTGGCTTCATGAAAGTGATGAGCTAACCAATTGTGCCTGCCCCAGCACTGCAAGATAACACACTGAAACTGTTCTGACATCATCCTAATGTCTCACAGCAAGTCTGCTTTCTGAAAAAATCTAGAAAGAAGTGGTGACGTTGCTTCCTAGGAGCCATCATGCCCTAGATCAGACACCAGCACGTAGCCTCGTGAGCAGGAGATGCCATTTTTCAGCTGCTACTCTATAAAGCATAATAAATGCTCTTTAATACCTAACTGTGTGACATCTTGTCCTCTCGGGTGGGATGCTCCTCTAACATCGTGGCACCCATGTCTATTTCTATGGATATTTTAATGATCAGGATAAGAGACTATGCATTACTTTATGAAGTGTATCACTGTATGCATTTTCTGTTTTCTAGCCTTTTTCTTAGCTCACCTGGACTTCTGGGTGAGCTACAAAACTGTATGCTGTCACATATGCACCCTATGTTATACAAGCCCTGATTGAGGGCACACTAGTTCTTAAAAGCACTACAGTAGCCTTAAAATAATTGAATCTGTTTAACGCAGGTATGTGTCTGTAACCCATTAAAATCTGGAACTAGTATTAATCTTGCAAAAATTGAAAACTTAGGACCGAATTATATTTGCATGATATGGTTTTATAATAAAAGTGAGGCAATGCAAGAGGGGAATCTTCCACTGAACTTATTTGGCACCAAAGATGATATCAAATCCCAGAGGTCGTCTTCACTTTCCTTCTTTTTCTTGTACTATATGTTCTTGTCAACTCTACTTCCAGGTTGACTGAAACAGGAAACAAGACTGTGATCTCTTTTGATGGCTGAAGCATATAGCTGACAGAACTTACCACAGAATCTACGAAGACTAAAGAGTGTCTTACTCGGCTCCTAGATCATCTGCCTGTAATCTTGGTGTTACAGCAAGAACTCTATCCAGACCTATATTACCGTTTTCTGACAGTGTAGCTGATAAGTTGTTAAACACCTTAGATTCCATAAATATCTTTGTGCAGTCAGAAAAAAAATTTCTCAAACTAAGATCTTTGACTATGGTGTGTTTTTTTTTTTAAAAAATGTATCAGATTCTGTGCTGCTTCTCAAGCTCAAATGGTTAGTGTTTGTTTAGCACGAAGTCCATCTTTGTGATTGTCCTGGTTCCGGCAGGGATGGGGTTAATTTCCCCAGGAGCCGGCAGGGGGCAGGTATTCCATCCAGGCTATAAGAGGCGCTAGCCGGGGGAGGAGAGGAGTTGCCACTTGGGGGTGGGCTGTGGCAGCACGGGTCTGGTAGGTGCGCTTCGCGGCGGTACTGTAATCACGTTCTCATCTTTCCTTTTGCTGTTCTGTTAAATTGCATTCTTTTAACCCACGAATTTTGCCCTGAAGATTTTTTTCCACGACTGTGGGAGTTGTGCGAGCGGCTGCATGGTTCTTTGTTGCTGGCTGAGGCCAAACCACAACAGTCTTTTTTGGCGCCCAACATGGGGCCTCTTCTGCACGCGTCACCTCCTCCTCCGGTGATATTCTGAAATCTTTGCCCTCTGGCCAGTCCATGATCACTTCCAGTATTCCTGGACGACTGGGATTTCCCATTCGAGTTCGCTGTGTGATCAGTGCAATCCACTTACTCCACGTAGCATCAGTTGCATGATGTGTGGCCGGGACCCTTTCTTTAAACATCCAGCCCAGCACGGGCAGTCGAGGTGCCAAGAGGAGCTGTGCTTCTGTACCAACCACTTCTGAAGCAGCTCGGACC
>NW_009648097.1:12722-14618 GCF_000708025.1 Charadrius vociferus | reverse complement strand
AGAGAAATAACAGGGTCACGGTTAGCGGGATACGGCCGCCGATGCGCCGTTGTGGTACGCAGCCCACCCCCAAGTGGTGACTGCTCTCCTCGACCTGGCTAGCTCCTCTTATAGCCCGGGCATGGCTCAGTGGTATGGAATACCTGCCCCCTGCTGGCTCCTGGGGAAATTAACCCCATTCCTGCCGGAACCAGGACACTGATATCTGCTTGTCACCTCTCAATATGGTGATAATTGGTTTTGCTTTTTGTTTTTAATATTTCTCCTTTTTCTTGCTTTAATTCTTTTTCAGAGATGTGACTTTCACTATGAATCCCTTGGAATCTCTGTTGCAAGTCTTTGGGATAAACACTTACTATGAAGAATAGTCTTTCTGTTCTTATTTTGGCTAAAGGAATGGATTTAAGCTGTTTGATACTGCAGCATCCCATAAGATGGTCCATAAAGAAAACACAGTGCTGAAGTTTCACCTTAATATGCCCTTGACTTTTATCTAAACCAGCTGGCTAATCTGCCTATTTCTGACACAATGAGCTTCATAGTATCTATCTCTCTGCTTGGTTAAATTGAAGCTGTTGCTTTGTCTCTTTTGTGATCATAGCTATGCGTTCTAAAGGATTAATGTGTTTTCCTTATACACTGTTTAATTTTTTTGTACTAGAATTTTTGCTAATAGTGACTAATGTACCATATTCTAATCAGACCTTGGTTGGAACTCTGGCTTCCTTCACCCCCCTACCCCAAGAAGATAGAATCATAGAATGGTTTAGGTTGGAAAGGACCTTGAAGATCATAGAGTTCCACCCCCTGTGCCATGGGCAGGGACACCTCTCACTAGACCAGGTTGCCCAAGGCCACGTCTAGATACTGCTGGCTCATACAGAAGGAGTAATTTGTATTCTCAGTTCCTGAGGTGAGCAGCTCTGGTGACGGCACGATCTGCAGCAGAGCACTCTAGCACAGTGCATAGGGGGGTTTCCCAAATTGGGAAAACCTCAGTGAGATTTGAGAGAGCTGCCAGGAGCCCACAGTTTGCATGACAGTGGCTTACAAGACCTGGGTGGGGCCAGGACCAATGACAACCAAGCCCCCCACACATATAAAAAGCCTCTGAGGAGTGCTAGTGACCAGGGTGTGGCATGGCAGCAAGGGTGTGGCACAGCAGTTTGCATGGAAGGGTGCTGAGACTCTGCCAGCTTGACCATGGAGCAATGGTATTCACCTGGCAGAAGGCTATGTCCACTCTAAACTCTGCACCCACCACAACTGATGCAGCTTCCCAGACAGAGCTCCAGTGGGAACATGCTGCCACCCAGGTGTCAGGCTGCAGGGTGACCCTACTCTTATGCCAGTATCAGACGGCAGCAGTGAGCACACCTGTGGGAGGTGTGCCCAGGTAAAGGAACTCCTCCAGTTATTGAAAGAGCTCCCGGAGGAGGTGAGTAGGTTGAGGAGTATCAGGGAGTCCGAGAGAGAGAGTCTACAGGAATCGCACCCTACCTTCCCTGAGACAGGCCCAACAGGCAGACAGGATGCATGATATGGAGGATTCCCTACCCTCTCCCCACCTGGCTGAACAGAGTGACTTAAGGGATAAGAGGCAATGGCGACAAGTTTCTGCCCGGCACAGCAGGCACATCTCCTCTGTGACTACCCTACCTTCCCAGGTGCCCTTGCATAATAGGTCTGAGGCTCTGCAAGTAGAACCAAACAATGACGAGGACAACGGTTCATCTAGCTTGGAGGTGTCACTGAGGTTAAGTTGGCCTGCGCCCTGCATCAAAAGCACTTCCATAAAGAAAAAAAGACGGGTCATTGTCATAGGTGACTCCCTCCTGAGGGGAACAGGAGGCCCAATATGCAGACCAGACCCACTTCTTAGGGAAGTCTGCTGCC
>NW_009648097.1:1083-8223 GCF_000708025.1 Charadrius vociferus | reverse complement strand
TGGACAATCTCAAACAGAAAAAGGAAGCCTACAGAGGGTGGAAGCAAGGACAGGTAGCCTGGGAGGAATACAGAGAAATTTTCTGAGCAGCCAGGGATCAGGTTAGGAAAGCTAAAGCCCAGATAGACTTAAATCTGGCCAGGGATGTCAGGGGCAACAAGAAAGCCTCCCATAGGTACATCAGTGATTAAAGGAAGACAAGGGAGAATGTGGGCCCACTCAGGAAGGGAACAGGAGACCTCGTCACCCAGGACATGGAGAAGGCTGAGATAATCAATGACTTCTTTGCCTTGGTCTTCACTGGGAAGGGCTCTAAGCACACCGCCCGAGTCGCAGAAGGCAAAGGCAGGGACTGGGAGAATGATGAACCGCCCACTGTAGGAGAAGACCAGGTTTGAGACCAGCTGAGGAACCTGAAGGTGCACAAGTCCATGGGACCTGATGAGATGCATCCACGGGTCCTGGGGGAACTGGTGGATGAAGTTGCCAAGCCACCATCCATCGTATTTGATGGTGGCGGTCTGGTGAAGTTCTCGCTGACTGGAAAAAGGGAAACATAACCCCCATTTTTAAAAAGGGTAAAAAAGAAGACCTCGGGGAAGTACAGGTCGGTCAGTCTCACCTCTGTGCCCAGCAAGCTCATGGAAAAGATCCTCCTGGAAACTCTGCTAAGGCACATAGAAAATAAGGAGGTGGTTGGTGGCAGCCAACATGGCTTCACTAAAGGCAAATCGTGCCTGACAAATTTGGTGGCCTTCTACAATGGTGTTACAGCTTTGGTGGATAAGGTGAGAGCAACTGACATCATCTTCCTGGTCTTCTGCAAAGCGTTTGATGCTGTCCCGCACGACATCCTGGTCTCTAAATTGGAGAGACATGGATTTGACCAATAGACCACTCAGTGGATAAGAAACTGGCTGGACGGTTGCACTCAAACAGTTGCGGTCAATAGCTCCATGTCCAAGTGGCGACCAGTGATAGTGGACCAGTGCTGTTTAACATCTTTGTTGGAGACGTGGATGTTGGGATTGAGTGCGCCCTCAGCAAGTTTGCCGATGACACCAAGCTGTGTGGTGGGGTCAACATGCTGGAGGGAAGGGATGCCATCCAGAGGGACCTGGACAGGCTGGAGAGGTGGGCCCATGCAAACCTCACGACGTTCAACAAGGCCAAGTGCAAGGTAATGCTCACGGGGCAGGGTAATCCCAAGCACAAATGCAGGTTGGGCAGAGAATGGATTGAGAGCAGCCCTGAGGAGAAGGACTTGGGTGTGTTAGTGGATGAGAAACTCAACATGAGCCAGCAATGTGTAATCACAGCCCTGAAGGCCAGCTGCATCAAAAGAAGCGTGGCCAGCAGGGTGAGGGAGGTTATTCTGCCTCTCTACTCCGCTCCTGTGAGACCCCACCTGGAGTACTGCGTCCAGCTCTGGAGTCCCCAACATGAGAAGGACATGAACCTGTTGGAGCAGGTCCAGAGGAGCCCATGAAGATGCTCTGAGGGCTGGAGACAGGCTGAGAGAGTTGGGGTGGTTCAGCCTGGAGAAGAGAAGGATCTCGGGAGACCTTATTATGGCTTTCCAGTATCCGAAGGGGGCCTACAAGAAAGCTGGAGAGGGACTTTTTGCAAGGGCACGTAGTGATAGGATGAGGGGGAATGGCTTCAAACTGGAAGAGGGGAGATTTAGATGAATTATCAGGAAGAAATTCTTTACTGTAGCTGTTCAAGGCCAGGTTGGATGGGGCTTTGAGCAACCTGGTCTGGTGGGAGGTGTCCCTGCCCATGGCAGGGGGGGTGGAACGAGATGATCTTTAACATCCCTTCCAACCTAAACCATTCTACGATTCTATATATGTCTAGTGTGGATTACTGGTTTATAAAGTTACTGAGTTGTATATAAAAGCTATGTTTGTAATTCAATACATTTATAGTTACAGAGTATGAAAAATAGGAAGACTGAAATATACTTTTTAATGTTGTTTTTATGTTCTAATGATGGAATTCTGGGTTTGGAGCTCAAAATCGATTGATTAAAATGAATTTTATCAAAATCTCCTCTTCTGAAAAGTATTTTTTCTGTTCTAACTAGTGCAGATCACGATAGAAAATATTTTTAATGGCCCTCATTCAGTCATCATGGGTGTACTGAGAGTCCTGGTGTTGTGATGCAATAACTTTTAGTATTAAAATACTTTATATTCGAAAGCTATATCTCTTATTTTGCTTATATTTATGTTGGGTTGTTAATAGTTTTGAAGGACTAGAATAGATCTGTGTGTAAACTGTAACTCTTAGTGCAAAGGAACTTTGAACATCCTTACTTCTTGCCAAAATCAGGGCTTCTGTTCTGCTTTTGGTGGGGATAGAGTTACATTTCTTCTAGAAATTTCTTTGTCTTCTAGAGTAGCTAGCATGGGGCTATGTTTTGGATTTGCGCTGGGAACAGTGTTGATAACACAGGGTTGTTTTAGCTATTGCTGAGCAGTGCTCACACAGAGTCAAGGCCTTTTCTGCTCCTCACACCGCCCCGCCAGCGATGGGCTGGGGGTGGGCAAGGAGTTGGGAGGGGACACAGCCGGGACAGCTGACCCCAACTGACCTAAGGGGTATCCCAGACCATATGATATCACACTCAGCTATAAAAGCTGCAGGGAAGAAGAAGGAAGGGGGAACATTCGGAATGATGGCGTTTGTCTTCCCAAGCCACCGTTACGTGCAGTGGAGCCCTGCTTTCCTGGGCATGGCTGAACACCTGCCTGCCCATGGGAAGCAGGGAATGAAGTCCTTGGTTTGCTTTGCTTGCATGCGCAGCTTTTGCTCTACCTATTAAACTGTCTTTATCTCAACCCACGAGTTTTCTCACCTTCACCCTTCCGATTCTCTCCCCCATCCCACTGTGAGGGGGGTGAACGAGCAGGGGTGTGGGGCTTAACTGCCTACTGAGGTTAAACAACATCAACTTCATACAAAAAAAAATTAAACAAGTGGCTAAAATGCTAATTAAAAATAGCTTCATGTGCTGATTAGAATTGTTGTAAGCTGTAAATTTAAATTTTCTTATACTATAAACTAATCCTTTCTATGTAGAACATTCAGATCTCACTTTCAACATGTTTCAGAAGTAATACCAAGTTACTTGTCCTTGGTTGAAGAACTAAACGTGAGCCTACTCCATTATAACTGAAAAGTCTAGGCTGTTCTTTTTCCACTCCTCCCCGTGTCCCAATAATTTAGAGGAATTTGCAGGCAAAAATTGCTCAGTGAAGACAAGTGTTATCTAAACTTAAATTATTATTCTGTTTAGGTCAGTTCTAGTGGCTTTTTTTCTTATGGTTCACACTATATAACACCTGTTTACATTGTTTAAAGCCTTTTTTCTTCTCTCTCCAATTATTAATTTAATAGATTAATAGAACAACTTGCACCTGAAGGGAGTACAATACTTCATTTTGTATAAAAATCGAACACTATTTTTGTGGGAGTAGGGGGTGGCAGACTTACTGCGTAGTCCCTACCTCATTTCTAGGTCTTACTATGTTGAAAGCTGTGTTGTCATTTATTTCATACAGTAATAGTGCTGCAGCAAGCCTATCAGGATAATCAGAACATCTGAATGTCTTTAGTTGACGAATTTCTTTCATGAGTCTCCTGTGTCCCATGAGTTTGAATTTATTCCTTGCTTATATCGATACAAAAGTTTCTTAAAATGTAGAATTTTAAGCGATGGGAAAAGTGGAAATGGCCTCAAGTTACACCAGGGGAGGTTTAGATTGGATATTAGGAAAAATTTCTTCACCGAAAGGGTTGTCAAGCACTGGCACAGGCTGCCCAGGGCAGTGGTGGAGTCGCCATCCCTGGAAGGGGTTAACAGACGGGCAGACGTGGTGCTGAGGGACGTGGGTTGGTGGTGGGTTTGGCAGTGTTAGGTTAATGGTTGGACTCAATGATCTTTAAGGTCCCCTCCAACCTAGACAATTCTATGATTCTATGAATTTGCAGTACTGATATTCTAATTTTGAATAAATAGAAATAGTGAACTCTGAAACTAAAAGACCTTGCTACATGAATTGACGGGTGTATTTGGAAGGAGAGATAAGGAAATAAAGATTAATATTTCTCACTATAAGCTTTGATCTTGTTACATTGTTCTGGAAATCTGCTTTATCCTATTGTTCTGATCGAAGTTTGAATGTTGTTATTTTCTGTTGCAGATGAACCAACACGTTCCTTGAGTGGTCTCATCTTGAAGAATAATGTAAAAGCACATTTTCACAACTTTCCCAATGGGGTAACTGACTTCATTAAAAGTGAATGTCTGAACAACATTGGTGATTCCTCCCCCTTAATTAGAGCTACTGTAGGTAAGTTTACTCTTATTGCTGTCTTCTGCACACTAAAAATGTTACTGATGTGAGGGCTGTACTAGTGAGAGTTATGTTTAATAACCTAAAAAAAAAGCACCAAAAAACCCTAAAACTGTTTGCTTTTGATAATTGTCATAACTGCACCATGTTTTGATGTTGATATTAATCTTCAGTGTGAATATATGAAAGTCATGCTTATTTTTTGCTTTCTGTTCTCTTAAAACTGATTTAGCAATTCAGTTCATATCTCTTGAAATGTGACTGAACATAAGCTTACTTGAATCTACTAAGATTCAGCCTGCTGCCAATTTTTATACCTAAAACCAGGAACAAGGTAAAGGTCTGACTTCAGAACTTTCAGTGCTCTACTTGCATCGATGAAACACTTGTGTTAGCTGATTTTCCTCCCTGCCCCCCCATATGCACACCTCTTCAGGGAATCGTTATATCATGTGTGACACGCATTAACGTAATCAGTTTCTGTTTTCTAAATACCTTCTATCAGAAAACAGTAGATAAAGTGTGGTGGTCAGAATATCAGCTAGAAGTGGTTTTGTTGCATGGATTTCTGATTTCAGAAATAATGTGTTTTAGTACACCTCTTCCATAACATGCGTATTTACATTATTTTTACTTATTTCTAGGTAATACTGCTTTTCTGTCTGCTCTTTGAGAATATGATTTCCCCCAATTACTAAAATCATAGTAATTTTCCTCATCCACTCCAAAAACTAGAAAAAATTAAAAGAAATGCATATTTAAGTACAGTAGGAAAAAAAAAAACCCAGGGGTAAGTGCAAGTTCAGAAACGAATTCAGCTTGTATCAGACGATTTCTGTTATAAAATAGTTACCAGTTATTGTTCCTTTAGAATCATTTGCTTTTTCTATAGGATTCCTTCTCCAGGCATCTGGGTTAAGGACTTTGGACTAGAGAAAAATGTCTCTCTCTTTGCTTTTTCCTGCTGTCTCATCCCTTGTGAAGCTGCTTTACTGTGAATTTTATTAAGGCTCCATTTCCTTAATGACAGTAGAAACAAGTCTTTGAGTGGCAGGTACTTTTGTGATTTCAGGTTGTAGAAGAGTTGTGCTTGTTTGTTTGTTCATAGTTGTCATCAGTGGAGTACAATGGAGTTGACTAAAGAATATAAGAATATATTACAGCTCTGTTTGGATTGCTGTCTTAGGTTAGTGTGGTGGTGGCGGCAGTGGCTGGCGGAGGGTGCGGGCTGTTGTTCTTTTGTTTTTGAGCAGTTTATTCTTTGATTTCTCCTAGTAGGAAACACTTGTGGATTAGTAGCTCAATTATTGTTGAGCTTTAAGTGGTCCTTGCAGGGATTATTCAAACATATATGAACTCTGAATATGTGTACCAACTGATGAACTGTATGCTTACATAATAAGAGTTGCTATTTAGTGTGTATTTTGCACCCTCCTGTGTGAAGTAATTATATGTTGGATCCTTGTAGGCTTCTCTCTTAATAGTGAGGTTGGTCCAGTACTCACTGGTGTCTTGATATTAGCTAGGTGAAAATATATTGCTACCTGCCTAGGCTGCCTTGTTAGCATATGAGTTGGCATGTGCTAGTCATAGGTGCTCTTTGAGATGCATACATGTTTTTGCTGTTCAAGCACTATCAATTTAATGAGCCAACCACAAACAAGATCTCTGGAATTCTGAGAGGAAGATGAGTAAGTATATCAAAATAGCATCAGGGAAGAAGTAATGCAGCCTTTGTGGTCTCTGGTATCTGGCGCTAACCAGACAAAAGCTGATACCTTTTGACCAAGATGGGGACAAGCTGATTAATTCAATTCTCAGAAGTCACCTCACTGAGGACACTGAAGATGGCAATAGAGTCTATTTTAGAACTGTGATTTGAGACTGCATGGTAACTACACATTGTTGTATCCTTACTTAGCTTTTCCCTGTTTAAACCCCCAAATGAGTAACAGTGTGGAACTTCACTGTGTTGTATGGTACAGGTTTTAAAAACCTTTGTGCCAACATTGAAATATGGAGGACTGACAAACTTACTAAGAAATACATGCATCTATTTAGGAGGTGTCTATGACTGTTCTTAAGACTTTCTGAGGATTCTAGTCTAGGCAGGACCTTAGTGTAGCTCCCTGCTAAAAAGTAAGCAGAATAAATAGTTTGAGTGTTTAAGAGTAGTGGCAGGACTGGAGAGCTTCATTGCAGAAGGAAAGTGAAAGTTAATGATTGCCCTATAGAATCATAGAATGGTTCAGGTTGGAAAGGACCTTAAAGATCATCTCGTTCCACCCCCCTGCCATGGGCAGGGACACCTCCCACCAGCCCAGGTTGCTCCAAGCCCCGTCCAACCTGGCCTTGAACACCTCCAGGGATGGGGCCTCAACAACCTCTCTGGGCAACCTGGGCCAGTGCTGCACCACCCTCACAGTGAAAAATTTCTTGCTAATATTTAATCTAAATCTCCCCTCTTGTAGTTTAAAGCCAGTCGCCCTCATCCGATCACTACATGCCCTAGTAAAAGGTCCCTCCCCAGCTCTCCTGTAGGCCCACTTTAGGTACTGGAAGGCTGCAATAAGGTCTCCCCGGAGCCTTCTCTTCTCCAGGCTGAACAGCTCCAACTCTCTCAGCCTCTCCTCATAGGAGAGGTGCTCCAGCCCTCGGATCATCCTCATGGCTCTCCTCTGGACCTGCTCCAGCAGGTTCATGTCTTTCTTATGTTGAGGACTCCAGAGCTGGATGCAGTACTCCAGGTGGGGTCTCATGAGAGCGGAGTAGAGGG
>NW_009648097.1:0-215 GCF_000708025.1 Charadrius vociferus | reverse complement strand
TGTTTCCCCTTTTCCAGTCGGCAGGGACCTCGCCAGACCACCATGACTTCTCAAATATGATGGCCAGTGGTTTAGCGACTTCATCTGCCAGTTCCCTCAATACCCGTGTGTTGCGACGGAAGGAAGACAGGCACACTCAATGTGAGTGATCAGCAAGCTCTGTTTATTGAATAGCACAGCTGTCTTTGATAATTAGCTAATACATACATGTTTCC
>NW_009648096.1:0-1238 GCF_000708025.1 Charadrius vociferus | reverse complement strand
CATCAAAAGTGGGGAGAAGATGAGTGGCCCCAACGAATCATAGAAACATATGGACTGGCCACGTGGGCCCAAGACGGTAGCTGGGGATATAGAACCCCCATCTATATGCTGTATCAAATTATAAGACTACAAACGATAGTTGAGCTGATCACTAACAAAACAGCTTCAGGATTAGAATTGTTAGCTCACCAACAAACTCAGACAAGGGCGGCAGTTTACCAAAATTGGCTCGCATTAGACTATCTGCTAGCAGTAGAAGGGTGTGTGTGTGTAAAATTTAGCATATCTGAGTGTTGTTTAAAAATTGATGATAATGGAGAAGCAGTACGAGAAATCGCTACTGATATCCGGAAAATAGCACATGTACCGGTACAAAAATGGAAATCAGTAGCAGACGCCAGTTGGTGGGATGGGTTACTAGGTGTCACTTGGTGGAAGAAATTAGGACTGGTTTTGCTGTGTGCCTTAGCAAGTTTCTTGTTTCTGCCTTGTTTAATACCTTGTTTCAAAAGATTAATTCACAGTGTAGTCCAAGGAATGCAGGTAATGGCCACATCTATAGATCCAAAGATGGCAGCATCAGGGTCTCAGAAAATCATGATCTTGAAAAAACCCAAGAAAAAAGAAAACCTCAAAGAAGCCGCTCAAATTCTTGCTAAAATGGAAGAATCCTGCAAGATTGATATAAAACGCTTCAGCAAAATAAGATGATGAAAAGAAAAAGGGTGGAATTGTAATAAGTAATTTACAGAAGAAAAAATTTTGCTTCAGCTAAAATGGATGTGTGCTTGCTATGGCTTCAGCTAAGATGGGTGTGTGCTCGCTATGCGTTTGGAAAAGGAATAGTGTTAGATAGGATATCAGACGAAAGCAACAGTTGAAAGTAACAGACTATTGCAAAACAAAGGGTGGTGTAGTTAGCTAAGATAACCACAGGAGTATAAAGAACAAAGAAGACCCAAGAAGGACATGGTGATAAAGACTTCGAGTCTCCCTCCGATAACCACCAAGAAGACCCCTGAGGAAGCATATTGCCTGTGCCACTAGAAAGGAGGAGGCATGTTTAAGGGTGGGTTTCATTCCAAGAACTCATTGACTATGTAATTGGGGGGAGTGGATTGCATTCCAAGAACTCATTGACTATGTAATTAGGGGTGGGTTGCGTTCTGAAAATTCATTGATTCTGCGAATTATTTTTCAAAGAAAAATCGTGAATAAGTATGAGGAATACGAAATAA
>NW_009648095.1:39862-40291 GCF_000708025.1 Charadrius vociferus | reverse complement strand
GGCTTGTGACTGAGGGGTGGACTTGACTGTGGACACTGTTGAACAGCTTATCCAGGAATGTCAAACATGCACCATAATCAATCAAGCTATGCAGCTAAAGCCTTTTCGGTATGGAGGACAATGGCTGAAGGCCTGTAACCAGTAGTGTCCCCCAGGGGTCGATACTTGGTCCAATTTTGTTTAATATATTCATTAATGACCTGGATGAGGGGACAGAGTGTATCCTCAGCAAGTTTGCTGATGATACCAAACTGGGAGGGGTGGCTGACTCTCCAGAGGGTTGCGCTGCCATCCAGCGGGACCTGGACAGGCTGGAGAGCTGGGCAGAGAGGAACCTAATGAGGTTCAACATAAGCAAGTGCAGGGTCCTGCACCTGGGGAGGAAGAATGCTAGGCACCAGTATAGGTTAGGGGTGGACCTGCTGGGAA
>NW_009648095.1:36511-38773 GCF_000708025.1 Charadrius vociferus | reverse complement strand
TATTTATTATTCTTAAGTCTTGTACCATCCTATAGGTTCTGTCCAGTTTCTTAACTGGCAGGATGGGAGTATTATAGGGAGACATACATGGCTCCAAAAGACCTGCCTTTAGTAAGGACTCAATAATGGGTTGTAGTCCCTTTCTTCCATCTCTTGAAATAGGATATTGCTTTTTAGAGACCACTTGACCAGGCTGTTTCAAAGTAACCTGAAGAAGTTCCATATCTAATTTTCCATATTTCCCTGGGACTGCCCACATCTCCGGCTTTACTTTAGCTTAAGCTCTATCAGACAATTTGCACAAAGTTACAACAGTACTCGCTTCTTTGTCACCCTTTATGATATTAATCTGCATTCCCAATTTAGCTATCAGGTCCCTCCCCAATAGATTACAATCACAATTAGGGACGAACAGAAATTCATGCATCTCGAACTTATCTCCTATATCTATTAATAGTGGCTGGATGAAACGTACCCGTTCATCCCTTCCACTTACTCTTTCTATAATTAGAGATTCTCTTGACAACTGTGCCCCCTTTGGCACAAAGTTTAAAATAGATCGAGAGGCTCCGGTATCCACTAAAAAGTGTACCTCCTTCCGATTTGGACCCACTTGACAGGTTATCAAGGGCTCCAAAGTGGTGGGTCCCTGGAATAGTGGGAGCCCCTGACACCCCTAGCCATCCTTTTCCATCAACTGGTGGACTTACTCCTCATTAGGGTCCACCTACCTCTGCGGACACTCTCTCTTCCAATGTCCTTCTTTCTTACAAATGGCACACTGATTTTTTCCCAACCAAGGCTGGGGTTGGCCCCTTCCCACTGAGGAAGACCATGTTTCTGTTAAATCCTGGTGGTTGCCCCATCCCCTCCTATCCTGAGGGTCCCTGCATTTTTCCCTTTGGAGGCTGTAAAAACTGTGCCATCACTCTTGCCTTAGTCTTTGCCTTTTCTTCATCCCTTCTTACATATACCTGCTGCACCTTTCTAACTAATTTGTCCAAAGGCCTGTTCTGCCATCTAAATCCTTTTTGCAAATTATTTTCAGGCCAGATAAAATAACAAAAATTTACCAATGTTTCCTTAGTTATTTCTACGGGAATGTGTAGACTATCTTAAGATCTCAACATTCTCCCTTAAGGGACGTTCCAGGGGTATTTTGGGATCGTCATCCCAGTTGTTGAGACCTTTTCCCAACTTTCCCTTAATGCCCTTCTTGGACATCCTCCCTCTTTTACTCCCCGAATTTCCCACCGATGAGATTTTCAATGGTCTCTCCCTGTGGACCTCTTCACAGACCTCTGCGGTCCGTCGCTTGTCTGTCTCCTGAACAGTCTCGAGTACCCAATCAGTCATCCAGTACTGGCAGCCACCAAAGGGAACCGATCACCGAATTTTTGGTGGGGCATGCCATCAGCTCCATTCGTTGCCCACCATCCCCGGAAGGTGGAAGGATCCCGGACGAGCCCCCATTTGTGTGGGAAATCTCATTGCCAGAGATCAGTGTTCACAAAGGAGACAGAAGCCCTGGAAATAGTTGACTTTATTCGAATAAAGGGAGAGTCCACTGGGGCATACCCCTGTGGGGTCTCTCAAAACTGCCGGAGGATGCAGCCTCCTTTTATCCTAACTCCCCGATCACATATGACCCTCTTCCTTTCCACACTGGCTGAGGTACTTGGAAAGTACAGACTTTCCGGTCCGCCTACTACATGTTTTCCTCTAACATGTACTTCCCCATACATCATGCATATCATACGTCGCATGTATCATTAACTCTAACTTCATGCTGGCCAGAGGTGGAGAGGTTAATATTCATAAGCTTATTAAGCACATGCACTAAACTCAAAAGGTGAAAAGTTCAACTTTCGCGTTTTTTTCAGTTATCTAACTTCTGCAGTTTTCAGGTAACTTCTTTATTTGTAAAGTAACTCCTATCCCTATCTTATCAGTAATGGAGAGGGGGAGGGAGGGGAGCACATGCACTAAACTCAAAAGGTGAAAAGTTCAACTTTCGCGTTTTTTTCAGTTATCTAACTTCTGCAGTTTTCAGGTAACTTCTTTATTTGTAAAGTAACTCCTATCCCTATCTTATCAGTAATGGAGAGGGGGAGGGAGGGGAGCGCTACAGGGGTGGTTTCTGTGAGAAGATGCCAGAAGCATCCCCCATGTCCGATAGAGCCAGTGCCAGCCGGGTCCAAGATGGACCCACCGCTGGTCAAATCTGAGCGAATAAGCCATAGTGGTAGCGCCTCCTCCGAC
>NW_009648095.1:32600-35141 GCF_000708025.1 Charadrius vociferus | reverse complement strand
CATTGGCTTTCCTCCAGTCCTCAGGCACCTCACCTGTCCTCCAGAACCTTTCAAAGATGATGGAGAGCGGCCCAGCAATGACTTCCCCCAGCTCCCTCAGGACTCGCGGGTGCATCCCATCAGGCCCCATGGGTTTGTGTATATCCAGTTTACTTAATTGTTCTCTAACTTGTTCCTCTTCAACCAAGGGAAAGTCTTGCTTCCTCCAGACTTTCTCTGTTACCTGCAAAGTCTGGGTCTCCCGAGGACTGGTCCGAGCAGTGAAGACAGAAGCAAAGAAGGCATTTAGCAACTCCGCCTTCTCTGCATCATCTGTCACCATGGCACCTGTCTCATTCAACAGCAGGCCCCACATTTTCCCTGTTACCCCATGGAGAGTCCACGCTGGAGCAGGCTCCTGGCAGGACCTGTGTCCCCATGGGGGACTCACACTGGAGCAGTCTGTTCCAGAAAGACTGCAACCCATGGAAAGGACCTATGCTGGAACAGCTTGTGAAGAACGCAGCCCATGGGAAGGACCCATGTGGGTGGGTCCCCATGCTGGAGCAAGGGAAGAGTGTGTGGAGGAAGGATCAGCAGAGACAAAGTGTGATGGAATGACCACAACCCCCATTCCCCACCTCCCTGTGCCACTCGGGAGGGTGAGATAGAGAAAATTGGGAGTGAAGTTGAGCCTGGGAAGAAGGGAGGGGTGAGGGGAAGGTGTTTTAAGATTCGGTTTTATTTCTCAGTATCCTACTCTGATCTGATTTTTAATAAATGAAATTAATTTCTCCAAGTCAAGTCTGCTTTGCCCATGACGGTAACTGGTGAGCGATCTCCCTGTCCTTATCTCGACCAACAAGCCTTTCGTCATATTTTCTCTCCCCTGTTAAGTTGAGGAGGGGGAGTGATAGAGCGGCTTTGGTGGGCACCTGGCAGCCAGCCAGGGTCAACCCACCACACTAAGCTAAGGCTGGGGCTCTACATGTTAATATTATTTCAAGCAAAACAAAGATTACATTAAAAACTCATAAGCAATGGAACATGACAACTCTCACTGGTTTCTCATATGGTGCTTTACTGTATGTTAAATAACAAAAGTTTTACAAGGCCATTTCTAGCTTGAAGCTTGTTCTGACCTTAAGGGTTGAGAAATTATGTACTGTAGGATGCCTTCTGCAGAGGGTCTAAGCTGAATAAAACAAATAACACAGTCATTGAGGCTTTGTTTACACTCAAGAGTTTAACTATGTTCACGTAGTTAAAGCAATATAACTGAATGAGCAAGGATGATGGTTGGCTGTTTAGAATGTGTTTATGGGAATGGAAATAAATTATAGTGCTATAAGCTGTATTTACAGTAATGTAACTGCAGTAGGGTTGTACAGAGGAAGTGCATTGCCAGAAGGAAAAATCACATCCCTCACTGGAATAATCATGTTGTACTTCTCTGTGGAGGCCAGGCCTAAATTAATTCCAGTTGCATTTCTGAGTACTTAAATGAGAAAGCTGCTTCAGTAAAGGCTTGCTTTCGCTCTGAGAGGATTTAACACTGAGAGTTGTTGAACATCTGCATCTTCACTGAGGTATGTGCTTTTTGAAGGTGCTGTAAGCCATCACAGTCCTGTGTTTCTGTCTTGGCTCTAAATCTCATTGAAGTCCGCAGGAAAATTCTTGGGTGGCTGCAGGACTGGAACTTCTTAAGAGAGCTTTTTTGCCCGGTATATCTTGTTTTCTGACAAATCAAGTGCACAGTTATTAGAAAGCAGTTTATCCTGAGTGCAGAAAAATGTGCCAAAGTGTGATCATGTGTGACAATCACAGTGACGAGCTGGGACACAAACCCAAGTTTTGTTCTGTTCAGTAGTTTTATTTTGGCTTTTTGCTTCCATAGCCTGTGTATAACTAACATATGATTATAAGCCCAAGCAAAGCACCACCACCTCTCTCTGGGGGCTCAAACAATCCATTTATTCTCACCAAATGTGAGTTCAAATACATGTGAGAGGAATGGCCTATCTAAAAGGGGGTTTCCACAAGAGCTTTCTCTGGCATAATACTTCACTAGTACTTTTCAGAGTACACTGATCTGGGGACACTGAAGAGAGGGCACCACAGAGATCCCAACATGTGCTGAAGATGTGAATTTAGAAAGAAGACAATTAGACATTTCATTTTTTTGGCGGGGGGCTAATAGTGTAAAGAATTAAACACACCCAGCATAAAAAACAAATACATCTGCTGAATCGAGGACTAAACTAAGTTTGTTCAGTTCCTAAACTGTCAGTAGTGTTTCTAATAAAAACTACTGGTTTATTATAATTGGAAGTAAATATCCCATTTTCAGGGGTTTTGTTTTTTAATCTTTGGTTCATATCTCCTTTAAATGCTTTCCTATGAAGTGGCAGCACAGGCTTATCAGATTCCATTATTATTTCTAATGTATTACCATTTGATTTTGCTTCGGCAGATAGATTTTCTATTAATGCTCTCATGGTTTAACCTCAGCCGGCAGCTAGAACCGCACAGCTGCTTGCTCAGTCCCCCAGTTGGGATGGG
>NW_009648095.1:26283-32587 GCF_000708025.1 Charadrius vociferus | reverse complement strand
AAAAGTGAGGAAAAACTCATGGGTTGAGATAAAGACAGTTTAATAGGTAAAGCAAAAGCCATGCACGCAAGCAAAGCCAAACAAGGAATTCATTCACTGCTTCCCATTGGCAGGCAGGCGTTCAGCCATCTCCAGGAAAGCAGGGCTCCATCATGCATAATTGTTACTTGGGAAGACAAACGCCATAACTCCAAACATTCCCCTCTTCCTTCTTCTTTTCCCAGCTTTACATACTGAGCATGATGCCATATGGCATTGTGGCATCTGATGCCATATCCATTTGAAAAGCATTTGTCATGGTTTCAGCTGGTTGACTTTCTTGCTAGCCTGTGTAGTGCTGTGTTTTGGATTTAGGATGAGAATAGTGTTGGTAGTGCACTAATGATTTTGGTTGTTGCTAAGCAGTCAAGGCCTTTCTGCTCCTCACACCACCCCACCAGCAAGTAGGCCACATCAGAATGTCTAGAAGATAGTTTTTGGTAAGTACAAGCCCTTAGTTAACTTCTTGAGGGCTTTTTTTGGTGGGTTTTTCTTGCACCACAGGACAAAATTCTTTAAACATGACTGCACTGAGATATAACATTTCCTTATTTTGGAATATTTCCCTATTTAAAGTAGTGATATTTTATGCCATTACGGATTAATTAGATTTAAATACCCCAGTCTTTAGGGAAAATACTCTAAGATGAGGGGATACAGATGCTGCCTATTCCAAATATCTGAAAAATAACTAAAAGAGAAAAATCACAAAATGTTGAATTTACACAGTGATGGGATTTAATTCTGGCTTGACTGAGGATATCAAGTGTTGTGTGGCTAAATCTCGTCAGCTGTAATAAACACTCTGCTTCAGTTTATGTGAACGTTTGCAGCTGTTGAAAAAACAGGCATCTTTGCTTCTTAGTCAAACAATACATAAAATGAATTACACTAGAATAGATTATTTGCAAAAACAGGTGACAGAGCTGTGTGGTAATAGATTGACTTATGGAAGAAATTAAGAGACCTACTTTTTCGTATTGATTGCCTCTTCCAGTCATTGGACTGTGAAAGTAGACCTCATTTAACGGAAGTCCTTGAGAAAGAAAAAAAAAAAATCATCCATGGTTTTATTTTGTAGCCTACGTGGAATTTGTATTCATGTAATTTAGAAAGATCCACTGAATCAGTTTTCAGCAATGTACAATACATACCAAAATTTATTGAGGACTGTACCATCCTGCCTTTGTCTGCTTAACTCACTAGAGACATGAACACACATCATGTATTATTTAAATGTGTAGGTTGACACATACAATTTATAGGATGTAGAAGTGGAAAGATTTTATTATACAACAGAAAGCTTTCAACGTGCTGCAGAGTTGAATGTTTTTAATGCAAAATGAAGATGCACATTAACCTTGAAAAAATCAAAGGGATTTGGTGGGTACTTAGATAACTGAGCAGGCCATCATGCCCATTTTTCCTGCTCTCAGCAGTGAGTTTAGTGAACATCTTACTGGGTGATAGGGAAAGCACATGTGGACTGAGCTGGAGGACTGGGACAGTATGCTTATATGTCCGTTTTCTGATGAAACAGATGTGGGTAATCCACGTAGTGAAGCTACCCTTTAGTGCTCTTTCAAATTTGATTTGAACTCAGCTTGACAGAGAGGTAGAGCTGTCAAATAAGATTGCCACAACTGTTATAAATATGGGTGTTTGATGAGAGGAAGGAGTCCAAACCACACAGAGCCTTTGCTGAGACTAACAGGAACTTACAGAAGTACTACTGAGCCTTGAGTAAACCCCAGAAACAGATGCAGAGAAAACTGGGATTTTCTAGTTCTGGTGTTCAAAGAGCAACTTTTTTTTTAAGCATAAGTACAGACATTGTGAAATATTACTCTAAAGTGAATATAATGCAGTCTTGATATTCTTTTTATGAAGGTTGAAATAGGGATGTGCCAATTTAGCAAAGTAAGCTTTCAAAATGGGCATGACACTTTTTTTTTTGCTGCATACTTCAAATGCCATCAAAATAGCTGTAACCTTCTGTCCTGGAATCTGTCAGGAACCTATAGAGAAACATAAACTAATACAGGAGCAAGAAAAGAATCCTATGCCAGCAGTTAATGTTGTTGTTATTAATTCTGTTGTTTCTTTTTTTCTTTTTACAGTGTATCCTATTCAGTGCATGTCTCTGAGGATTACCCAGGTACAGTGCAACGTTCTCGTCCATGACACTTGTATGCATGTTACTGCAATTTGCAATATTCAGATGAGAATATTTGAAAGGGTGTTAATGTCTTTCAGGTGCATCCTTGTCCTAATAATTTTCCATTAGTTAGATTATTTTCACAGTCATTTCTCCTTTTCAGGCATCATTTATCAACTGGGTCAGGGTGAGAAAACCTGGTTCACAAGTTTACGGAGACCAGAGCTTGTGATGCTTTCCGTGTCTGGAGCCAACAGTGATAGGAGTGAGAAAGCACCCAACTCCTCTTTGACATGGTAGATAAAGCTTGATCTTTCAAGAGGCTGCACAGTTTGGCACAGGGCCAGTGAAACACTTCTGTGTTAGACCTTAATGAGACTACTCATGTTCTTAAAGTTAAGCTTGTGGACTGTGTGTTGATACTTCTCAGGGTCTGTTGCAGCCAAGGGTTTGTGTATGGGTATGTCTTTGGTAACATAAGCTTGCAAAGCTGTTCCCAGATGTCCTTCCTCCCTGTCATACCCTGAGCTGGGTTGGCAAAAGCATTTGTGTTACCATGTGGCTAACCCAGACAAGGGGAGTTATCCATATGAAAGTCAACCAGGAAAGAGTAAAAGCTAGTTTTCAGCTAGATTGTTTCCCTGATTTCCTTCACAAAAGGACTGCACAGATACTTCAGGTGGCACAGAGGTTAGCAGAAGCAGGAGAGGGAAGCAGGGAGGGCGAGCGCAGACAGGCACTGTGCAAGCAAAGGTACATGGTAGTATTGTTCTATTGCACCACATTGTGTATTTTGCACCTGGGAGTATTTAATAGTGTAAGTACCGTGAATGATATGAAACCCTTTGGCCTTTTTTGATCATCCGTAACATCTCTGTAATATTTCTAAAAGAAGTATTTCTTGTTTCTTTTAGAATCTCTAAAGAAGTGAGGCTTTGATCTTCTTCACTGATGAGCAGGAGTAGACTACGTCTGTTCAAAACACCAGAGTGTTTGAAGCAGACTCAGAAAGAAATCAGTGTCAGCAGTGATGCCAAATAAAATGGATTATGTGAAAGAATGCTCCCCTTTGTGAGAGATTTTTTTTTTACCAGGAAAAACTGCAACTAATAATAATCTATTCAACATGTAACAAGCAAGAAACTGAGATTCATAAAATACAGAGTCATACCACTGATAAATTGATTCACTGATTACTCCATTGACCTGACAATGAAAGGAGGGAGAAATAGTTGAAAAAAATCTACAACATATTTTATCAATGGTTTGTTTTATTAAACATCAGTAATGGATTTATTCATTTAAGGGATTCAGCTATTATGAAGGCACTGAACTTGATCTCTATGAACCCCTAAACTAAATGGCAAGCTGGAGCACTGAACCAGCAGTTACTCCCACAGCACATAAGATCTCATCTCCTGGCAAACTCTTCTGACTGACAGACCTCAAACTTTCCTTACGGATGCTATTTGCAGCATGCCCTGATGGCCTACAAGCCTGAGTGACTTTGGTGGCTCTAAAACCTAATGGATATTCTCTGACATCACCCCCCTACATGGGAGGGCTGGAGCACCTCTCCTATGAAGACAGGCTGAGAGAGTTGGGGTTGTTCAGCCTGGAGAAGAGAAGGCTCCGGGGAGACCTTATTGCAGCCTTCCAGTACCTAAAGGGGGCCTACAGGAGAGCTGGGGAAGGACTTTTTACAAGGGCATGTAGTGACAGAATGAGGGGAAATGGCTTAAAACTGGAAGAGGGCAGGTTTACATTAAACATTAGGAAGAAATTTTTCACTCTGAGGGTGGTAAGGCACTGGAACAGGTTGCCCAGGGAAGTTGTGGAAGCTCCATCCCTGGAAGTGTTTAAGGCCAGGCTGGATGGGGCTTTGAGCAACCTGGTCTAGTGGGAGGTGTCCCTGCCTATGGCAGGAGGGTTGGAACTAGATGATCTTCAAGGTCCCTTCCAACCTAAACCGTTCTATGATTCTATATTTTAAAGCCAGATAGAACTGTAGCTAACTTGGTGAGTGGGGGTAAACCAACTGTGCATGTTTACTGATTAAAATTTAGCCCTTCAAGCCTTTGGAAGAGCTGATTTCATTCATATTTCAAGCTTATGCAGTATGTATGTTTGCTTTGTGATGAAGAGGTGTTTAGCATGTTAGAAAGGATAATGACTCTTCGCTATTTTACAGCTTTGATCCTAAAAATATTTGCTTTGATTTGGTGAGCCAGACTCTTTGTATTCTCTCTTTGTGCTAAATCTCTAACTTAACATTATTGCTGACTGTGGCTATCTCTTCTCTGGCATGTATTTTAAGGGATTTTTCAGGGACATGTCAGGGTGTGATGGTGTCAAGCCTGGGAAGCTCTGTGCTGGTATCCTCCTCAAATGGAATATAATCTTCAAGTATTGCTGCTAGTTGCTAGAGTTCAGAGCAGCAGATTCTCATCAAATTAAATTTCTCACAGGATGTCTTTACAGATCAAGATTTAAGTCCATTAGTGTGTAGCTATGTCAAAGTTGTATTCTTTGGAGATTAAGAGCATGTAATACACATCGGATCAAATTTGGAAATCCATGATCATCAGATAAATTGCTAATGTATGCAATAAATATATGAAAATAGAAGAGATAAAGTTACCATACAAATGATGTTCATTCAGCCAAAAGCAATACCACCACAAGTAAATTTTAGATATTATAAGAAGAGCTTTGGGTACTGTGTATACTCTAGCTCAATTCATTGTTGTTATGTATGCAGCGTCACCACTTTGGCACTGATAACAGTGTGTAGCTATTGATTAATTGATTCATAAAGCATCAAAAGATTACAAACAGCTGAGCATTAAATCATATCTATGGGAACTGTAATATAACATGACAACTTTCAATAATGGAATGTGTTTGAATGTTTCATAATTATGAGTGAAAGCTAAAAATATGCTCACAAAGGCACACTGAAGAATTTAGGAATAGTGTTGAGACAGCAATGTTTCAAAGTTATATATACATAGATGAAATTGTGAAAATATCACTGAAAATTTTAAAGGCAGGCAACATCAGTTCCAGCAAAACATCTTTGTAACCATTTTCTCATAACATTGCCACAACTGGGGGAATAAAATGCTCCTAAGGAGTAGTTATAGAATATAACATCTATGAGTAGAATAAAGTTCCATTAATCTGAGTGGATGATGACTCCTGTGAGAACCATTACAGCAGCAAGCATTTTGCTAATGAATATATGTTCTGAGTGATACGTGTTGGCTGCGATAAACTTGTAGAACTGCTGTAGTCTTTTATCCCAGTGATTTCTGGATTACACACGTGTTAGCAGAAACATCGTTTTCTTAGACCTTGTTAGATTGCAGCAGAAACAGAGAGAACCAGTTTGGCAGTGAGTGTTTGTTGCATCCCTCCACCAGGTCCAGGTAGACTCTGCTTAAGAGGAGAGATGTTTCTGGGTGTAGTGTGTTAGAAACTAGATGTTGAAGAAAGCAAACCAAGCACAGTATCTTAATTTCAAGTTTCATTACACTGATGGAAGGAAAGAAAAAAAACCCCAATGGTTGCCAAATAGAAAAGGAAAACAAAAAGTTGGCAGTGGAAAGTATATTATCCATCTCCTAAGAAAGAATGACAAACAATGGACATAAAAATATAATTAAAATCCATATCACAGAATCACAGAATCACAGAATGGTCAGGGTTGGAAGGGACCTCTGGAGATCATCAAGTCCAACCCCCCCGCCAGAGCAGGGTCACCTACAACAGGTTGCACAGGACAGTGTCCAGGCGGGTTTTGAATGTCTCCAGAGTGGGAGACTCCACAACCTCTCTGGGCAGCCTGTTCCAGTGCTCCACTACCCTCAAAGTAAAGAAGTTCCTCCTCATGTTAAGATGGAGCTTCCTATGTTCAAGTTTGTGCCCATTACCCCTCGTCCTATCCCTGGGCACCACTGAAAAAAAACTGTTCCCATCCCCCTGGCAACCTCCCTTTAAGTATTTATAAGTATTAATAAGATCCCCCCTCAGTCTTCTTTTCTCTAGACTAAAGAGACCCAAGTCCCTCAGCCTTTCCTCATATGAGAGATGTTCTAATCCCCT
>NW_009648095.1:11194-26271 GCF_000708025.1 Charadrius vociferus | reverse complement strand
GGATGACCTCCCTCGACCTGCTGGCCACACTCTTCTTGATGCACCCCAGGATGCCATTCGCCTTCTTGGCCGCCAGGGCACATTGCTGGCTCATGGTCATCCTGTTGTCCACCAGGACTCCCAGGTCCCTCTCCACAGAGCTGCTCTCCAGGAGGTCAGCCCCCAACCTGTACTGGTGCATGGGGTTATTCCTCCCCAGGTGCAGTACCCTACACTTACCCTTGTTGAACTTCATAAGGTTTCTTTCTGCCCAACTCTCCAGCCTGGCGAGGTCACGCTGTAAGGCAGCACAGCCTTCTGGCGTGTCAGCCACTCCTCCCAGTTTTGTGTCATCAGCAAACTTGCTGATGGTACACTCTATCCCTTCATCCAGATCATTGATGAATATGTTGAACAAAACTGGGCCCAGTACTGACCCCTGAGGGACACCACTTGTTACTAACCTCCAACTAGACTCTGCGCCACTAACCACAACCCTCTGAGCTCTATCTGTAAGCCAGTTCTCAATCCACCTCACTGTCCATTCATCTAAGCCACACTTCCTAAGCTTTCCTGTGAGGATGATGTGGGAGACAGTGTCGAAAGCCTTGCCAAAGTCAAGGTAGACAACATCCACTGCCCTCCCCTCATCCCCCCATCTAGTTACTTTGTCATAGAAGGCTATCAGATTAGTCAGACATGACTTCCCCTTGGTGAATCCATGTTGACTACTTCTGATAATCTTCTTTTCATCCAGGTGCTTTGAGATGACTCCCAGAACAAGCTGCTCCATCATCTTCCCAGGGATGGAGGTGAGGCTGACCGGCCTGTAGTTTCCCGGGTCATCCTTCCTGCCCTTTTTGAAGACTGGAGTGACATTGGCTATCCTCCAGTCCTCAGGCACCTCACCTGTCCTCCAGGACCTTTCAAAGATAATGGAGAGAGGCCCAGCAATGACTTCCCCCAGCTCCCTCAGCACCCGAGGGTGCATCCCATCAGGCCCCATGGGTTTGTGTATATCCAGTTTACTTAATTGTTCTCTAACTTGCTCCTCATCAACCAAGGGAAAGTCTTCCTTCCTCCAGACTTTCTCTGTTCCCTGCAAAGTCTGGGTCTCCCGAGGGCTGGCCCAAACAGTGAAGACAGAAGCAAAGAAGGCATTTAGCAACTCCGCCTTCTCTGCATCATCTGTCACCACGGCACCTGTCTCGTTCAACAGCGGGCCCACATTTTCCCTAGTTTTCCTTTTGTCTCCTATATACTTAAAGAAACCCTTCCTGTTGGCCTTGACATCCCTTGCCAAGTTCAATTCCAAGGCTGCCTTGGCTTTCCTTGTTTCCTCCCTGCATACCCTGACAGCATTCTTGTATTCCTTCCAAGCAGTCAGCCCCTTCTTCCACCTATTGTAAACTCCCTTCTTCCACCTGAGCCTTTTCAGAAGGTCCCTGCTCAGCCATGCAGGTCTCGTCTTCTGTACAGCACATATTGTTTTTTTACCTACTTTTTCATACAGCAATAAGTTCTAACAAATAGATTTCCTTTCTCCTATTCATATATATGGTGTTAGGTATATTTAAAGTGAAATGCTCACCTTGGTTATTCCAGCTCATTAGACTCTATACCAGTAAGTTACACTCCCAAACCTGGGAAAGGAATGGGTGTGCATTGTATACCCAGAGCCATCCAGTATGGTGAGGCTGACACTGAAATGATGGCATCAATGTGGAGCATGCAAATAGAGGCAAGGGAGGTGTTCATGGAGAAGGTGAGATGCAGATGTCCTGGAGGCGTAGTTTACAGCCTGTCCTGCCAACAGACAAAAGCAGGAGAAGGAGGAGTGAATGCTGGCAGATGGCTGGAGGGACCCTGTTTTATTCGTACAGCGCTGTGGTTCTAAAACACATCCTTTTGCCAAGCGTGTAGCCGAGCAGACACAAACTGAGCAGAAGGAGCAGGTTGCAATGCCCACTGGAGTGCAGTGCTCAGGGAAAAGTGGTGTCAGCCTCCTGCAGCAATTGCCTGCTTGCAATATGTTTGTTGAACTGAGCGCAGGCTACTCAGATTACCTCATGGGACAGCGCAGGAGTGGAAGTAGATGAAAGTGTGGGATAGTGTTGGACACGGTAGATCTTTGTGAATGTGGCAGAAAGGCTGTTTCACAGGCAGCGTGCTGGGAAAGCCCCACGCACCTGTGTGTGGCAGTGCAGCTGCTAGTTTGCAAAGGCAGTGTGGCACACCTGTATGAGAAAGGGGTGGCAGCACCAGGGCTTTGTCTTGATACAGACTTCTAAGAACCACTGTAATACAAATAATAATATTGCTGTATTTACTGATCGATTGTTAACATTTTTAACATTTTACTGGAAGCACTGTGGTCAAAGGCTTTGAGATTGCAGCAGTATGCTTAAAATTATGTGTGAGTTCACGCACTTAGCTGATGTGTGACTGGAGTGTTCAAAATTATGATAGATCAAGTCACTGTTTCAGTTGTCTTATTTGTCTCTTTATCTGCAATTATCTTATTTGTCAGTCTTTCTGCTCTAGACCGTATGTTTCAATTCAGCCCAGATCAGTAGAAAACAAAATCTTATTACTTTCATAGACAGTTGAGGAATTAATGCAAAATAAGCTTCTGTAGATACTGCATAAAAACTTGCTACTCCTTTTTTGGTGTTTCTAAACATTTGGCTGGAAAAAAAAATAATCACAGACTTATCTCCACATTTTGTTAGAAAGTTTGGAATAGATTTTCCATATACATATCCATACCTAATGTTTTTGTTAAGTGGAAGGAAAGATTTTTTTTATTCCTGAATTAGCCACAAGAAAGGTTATCCACTGATTAGAAGATACTTCAAACATCTTTTATGTGAATAGGCAAAATAAGGCACAGGTATTTTGCATAGTGGGCTGTTAACACCCAGCTCTGAATGCATCTTTCACTCTGCATGCCAGACCTAGCTTGAGTTTTAGTGTTAGACATGACAACAAGTCTTCATTTTGGAAAAGGTTGGCTCAAACCCCCATAAGCCTTGTGGGACAGTTCAGAGTAGCACTTGGTGTGATTCCTGAAAGCCATGACATCAGACTCCAGGGGTTTGCTTTTATAAAATTTGAGTCCAAATCTTCCATCCTTTTGGAATTTTTCTTTTCATTAGCAATCTCAGCAGAAAAAAACACACCGGGAAGATGATAGTGCTGGACTTCCCTAACCACATGGGAAGTGGTTCCTTGTGATACAAGAGTGGGGTGGGCAATGTCGGAAGGGGCTGGCAGAACACAATCGGGCTTCACCATGCATTATGTTTTTCTTTTGCAGATAACACTTATGTTTCCAGTTCTGATAACGATGAAGATGTGTTAGTTACAACAGAGCCAATTCCAGTAATTTTCCACCAAATCACTACAGGTAATCTTATGTCCCGAGTGTTTATCAATCAAGTTCATATTTTGTGAGGAAAGACAAGACATTTCCTGTACTGAAAGGGAGATGTTAATGCGAGTACAGTTTGATATTTTCTCACGGTCTTGCTGTAGTAAATTTGCCTATGTTTCAGAATAGAAGAAATCAAAATATTTCTTTTGGGGATCAACACAATTGTGTAGGCAGAATGTATTTTATTCTTTTAACGTCTTGCAGTCTGTGCTAAAGCAATTCTCCTTGAATACAGTTAGAGATGCTTAATACTTCCCAATTATAAGTTTTCATGCTCACTTCCTTAAAACTTCACTAAATCTTAACCATTGGGGATGAAACAGTCTATAACTACCATTGTCTCTGGTGAATTATCTCAGGAAATTTCAAACAAAGTGGTTCAGCTGTTTCACTAAATGAGACTATAGAAAAAAAATATATATTTTTTCCCAGTGATTTTGGGAACCTCTTCATTTGAAATTATTTCCATACTTTCAAAAAGTATGATACATTAAAGGGCATGCTTTTCAGACATCTAGGAACATTTATACTAAGGAGAGAAACTGGACTTCACACGATCCAATGTGAATCATATAGAAGCCATTTTATTGATATTCTACTGTCCATTATATACGATTTTTCTATCCCTACTTGCATTCACACATTAGTTGATTGGTTAATAGTCCTGTGCACAAGGCGAGCATGTGACTCGGATTGGTTCGTTCTAATCTCTGTTTTTCCCACCTGCTCGTCCGACTCCTCCAAACTTGTTTTTCTCTGTGTGAAACAGTCGCTGTCGCTCTTGTTTTTCTCTCCTCACGGTAAGGTCTGTTTTCTCGACTCATGGGAAACAGTCGCTGTCGCTCCCGTTTTTCTCTCCTCAAGGCAACTTCAAGGGCGAGGGCCTAAAGCCAGTCTGTTTCCTTGCATGGCTGGTTCACTATATGTCCATTGTCTCTTAAGTATGCTCCCACATTATACAATATATAATCAAGATTTGTGCATATTTCATAGAGATTTTTTAGATTTTAGCAGCCAAATTCCCTGATGATGTCAGGCTGCAGGAGAAACTGCATAGAGCAGTCTTAATTCTGACCAGCTGAGTTTCATTTCACAGTTAAAAATATGAGTCTTCTCGTATCTTCTGAGATGTTGGGGCTTCTTAATTTTAGAGTGTTGTATTGTAAACTCTGGTGCTTTTCATATCCGTAACTTTTTGTTCCTTATTTGCTCTACCACTCCAAGTATTTAAAGTCTATACATGCAAAATTATTTCACATTTTTCACATGTTCCCTATTTTCCCATTTCTTTTAAGAATTAAGAAAAAACAGTGATGTCAACTATTGCTTATCCATAAAATCAAAATTACAGAGGGAAAATGGAGAGGTATGTATTTCTTGTATGTATATTTTAACAAGTTATTTTAAGAAACAACAGAAAATATTAAAATATGACTATTTACTATAGATTTCCTGTCAAATCTATACTTACACAAACTGTAGGTTAACACATTTTATAAGGTGAGCATAGTTGTCTGGGTTTCATACGTGGATTAACCAGTGAATCACTTAGTTCGGATAGGGATGTTCCCATCCTAGGACATACGGTTTTGATGTTTTATTTTATTTTTTGTTCAGCTGTGGCATAGACCCTGTCTGCCCTAAAAATAGAACTCTCCTGGAGAAGTAGATCATGATACCATTACCTTTTAACCTAGTCTTGCACATAGGACCACATCCCATTTATTAGCTCATTGCTTCTTCATGCAGCCTACAGCAGTCCTGCTGGAGTCTCTGGACCTCTGCATGACACTATTCACCATAAGTAGCATCTGGAGTAACAAGGCCTTCCAGTCATGGTTGTATTTGTGCTGTACCTCTGGCATAGGTCCCTGAGCAGTCTCACTGAGACATTAACTCAAGAAAGAAGTGGCACTAATGTGAGGCATACAGGGGTTGACAGTGTTATGGGCTCAAAATACCACATAGGCTCCCACCCCAAGCAAGAAATTGAGCACTGCATCAAGAATTCAAGTGCTTGACTTAAAGACTTCCTTTGGTAAGGGTGGTTGCTTTGTTTGGAATACTTGTTTCTTGACTACTGCTTTTTAGGCTCTGATCTGTATTTGATCCTAGAAAAGGCAGATAAGCATGTTCAGATACGATAATAGATATAGTTGTGTTTTTTTGTAGATGAAACCTGATTTGATGTAAAAAGTTGTACTGGAAATATTTTGCTTCATCTGCCTCATAATTGTATTCAGTGCTCTGTAAACATTAGAAAATCAGGCACAGTAAGAATTTACCCTTTTGATTAAAAGCCTGAGATATAGTTAGCTTCCATGGGACAGAGTTTGAGCTTTTATTTATTTTTCCAGTTGAACAAGGTATTTAATTATGAAAGTACTGAAAAAAGCCTTTAAATAAAAGACTGACCATTTATGTTGTCTAGACAGTTAGAGGTTTTGGTTAGGATAGGATGGGTTTGTCACTATTGTAGTATGAGAGTTTCATTTCTCTGCTTTGCGTTGAATTTTTGTTCAGTTGAGTTCTCTTTTAACACAGACTTCCCCTTGAGCTAAGGTTATTATAAAACAAAGATGACTGAAGTCACTTTGTTTCTTTTCAGTAAAGTAGAAGCAGAAATTATTTTTATGCCTTGTCTTAGAAAATTGTTGTGAAATTGGCTGAAATACAATTTCTGTTCTATGTATACATACAGTGAATAGAGCAGGAATTTAAGGAAATGGGATTAGAATGTCTGACCATAGAAATTGGTGATTAGAGTATATTTGACGTTTATGAATATATGGGATTTAGGGGTAACTTCTAATCTTTGATTCATACATCTGATTTCTATTCCATTATGGCAGTTATGTGCAGGACATAAATAAAAAAAAGCAATAAATACATCATGTTTAGGTTGAAGTGAAGAATTATGATTTTATCAGGTATTCTTTATGGGATCCTTGTCAGCATAGGAACTAGAAATAATAAATAGATTGTGGGAAACAAGAATTAATATCTTCAATCAATTACATAATTATAAGTAAAAATTCCATTGGTAGGAAGCAGAATATAACAATTCAGCTCATGCTGAGTTGCAGTCTGCACCATGATCAGTCCTATTTACTTGAGTGCAATTATTCAGAGAGCAGCCTATTTAGAGCAGATTTTACTTAATTTTCCAAGTCTTAGAACAGAGCAAGTCAGAAAATTAAGTTTGAACTTTTCTGGCAAAAGGTGGGTGCTGCTGTTAAAAATAATAAGTAAACAGCAGCGTGTCAGATTTTTTCACAGAAAGGAACTTAAGAGATCCCATACTCAGGCTTGAATTATTTCCTTAAACTATTAGAACTGATTTACCAGAATAAAGTAAAGTAAATTTTTTTTAGGTCACTGAAATGTCAAATGAATTTAGTCCAGAACCCCTCTTGGTGGGTAAATAATGCTTTGTTTAGTAGAATCACAGAGTGAAGTATCCCTGCATAGTCTACTGAACTCTCTCTCCAGTTCCATAAAATGCCACACTGTGTCTGTACCTAGACAAAGTATTATTTCTTCAACATATATTCAGGGTGTTCTTATGTACCTAGTTAGTGGGTGCTTGTTTTGTCTGACATCTCTTAATAAAAAATGCTTAGAGCTTATTTGTAAAAATACAATTACTTTAGTTATAATTAGAACTATAAATGCAAGATAAACATACTGCTTGTATCATTGTTATCTTTCCTTTTCTATTAAGGAGTCACAGCACAACAGCGCATTTGAAGAAGACTCTGAAGGAGATAATGATTCTGAGGAATTTTATTATGGAGGACAGGTAATAGAGGATATTTTTGCACAAGTTTCAAGAAATTAATATTTGAAAGCTTCTGTGGTTCATTTCATTATAAATTTATGTTAATAATTAATTTATTATGTTTATTCAACATAATAAAATGTCATGTGTATATATACATGGTATTTTATAATAGATGTATTTAATATTTTATACTGTATAATTATATAAAATTTAAAATAATATGAGTTTTTTTGCATTTGTAAAGCTGTAAGAATAGAAAAATCAAGTGCTCTTCAGGATGTTTGAAAATAGAGCCAGTTGCTTACTTCCAGAAAATGGATATTCACTCTTTAAAGCGTATCCCATTATTGATACAAATGGGAAGTCAGGCTGGATCCAAATCTGTTTCTTTCTGGGGGACTGCCATTTTGTAAAGTCAAGAGCACTGGAATTTAAATGGTAAAAAAGTTATTACAAAACAATTTTTATCTAGGCAATAGTCCATTCTTTTTCTGAGCTCTACAGTTAAATTCACCTTGAAAAATGCTGCATATTTTTAGATGAATGTATCGCTCTGTGTCTTTACTTCTTGTTACCTCAGCAGAATTAGTTATTATTACATTCTCTTATGTATTAGGAAATAAAATCTCTTCATATATTTTCCTTTTGCAATGTCAATAGAGCGCTTCACGCTGCTAGTCTCTTTATTCAGATTTTTCTTATCTGTTGCCCCAAAGGAATCATTCCTCACTTAAGTTATTAGAACTGTTTATTTTGATGAACATTTTAACGAATTACGGTTGCTTTTTCTGAAAGTTGTCACTGCCTCAGCCTTGAGGTTGAAGCCATTCGTGCCCTGGGTGTGCAGAGCTGAGGCTGCAGGAGCACACCAGCAGTGCCAGCTGGTTGGATTGGTGCAAAGAGCGTGGGATGCTGTTGAGTAGGACATTGCTGAGTCTCTTCTCTTGCAGAGCCAACAGCATGGTGGGGTTTGAACACAAAATACATATTGAGGTGTTTTATTCTAAAAAAGCATGCCCCTAAAAAACTATTTAAAATTATATTGAAACTGGAACTGAATGTATTTTCAGTGTCAGAAAATAACTGACATGGGGTATTGACTCACGTTCACTTTGTAAATGACTGCAGGAAATGCCTCCCTTCAGCTTCTGACTCCTACGGCCCCACGGGGAGCAGGGAACGACTGTGTACACATACTTCAGTGCAAAGACCGGTGTCTTATTTTAATCTGCCTGAAAGGAAAAATCTTCTGATTTTGCCCTGTAGCAATGAGTTGCGTGTACTGGTTTAATTTTTCATCTCTGCAGAAAGCGCAGTAACCTTAAGGTGAAGGAAAAGGCAGCAAATAGCTGGGAGTGCTTACTTCTTGAACCAGCGCAAATACATTTATTAAAGGATGCCTGCCAGCGCTCAAAAGAATGAATAAATATTAATGCTGCCTATGCAATATGAACACAGAGAGCAGTAAATCATTTTGCGAGGTGTAAAACAGCTGTGTAATAGGAAATAGTGGTTAGAATTTAATTGCCTTATATTGGAAGTGGAAGCTACATTATATTCCAATGTCATTTTGTTAAGGTAGTACATTTAATTGAAGAAATGATAACTGGCAAAAAAAAAGCATTAAAATTACAATTAAATCAGGAATAAAATTAAAATATCAGATGACTGTGAATGTTTTGAGTATAGAATACTCAAAAATCAAAATAAAGAGAACAAGCAAACAAAAAAAAACCCAAAGGCATCACAAAAAGTATATTTAACAAGAGAGAAAAAAGGAAATTTTTAATTTAAAATTTCATGGTCAAAAAGACAAAATTCTAAAGAAGAATTTAAAAAAAAAGATTGAGGACTTAGGAAATAAATAGGAAATCAGATAATGACCAAAGAACAGTCCTTTTTCAAATAAATTGATTATAAGAGTTATTAAATGAGCACCGGGTATATTGGCATATAAAGTACAAAGTAGTTGACTGTATATGTGGGGAACCAGTAAGGTAAGCTGCTTCATTTGAGACAAGTGTGTGCTGTGCCCACAGAGAAAGGGGACAAAAACGTTGACTTTAGCAACTAGAGGGAATAGATGCTGGTGTAACTGTGTGTAATACACTTAGAAAAGGTGAAGGTCAGGGATGATTCTAACATTTCTAAGTGGTTACAGCTGGAAAGACAAGAGAGCAACTGATGATGAAACAAGGACCATGGAAAATGGGAAATAGCATTTGATGGGCAGTGAAAACAAGATACAACCTTTTGGTCATAAATTAAATGTTTGTATCCGCTTCCTAGGCACCTGCTTGTAATCCTCCCTAAGGATTTAATGGATAAATACTTCAAAGTAGCTAAGTGATTCAATAGCCTAAATCCTATTGATTTTCAATGGGTCATTATGTGGTGCAAAATAATCTGAATCAAGTTTCAGATTAAGAACTGACACTTTCTAAACACAGACCCTTCAGACACAGCAAAGTTATCAGATATTTTAGCTTTTATATTCACTTTCTCTGATACTCTTTATTAATTCTTGCTTTGAATCTCTATCTTCTACATTTGCAAAAGAGAACAGGAGACTGAAACACTAATACTACTGCCTTTGGCACTCTCTCTCCTTCTCTTGTGCTTCAGTTACAAGACATACTTGCAAATACAGATATACAAAACTCTGGCAGTCTCCTCTGCATACATCAGCATGTCTGTGGCACTAATTCAGGGATGGAAAATACCACACTGTGATCTTGCGATTTGCCAGAACATTGCTCTGTTTTCTTTTTGAGTTCATAACCTCATACCATCAGAAAAAAGATTGGAGAAAGCATTATGTTGAGCAGTTCCATGTTCTGCATAGTGTTCCTTTTGGATTTTGCTATTATTGATACAGAAGACTGCTTAAAAAATGTGGTTTAGGACCAACAAAGGTGACGGGTGAGCCACAGCTACAATTTGTGAAATGATTGCTGTGCTCTCTTTGGAAGCAGGACAGCAATTATTGATGTATCTTTAAAGAAGTCATCTTTGAGTAATGAGCATGTAAAAAGGATTGGTTTGCTCCTATCATAAGTGGGGAAAAAAAAATCTAATGAAAGTTTTCTTCCTGTGCTCTTCAACTTGGGAAATTATTCTGACATGCCAGCTCAAAGAAGACAGGGATACTTGGCTTATACCCTTCTGGTCATGAATATTGTTGATATCTCTGATAAATACATGCCCGTGCTATGCTTGGGCTTGCGTGCCTTGTACTTGAAGAATTCTAAGTCTAACCAAATTATTCATTGCTAATTTTCACATGTAAAAAGTGATCAGCTGATTATTTTTTTTAATTCTATTGAAATTTATTTAATTAGATTGAAAAGTACATCTTTCGGTATCAGAGCTGAAAGTGTCACAGCATCGATCTCCTACAGATTTGGATGTACAAGTGGAAGAAACAGTAGTGCAATTAGATACGATTCTGCAATAGCAAGAATTCTCAACAGGAATTCCTGTATAAGGATGTATATATGTCTAAAGGTATAAATTGCACTCTCGTGCTTTGCTCTCTGAATTTGTCAAAGGTACAAGTCAAATCCTACTCTCATTTCTAAATCTGTCCAAATCTAGGGAGTTCATCAACTTTTGTGGAATTATGGTCATTCTAATTGGTGTAAAGAAGATAATTAGGCTCACGCAATCAGGAGCGTATTGCTTAAAGAGAAATTAGTAATAGACTTTTAATAGATTTTTACAAGCCTAAAAAGGTATTTTGGTCCTTGTAGAAGATAGGAGGATATTAATTATTTTGACTTCATACAACCCAACCAAACCAGCTCACAATTTCTCTTAATAGTGTAAGCACTAACATAACTGTTTCCACTTTCCATGCAGAGTTTTAAAAAATTGGCATGATGTCTAAACACATTTCTTTACACCTTCTCTTGTAAAATGCTTAAAATGGGAAAGTGTTTAATAATTTTTCTTTTTGATCTAATTGCATTGGTAGATATAATAGTCAAATACAGCCAAGGAGTAGGTTGAAAATGTAACTTAGACCCTGAGGCACTTGGTGTATAGTATAGTCTCATGCTTCTCTTGTTGAGCCCAAGCCATTCTGTGTCTAAAATATATGAGAACGTGACAACAAGCAAGAGGGAGCAAACCTTTGTCCTGTAGTGGTTGGACTAGGATGCTATGACTGGGGAGATCTGGTTCTTCTCCTGCTTACCAGTTTTAAAATGCACAAGTGGCCCAGAACAGACCCCAGGACAAGACAGGACAGAGGGATGACTCCTTTGCAGCTTCTTTTCCCACAAACAGGAATGGGACTCTCTGGAATTTTGATGCAGAAGTGCCTGCTTTGCAAATCGCATTGTTAAGAGAGCTAGACCACCTCAATGCTTCAACAACACAGTGTCCTTTCTGAGCATGGCATTAAGGAATCTTTATGCAGTGTATTTTGCAGGGGGAACTTTCAAGAGCCTAGATTAGGTGCCAGTAATGACATAAATAAGAACTCCTAGAATATGTTTTTTCTGGTAGGTTAGCTATGATGGAGAACTTCACAAGCACCCACAGCTGGAAGCTGATTTGACAGCAGTGAGAGAGATCTATGGACCTAATGCAGTATCTCTCAGGTATGTCACTGACTGTTCTATATTGTGGAACCTTTAACATTTTGGAGATTGACTTCCATGTGGATCTTCCCTCATTGCCAAAACACAAGTCTCTTCTGATGATTTCTGTATATTGTGGCAAAAGGAAGGAGCACTGCTGGCTAGCAATAATGCTGATTTTGTTTTCTCTTTTTTTGTGGTTGAGTACTGATACAAGTGGCTATGTTGAGAACAAGCCCCGGAAGCCTGTTCTAAAACATCATTGTCTTCCGCAGTTCAGTCGGTATTTGATCAGGTTGTTGTATTTTGTTGACAATTACTATTCAGCATTACTCCAAACCCTTGTTAAACTTCTTTTCTGTCATATCCCGTCTTTTACCCTGGAAGTGAACAAGAGGAATGACAAGAGATTTAGTAAATCTTTTCCCTAGGGAAAAATTGAAGGAACTGAATTTGTCTAGTCTGGAAAAAAGACAGAAGGAGAGGACATAATAACAGTTCTTCAAAAAATAAAACTGTTTGTAGATAGGAGGAGTGATCAAATGTTCTCTACTGTCATCATGAGAGAGACAATAAACAACTAGCTTTGTTAGTAACAAACAAGAATTTGATTAGAATTTAGGAAATCTTTCTAATTGTGGGAAACTAAAGTATCCTACAAAGACAAGTGGTAGAATCTCAGTCAGGGGTGTAATGCAAAGAGTAATTACACAAAAATTCTGTTTGGCATATATGAGTGTGCATGATTCTGTTGTAGGGCATAGCTGTATGATTTTTTTAATGTGCTTCAGGTCTTTTATAACTTCATTTTCCATCTATGTAATCTTAATAATATCATAAAAGTAACAGGTAGGCAAGATGGAACAGACCTGTCATATGTATTAAAGGAAAATATCAAAGCTGTTATACAAACCAAGTAATAAAATACAGAGAAGATAATAACCTTAGGCATACATATATTGCAAGTAAAATTTCCCATTAACATCTAAGCAATAAGCTCTGTTATTTTAGTCTAAGAAGAGAGACCATGTCTGCAACTATGGTGTACTATACTTTTTCAAATTAAGTGCAAATTCATTATGAGGACCTGGGGAATTAAAATCCAAATAGTTTTATATGGGTTTAGGAAATCATAGAATAGGTTGGGTTGGAAGGGACCTTTAAAGGTCACCTAGTCCAACCTCCCCTGCAACGAGCAGGGACATCTTTCACTAGATCAGGTTGATCAGAGCCCTGTAAAACCTGACCTTGAATGTTTCCAGGGATGGCGTATCTACCACTTCTCTGGGCAACCTGTTCCAGTGTTTCACCACCCTCATTGTAAAAATTTTTCTCCTTATATCTTGTCTAAATCTACCCTCTTTTAGTTTAAAATCATTACCCCTTGTACTACTGCTACAGGCCCTACTAAAAACTCTGTCCCCATCTTTCCTGTAGGCCCCCTTTAATTATTGAAAGGCCACAATAAGGTCTCCCTGGAGCCTTCTCTTCTCCAGGATGAACAACCCCAACTCTCTCAGCCTTTTCTCATAGGAGAGGTGTTCCAGTCTTCTGATCATCTTTGTGGCCCTCCTCTGGACCCGCTCTAACAGGTCCATGTCTTTCCTGTGCTGAGGACTCCAGAGCTGGACGCAGTACTCCAGGTGGGGTCTCACCAGAGCAGAATCACCTCCCTAGACCTGCTGGCCATGCTTCTTTTGACACAGACCAGGATACAGCTGGCTTTCCTGGCTGTGAGCTCACATTGTCAACTCATGTCCAGCTTTTCATTCACCAGTACCCCCAAGTCCTTCTCCTCAGGGCTGCTCTCAATCCCTTCATCCCCCAAGCCTGTATTGATATCGGGGATTTCCCCAACCCATGTGCAGGACCTTGCACTTGGCCTTGTTGAACCTCATGAGGTTCACATGGACCCACTTCTCAAGCTTGTCCAGGTCCCTCTGGATGGCATCCCATCCCTCAGGCATGTCGACTGCACCATTCAGCTTGGTGTTGTCTTCAAACTTGCTGAGGGTGCACTCGATTCCACTGACTATGTCATTGATGGAGATATTAAACAGTACTGGTCCCAATATGGACCCCTGAGGGACACCACTTGTCACCGATCTCCATCTGGACATTGAGCCCTTGACCACTACCCTCTGGATGCAACCATCCAACCAATTCCTCATCCACTGAACAGTCCACGCATCAAATCCACATCTCTCCATTTGGAGATAAAGATGTTGTGGGAGACTGTGTCAAAGGCCTTCCTTACAGAAGTCCAGATAGATGACATAGGTCTTCCCTTGTCCACTGATGGAGTCACTCCATCACAGAAAGCCACTAGGTTGGTCAGGCAGGACTTGCCCTTGGTGAAGCCATGCTGGCTGTCTCGAATCACCTCCCTGTCCTCCATGTGCCTTAGTATAGCTTCTAGGAGGATCTGTTCCATGATCTTCCCAGGCACAGAGGTGAGACTGACAGGTCGGTAGTTCCCAGGGTCCTCCTTTCTACCCTTTTAAAAAATGTTTCCCTTTTTCCAGTCACTGGGGACTTCACCTGACTGCCAGGACTTTTGAAATATTGTGAAGTCTGTCTTGGCAACTACATCAGCCAATTCCCTCAGGACTCTGGGATGCATCTCATCAGGTCCCGTAGGCTTCTATATGTTCAAGTTCCTCAGGTGGTCACAAAGCTGATCTTCTCTTACAGTGGGAAGGACTTTGCTCCCCTAGTCCCTGCCTTGCAGTCCATCCACTCAAGAGGTGTGGGGAGAAAGGTTGCCAGTGAAGACTGAGGCAAAGAAGTTATTGAGTACCTCAGCCTTGCCCTTGTCCATTGTTACAAGTTTGCCAGTCTTGCTTATCAGCAGGGGTATGCTTTCTTTGACCTTCCTTTTTTGTATGACATACCTGTAGAAGCCCTTATTATTATTCTTTGTACTCCTTGCCAAGTTCTGCTCCAGCCGCGCTTTGGCCTTCCTGACCCCATCCCTACACAACCAGACGGCGTCCCTAATTCTTCCCGGGATACCTGACCCTGCTTCCACCGCCTGTACATCTCTTTCTTGCCCTTTAGTTTGACCATCAAGTCCTAACTCAGCCATGCCAATCTCTTGCCCTCCTCTCCTGATTTCTTACACCTGGGGATGAAGAGATCTTGTGCTGTCTGGAAAGTGTCCTCAGAGATCCACCAGCTCTGTTCTGCTCCCTTGTCTCTCAGGGCAGTTTCCCAGGTGGTCCTATTGACTAACTCCTTGAAGAACTGGATTTTTGCTTTCCTAAAATTTGGGGTCCTGCCTTTACTCTTT
>NW_009648095.1:0-10635 GCF_000708025.1 Charadrius vociferus | reverse complement strand
TCTTGCCTTCCTTTCCTGATTTCTTACAGCTGGGGACTGAGAGCTCTTGCACTCTATGGAAAGCATCCTTAAAGATCTGCCAGCTCTGTTCTGCTCCCTTGTCCCTGAGGGCAGTTGCCAGGGGGTCTTATTGACTAATACCTTGAAGAGCTGGAATTTTGCTTTCCTAAAATTCAGGGTCCTGACCCATATCCTTTAGGACTGTGAACTCCACCAGTGCATGATCACTGCAGCCAAGGCTGCCTCCAATCTTGATGTCACTGATGAGCTCGCTTGCATTGGTGAACAGGTCTAGTATCTCACCCCTTCTGGTAGAGCTGTCTATTACCTGGCATAAGAAGTTATCCTCAGTGCACTCCAGGAGTCTCCTGGATTGCCTACAGCTCTCCATGCTAGTTTTCCAGCAGATGTTGGGGTGGTTGAAGTCCCCCAGCAGGATGAGAGCTTGCGAGCATGATGCCTCCTGTAGCTGGAGTAAGAAGGCTTCATCAATAAGCTCCCCTTGACCAGATGGCCTGTAGTAGACAGCAACCACAAGGTTCCCTTTGTTTCTTCGGTCTCTAATTCTTACCCATAAGCTTTCAACCTGCTCAAGGCTATTCTTCAGAGACAACTCTTCACAGTCTATCCATTTCTTGATGTAGAGGGCAATGCCTCTGCCCCTCCTTCCTTGTCTGTCCCTTCTGAACAGCCTGTAGCCATCGATAGCCACACTCCAGTCATGGGATTTATCCCACCAGGTTTCAGTAATGGCAACTAGGTCATAGCTTTCTAGCAGCAAGGTGGCTTCCAACTCCTCCTGTTTGTTGCCTATGCTGTGTGCATTGGTATAGAGGCACTTCAGCTGGGCTGTCGACCATGTCACCTTTCTAGAGAAACACCCCTTAATTTCTTTGAGGTATTTCTCTGGTGTTTCCCTGTTGGCTCCTATTACCTCAGAAGCCCCTGGCTCCTCTCTGTAAGACAAGTGTTTTCCAGTGTACCCAGCATGTCTCAGAGCAACAGGCTGAGGTCCCTCGCTAGCCCCTCATCCCTCTGACTTTGGCGTGTCACCCCACAGCCTGTCACAGGCAAGCCTGATATTATCCCCCTCCCCCTTCAAGTCTACTTTAAAGCAAAGAATGATATATTCAAGCAAATGAATGAGATAAATCTTTATTTGCCAAAGTGATAACTATGAAATGGAGAATACCTTGATAATAGGCTCTCTCAGGCTCCTAAAATTAAAACATTATATGTAACCTTTCAAAAACTTTATGCTTCTAATTTATTGAATCAGCTATTTCATTGGAAGCATTGTGATCTTTTTGGGCTCACTGTAGTGGAAATTGGCATCTATGGCTGCTTTTGGCATGTGGAAAACTCATTCTTATTCCACTCTGTTGCAGTTGAAAATATTCATAAATTCTTGGAAATGACAAACACAGCATTAAGCATTCAGTTTCATTCCTGTCCTGCAGCTCCTCTTTTGTGACTGCAACAAGTCTGTCTGACAGTGACACTCATTAAGATGCATATTTCCTAGGCAGTTGACCCTCTTTTAGTAGTCTCCTGCTGTCAGAGAGTGAATTGTACATATAAAAGGGAATTCCTGTATCTGCATGCTTTTTTCTACTGCCCTTTTAAATCTGGCCACCAAAGCCATAAGAAAGCCCTCTGGACCAACTGATCCAAACTCTTCAGTATCTATTTACATTGCTTATGCACTGATGGACAGAGGACTTCTGGGAGCTTCAAAATCAAGATGTATTCTTGGAGCCATTGTAGGCAGCAGATCATAAGCTTCAGGCACTGGAAGAAAATATGATTTCTTCCTCCCTTTCAGCTTGGAGAAGTAAAACTAGAGTCAGCATCATGTGTCTAAAATCCATTTTCTATGATGGTAATAGAGTGGGGGCAAAGAGATTTCAGTGAGTATGGAAATTCCACAGTTGTAATTTATTTTTATCTTATCCTTTCTTCCACTAATATTTCTTTGTTTGGTAGTTCAACTATGTTTGTTTAATTTATAAAATTATGCCTGTTCACAGTCTTTTGAATCTCAGTCATGTGAGTAACACCAGCCTGCTTTCATAAATATTACTTAGGAGTTCATAGCAATCTGGGTTTTGGATCTTCTGGAAAATTTATAAAAAAATCTGAGACCGCTGTTGTGTAGCATAGTGGCTAAGCCATTCAGTAGGTAGAGAATTTCACTGTTTCAAAGTCAGGTCTTCAGTGAGCTGTAGGAGATCAGTGAGTGCCTGTATGCTCTGGGTGAGCAAACTGGAGCAGCCGTAAGGGTGACTGGGAAGCCTCCAGGTAATGCAGCCCTGGTCAGCCATTCATCTTCCCCATGTGTGCCATGTGTGGATGTGTCTGATCTAGAGAGAGACTTTGGGTTTGACCTTACCAGAGAGAACCACTGGGATGCCAAGGTTTGGTAGAAGGGGTTCCCTCCACAAAATTTCACAAAAGGTCGAGGCATTTCCAGTGCAAGCTAGGTCCTACCATGGGCTGAGAGGCCACTTTGTTAGGAGATAAATTCACAAAAATATTTTTGTATTTCAAAATTACCTTATCAACTTATTTATGCACAACTGCTACTGTGTACTGTCTTAGTCTAGTTTAATAGAAAAATGTGGAAGTCGTCATTGTGAGAACAAGCATATACATGCAGTGTAAAGCAAAAACATATTGACTAGAAGCTAATTTGTGAAAAATTGAGAGTGATTGCACTTTTACAGAATTGTCCACTTAAGTAATTTAAATGTAAAGGAAAGTAATTTTTTTTATTTAGGTATATGAATGAGTATTTTCTAGCCCTATTTTTCAGAAGTCTTCAAGAACGTTGTGGGAGGGCAATCAGAATGAGTCAGAAAATAAGAGGCAGAAAAGTCCCACTTTAAATGTAAGATTTCAGATGGAAATGAAACACCTATGAGCATAAGTTAAATTTGCACCTTGGGTATTCCAGCAATACTAAACATAACAGATAAATTAAGGTAACTATTGCCTTGAGTGCATTACAGGGCAATCTTTATGCTTTGACAAACAAATTCTTGAATGCATGAAGCAGTACCACAGGTATAATATGCCACCCTCAAGGCTATGTTGTATTTGTCTTCAATGATTTATCTCAAGCCTCTCCTTAAGTTGCTGGCTGTTAACCTAAAATACTTTTGAAAATTAACTAGGGTTTTCTTTGTCATAAACAGGAGCAGCATGTGACCATTATTGCTTTCTTGATTTATTTGTGCAATACGTGAGACAAAAATACTTAGCAGCAATGGAGAGAGAATTTGGGGGAATTAGTAGAAAAAAGATTTAGCCTATTTAAGCAAGATCTACTGAAAGAAGGTTTCGGTGCAGCAGACAGTCACCCACTGGGAATATTAATCCAATCGATGTAAATGTGTATTTTATCACCATTCTGATTTTACAGACAATATTATCCTTTTAAAAATCTTTGATATAAGTACTTCTGGGCTGAGGAGTATCTTAAAGAGCTCTAATGTAATGTAATTCTTTCCTTTCAGGGAATATGGAGCCATTGATGATGTTGATATTGATCTGCATATTGATGTTAGCTTTCTTGATGTAAGTAATCTAATCACAGAATTACATAATGAACAGTAATACCCATTTAATTCTGCTACACATCAGACTAGACAACCACTGAGATGTTCCTTTTTCAGAGGCTTGATCTTCACAAGTGGCTGTCATGTTATTTATTGCTACTCAGTGGAAATGTTTCCTTTTCCTTTTACGATCACATTGTTAAAATGTTTTGTAGGCTTTTATTTACTGTGTATGTATTTCCTTTCTAACATGCTTTGTGAATGGTAAATGTTTTAAATTATATAAATGAAATACTTTTTTTTTTTTTTTTTGCTATCCTATACATTAGTTAGGTGAAAGCACTTCATAGAGTCCTGGAGGGAAGATGACCTTGGCTGGAGCTTTCCTGTGTGCTTCTCAACATCTGCATATGATTAGGGAGATGCTTGAGTGGCAAAGGAGACAGGACAGCATGGCTTCTGTAACAGTTATGCTGTCATTAACTCCACACTTCCTCACCTCATCTGTGCAGCAACTTCCTGTCCTCTAGATGCAGAATGAAAATTAGTGCTTTTAGGGGCATCATTAGCTTTTGCACAGATATGTCATATTCTCAGGTCAGCACAGCACATAAGTTCTCAGGCTCTTCTAAAATTTAAGAAAATCTGATCATACCTTGAATTATTTTAATCAGTCTTAAGAAGGAGCAAATGTTTCCTTTGCCCTGTTTTATGGGATGAGTTTCCTTTCCATCTTTATTTCCTCCTTTGCTTCTCAGCTTTGAAGCAGTATCTCTCGATAGATAGAAACATGTCTGCCTGCACTGCAGATGTAGTGTTGTGTAGAAATCTGTGCTCAGTTTAAATGCGCATACTGAAGAACTGGAAGCAGTCTAACACTGCTCTTAGGAGCATCAGCAGGCAACAGTTTGTCCTAAATCTCAAGTTTAAAGTTGGAGTAGATATTCCATGACTGGGTAAATGGATGGATGGTGTTTATAACAACCCTAAGGTAGACTGACAAAATGCAACAGTTCCTCATGGTGGCTCATGGTGGCTAATGGTCTGTTGTTTTCTTTTTATCTTGAACTAGGAAGAGATTGCTGTGGCTTGGGATGTAATTCGCACAGAGCCTATAATAGTGCGATTGCACTGTTCACTTACACAGTACTTAAATGGTCCAGGTTAGTCACCTGTGTATTCTTCATGTGCCTTGTATGGTGTCTTGGTCGGAGGCATGTACTAGGTGATAGATACTCATTCACTGCCAAATCTTTGACCCTGCACGTGCTTAAATCTACTGCTGAGAGCAGTCCTACTGGTTTGAAATTATGCTTACATATATTTGCATGGCTAGGCCCTCAATAGTGACATGGGCATCTAGTTTAAACTTTCATAGGTTGAGTTTTGAACTTGGTTTTCTTGATATCCTTTGAAATGCAGCTGCTTCCCCTAGGAACCAGCAGTTAAGGAATAAAGATCAACAGTTTCAAATATGTGATTTTCTGATTTTGGAAATCAGGGATCATCTTCACAGATGCAGATATCACTGATGAGATATACATACACAGGTCTGTGCAGCACATTAACATGCCCTTTTTCATGCACCTTCGAAGAATCAGGCCATGATAATTATCCTGCCAGCTTCTGATTTCTGTATGACTGTATGAACTCTGGGGATCTTTAAATTTGAACGAGAATTTTAAATATTATGTTGACATCCTACTCTCCAGTTGTTATGTGAGTAAAGCTTTCTCACGAGAGTAAAAATGGTCAAACTCATGAAGAATCAACTGAGATTAAAGATCTGGAAACATTCATATGCAAGAGTCAACTTCAGATATATTTTTACAATGAGAAGTCAGAACTAAGTGTGTAATTTGGATCATAACTTGCCCAGCTTGGGAGGCTTCCAGTGCAAGCTGTCAGTTAGGCTTGTATCTGTGGGAGAATTCTGCAATTTCTCTGGAAAATGAATAGATATTTCCAGTCATAATATGTTTAGCAAAATCTGTCCCAATGAGCTATTTTTATAGGATATGTTGTCTGCCAATTCTAACTATAAGCTATATTCTGTTCATTACAATAAGCATTTCATTACATCAGTCTTTTATTTTTTTTTTTGCTTGACTTTGGTCTTTTTGTCAGTATTTTATTGCTTCAATCTTTTTTGTAAATACACAGATCTTAAAATATGTATTTGCCATAGCAGGTAGCAGCGTTAGTATACAGAATATTTCTATCAAAATGTAATTTAAAAAATAAAAAAGTGCAGTAAATAAGAGAGGGTGAAGCATGAAGAGCAGCATGCAGTAAGAAATGATCTAGTGAAATGAGAAGTAACAAGGTATCTTCTTCACCACTGACAAGGTTAAAATGGGAAGCCTTAGTTCCCAGTCCTGCAGCTGACTGCGGAAGTGCCTGAGTACCAAGAAAGGCAAGATCAGAGCCAGAGGCAAGTGCTTAGCTGCTACTGGTTTTATGAGCTCAGCTGGTGTTGCAGCCATGTCTATTTATTTACCAGAAAAGGACAATGAGATCCACCATCTTTTGTGTTAACAAAACCCTTTCTCTGTATATTCCTCTTCCCCCTTAATTATGTTGTTTTGAGACTACTGGGCCATAACTTTATGCTACATGTTTTTCTCCTATAGAACTTTCTGTTCATTGATAAAAGAAACAGAAATTCAGTATACTCCAAATCACAATGGGAGGTATACAAACCACACTGTAGCTGTTTAATATCCTGATTTTAGATAGTCCTTCAAGTTAATACCTTATTATTGTACCTGTGGGCAGTTTCTCCCACATGCCTTAGATGAACTGAAATTGGATGACCAGGTTGTATATATATTGTATTTTATTTTAAAAATTATTTTATTAAAGTAAAATTAAATTATAAACTTTGATATTCTGAATAAAATCTGGCTTTTTGAGCGATCAAAATAATATAGATTTTAAAATACTGATTTTCTTTTTCTAATGAAATTTGAACCGACCCCAGATTTTTTGTTTTCATTCCTTTTTATTTTACTATAGTCATTACTTCCTTAAGTAATAAAAAGTATAAAGTCTATTCGTGCTTGTAATATGTTGGCTGTTGTCCTGCCTCAAGAACTTGAGACTCTCTCAAGTGCTGGATTCCATCTGCCACTTCTATCTAGTAAATGTTATTAAAGGATTTTAGCAATACCAGGAGGTAATTTACAGCCTTCACCCCTTACACTTTCAATTTTCTGAGATGAATATGGATATACCAACATTAGGATGGGTCTTGAGGAAAATTCAGGATAATCCTTGGCCACTGGAATTCATACATCAGACACTTAGATGATTACTATGAATCTTGTATTAAAACACCCTGAGAAAAAAAGCCCAGATATTAGTAAATTCAGTTTACTCCACTCTGGATTTTCTTCATAGTCACAGGAACTGAAGTGTGTAAAGACTACTTACTTGAAAGAAAGTTTAAGAGATTAGATGAGATGAATTACCAGTCCAGATACATTTAATCTGATGCTGCTCTGTAGTACTTCAGTAATATTAAAAAAAAGGTACATTTATGTAATTAAAGTTAGTGGGAAGAGATACATTTTGGGGAATTCAATTTCTAAAATACTCATTTATAAAATTAAAAATTATATTGGCCAATATTCCAAAAAGGACCATTCATTTCTTCATAGACTTAGATGACATCTCCTTTCACCATTGCTTCAATGGCATTGCCTATAGTAAAGGTCCAGATAGAATAGGGTCCTTAAATGTGGCTCATATGGTCATCAGTTCTTGATTATTGCTTTAAATTCATATATCAACAATATCTCCTTTTTCCGTAGTGCCAACTGTGGATGTATTTCAGGTCTCTACTAAGGAAAGATTTGGGCTGAGACATCAGCTGAAAAAGTAAGTCTGGAAAAGTGTAAACCCCTGTTTTTAAGTAAATATTACACACGTTTTAGGTCCCAGACCATGTCAAGTAGGATAAAATTCACAGGTTGTCAGGTTAGTTGGATCAAAGTGTTTTGATCTTGTTTTTCTTTAAAAAAAAATAATAGGTTTTACCTTTTTAAGTTCAGTTTTGACAGTTGTGGGAGAGATCTTGATTTGTGCTGCCTGTCAGGGTTTTCTGTCACTTTACTGCCTTTTAGGAAGTAAGCTACAAAAGTTCAAAAGGACTGCAACTAGGAGTGTTCAATTTCATGTTTTTGCTTAGATTGTGAAGTCTCTGGAGCAGGAACCTTTTTTTGAATCATAGAATCATATAATGGTTTAGGTTGCAAGGGACCTTGAACATCATCTAGTTCCAACCCCCCTGCCATGGCCAGGGTCACCTTACACTAGATCAAGTTGCTCAAAGCCCCATCCAACTTGGCCTTGAACACTTCCAGGGAGGGGGCATCCACAACTTCTCTGGGCAACCTGTTCCAGTGCCTTACCACCCTCAGAGTGAACAATTTCTTTCTAATATCTAATGTAAATCTACCCCCTTCCAGTATAAAACCGTTACCCCTCATCCTATCACTACACTCCCTCCGCATCTTACCTGTAGCCCACCTTTAAATACTAGAAGGCTGCTATAAGGTCTCAGAGCTTTCTCCAGGCTGAACAGCCCCAAATGTCTCAGCCTGTCTTCATAGGAGAGATGCGCCAGCCCTCTTGATCATCTTTGTGGCCCTCCTCTGGACTCACTACAACAGGTCCATGTCCTTCTTATGTTGAGGGCCCCAGAGCTGGATGCAGTACTCCAGGTGGGGTCTCACCAGAGTGTAGTATAGGGGCAGAATCACCTCCCTCAACCTGCTGACCATGATACTTTTGACGCAGCCCAGGATATGGCTAGCCTTCTGGGCAGCAAGTGCACATTGCTGGCTCATATTGAGCTTCTCAACCACCAACAACCCCAAGTCCTTCTTCTCAGGGCTGCTCTCCATCCATTCTCCGACCCCTGTATTTCTGCATGGGATTGCCACAACCCATGTGCAGGACCTTGCACTTGGCCTTGTTGAATTCATGAGGTTTGCACGGGCCCACTTCTCAAGCCTGTCCAGGTCCCTCTGTATAGCATCCCTTCCCTCCAGTGTGTTGACTGCACCACACAGCTTGGTGTCGACAGCAAACTTGCTGAGGGTGCACTCAATCCCACCATCCATGTCACTGACAAAGATGTTAAATAGTACCGGTCCCAATACCAACCCCTGAGGAATGCCACTCATCACTCATCTCCACTTGGACATCAAGCCGTTGAATTCAACTCTTTGAGTGCAACCATCCAGCCAATTCCTTATCCACGGAGTGGTCTATCCAAAAAATCCATGCCTCTCCAATTTAGAGACCAGGATGTCATGCGGGACAGTGTCAAATGCTTTGCGCAGGTCTAGGTAGATGATGTCAGTTGCTTTTCCCTTATCTGCCCACGCTGTAATGCCATCGTAGAAGGCCACCAAATTTGTCAGGCACGATTTGCATTTAGTGAAGATACTCCCCCCTACCCCTCTTCAAAGAGAGAAGCAGTGGAGGGAAAAGAGAATTATGAGTTTAGAAGGAACTAAACTACTTTAATGAAATATTAATAATAAAATAAAAATATTAAAAAAATATACAAAACCATACCAAGCTCCCAGGATGACAATCACATCACTGGCTGGCACTGGGGCAGTCCCAGGCTGGACTCAGTGACGGATGGGAACTGGATTCGGGATCTGCATTCAGGATCGGGATCAAATGCAGACGAACAGAGTCCTCCTCAGACGTCAGCCATTGAAGAAAGAGAGAGCTGACCCTTTGATCCCTCAGCTTTTATACTGAGCATGAGGCAGATGGGATGGAATACCCTTTTGGTCAGGTTTGGGTCACCTGTCCTGTTCGCTCCTCCCTGCAGGTGGGACCCCTCTACACTTTTCCGCTTCCAACCCTCCAACGGGGCAAATAACAGTCAGCTGGCCTTGTTTGTTATAGCAATAAGTATAAGCAAGAGCCTCTCTGCCTACCATGCCTTGGCATCAACTATAAACATAGGTCTTATCAGTCTGAGAGCGAACAGCTTCTGCACAATATGCTGCCAATTTCAGTAGTTCGAAGAGGCCCAGCTAAGAAGCAAAGTTGCTGAACAAAATTGGTCCTGTTTTACCTCAAACCAGGACGTTCCATGTCTTATTTCATACCATTTGCATCTTGCTCAGATCACTATTACTTTTTATCTATCAAATCTATACACACACACACATATATAGATACATACAGGTCACTCATCTATGATTTATCTTTATATATAGAAGTTCGTTAAGTTCATTTATTTCATGACTGCAGGATCTCATCTCAGGGCAGGAAAGATGGTATGAAATTCATTGTGGTTTGTGTCCGCGGGTAGCATGTCCATCTCAAAGAGTCTGCTGGACACCACTTGTTGAAGCTAGCTCAGGTTTCATCACCACTATGTTATCCTGAAAAACACTTATTGAACACTGTTAGTATTATGTAGCAATCAACAGCATACAGCTCAAAATTGAGTATTCTCACCAAGGGTTAAATTCCCTTGAGATACGCATTGAACTCCATCCTTCAGCATCACCCACCAAGTACATCCAGGTCCTTGAGCAAAAATAGTCCCACAAATGGGTTTGCGTTGTTATTTTGTTAATCATGTCCATTCGGATCTGGTGATGCCTATCTTGCCACTTAATTCCCAAAAACTGGATCTCTCATGCAGGTCTATTGACTTTATCTCTTTTTAAAGGAAAACCTGCTTTCAGAAGAATCTTGATTATTTTCTTACCTTTCTTGAAAACTTCTTCTGCTGTATTACCCCACACAATGATGTCATCGATGTATTGTAGGTGTTCTGGAGCTCCACCCTTCTCCAGTGCAGTCTGGATCAGTCCATAGCAAACAGTAGGGCTGTGTTTCCACCTATCCTGGTTCTGGCAGGGATGGGGTTAATTTCCCCAAGGAGGGGACAGAGGACACAGGTATTCCATACCACCTGACCCATGCCCGGGTCATAAGGAGAGCTAGCCGGGGAGGGGGGGGCAGTCACAGCTCCAGGGGGGGCTGCGGCGGTGTGGGTCGGGTCGGTGCGCTGCATGGCGGTACTGTAATC